>NC_141382.1:3939720-4539720 GCF_017979445.1 Akebia trifoliata | reverse complement strand
CAGAACCATAGTCACCAAAAATCATCAACTTTAAAAAAAAATTGTGATTAAATTATGATTTTAAAGATTGGTGATTAAGTCACGATTTAAATGAAAGTTGTGATTTTATCATCACTTTTTGAAGGATTTTTTTTGCAGACCATTTATTCTTATAATTTAAAATAGGATTTAATGATATAAATGGTAATACCTCTTAGTAAAAAAAATGCATTTCGTTAATATTATTTTTCAATTTTTTATATATTTTTTTTTACTTTTTCCCTTCCTGACTTATTCCCGAACCCCGACTTGGTGACTATAGTTAGAACCCTCAACAACTCGAGCTAAATTCGAAATAAGGTTGGATTTGGAAGGATTTTGATTAAAATGTAATTTCTTTTGGATGGGTTTTCTACTTGCATTTCACCCATCTTCCCATGTATATAGGTATCTTGTATTAAGTTCAGTGATAAAATAGGAATTATTCGTGTTTCCGAGGGTATTTATCCAATCGGATAAAAGTATAAATATATAACTTTGACCTTGATCCGATTGATCGAAACTTACCATTTGAGCGATCGATCATTACCAATTCTCCATTGATCATATCGACGTGCAAAGCAGACAACAGAGAGTTGGGTCTATCACCAATCAAAACTTAATTCAATTGATCGCCAAATTGCTATTTTCTATCAATCGAACTTCAGAATTTACCAATCCCTCCCTGCAACAATACTATCTGAATCAAATGAACTTTGCAACCTTCAATAACTTTGTTATTGATATAAAATAAATCACCTAAATGCATGATCATGATCATGATCACGATCACCAATCAGCAAGAACTCCATGAACTTTTGATTGGGTCATGGGTGGGTGTAACAACATGACAAGAAACTATTTCCTAACAAAGTTTAACCAATCAGATCAACCTAGTTATTTGTGATGAGTAGGAACCATAGTCACGAATTCCTAAAAGTTAGTAATCCAATTGATTCACTCAATTAACTCACGAGTTCCTAAGAGATAGGAACCCAGTTGACTCACTTTACATATGGATCGATCCCTTCCATGTGGACCTAATGTTTTAAAGAGAGATTAAAGCATCAAAGAATTCTTCAAATTCCCATCTGAGAAGATTTGAAGATTGTCAAGGCTGTCTCTGCAGCCATGGATCACTCGGTTAATTTATTAGGGTCATCGCTTTAAAATTGTTTTAAATAAATTTTATAAATATTTTTATATTTAAAATAAATATTTTTATATTTAAAATAAATATTTTTTATGTAGATCCCAAATATTTAAATTATTAAAAATTGATCACTCTATATGAAAAGGCATCAATATTGGCCAATTTTGCCATTTTTTTTATTAAAAAAAATTTATTTATAGTTGGATGAAATTTTTACTATGAATCGTGCTGGAGTAACATTGAAATTGACATTGTTTGGGACATTGGTGTGCACAGAGAACCATATATGCTTCTCGCTTGTGTCTCCTTGATGAAAAGAATCTATCGTTTTAGACACATCCTCCACATCAGCAATGTCTGAAACGATGTCAATTTCAATGTTACTTCAGCATTTTCCTTTTAATATAGTGAGCTATAGTCATTTGAGATCACGAAATGTCAACCGGATGGAGTCTGAATTGATTTATTTAAGTCATATCGTTAAAATTGGTTTAAATAATTTTTATTTTATATAGATCATAAATATTTAAATTATTAAAAAAAATCACTTTTTTATGAAAAGGCATCAAAATTGGATGATCTTGCCAAAGTTTTATTTAAGTTCTATTTTGACAAAAAGTAATTGAAGGAGAAAATCATTTTTTAAAAATAGAAAATAGTTTCCTTTTATTTTGTTTTAAATAGTTAGACCATCTTGAGCCCTTACTCAAAGTTATCTAAAATTCAAATTTTGTGTAGATCACTCAGAGTTATATTAAATTGTGTTATACTCAATTCGAAAACGAGTTTGAGTAAAACTCAAATCCCAACAGTCATTTTTTACGTAGGAAAATTATTTTTCATACTAACTTAGTAAGTTTCAAATATTACTAAGGATCATCGGGCCCATACAGACTACCACATTGACAATCCATCATTAGAGCCTTCTAGATTTAACGGAAAAACTCATATTTAAAAAAAAAAAAAAAAAATTTAAAATTAAAATTTTAAAAATTAAAAATCTGTTTTGGACTTCATTCAAGATGTTGAAAATGGACGACTACTAAACTCTCAAATTTAAAATTAAAATTCAACTTTGAAAATTATTATTATTTTTTTTTTTCAGAGTTTCTAAAATTTTGTCCTCTACAACAATGTGACATTGGATCATGTTTTAGGTTGCCACAATGTGAGCTCCAAACCTTCAATAAGATTTGAATCTTATTAAATTAGAAAGGTTAGCCTTTTTTATTTCCAATTTACCACTAGAGTGCTTCATATCAAATGAAGTTCTTAATCAAAATTTTTTACTTAAATCTGAGTAAAAATTTGAGTCATGGCTAAAGATGCTCATAATATTTTAAAATTTTAAAAATAGTTTCTAAAATGAATCATCCAAATACTAGTTGGCCACCCATAAGGATTATCTAGACTTACTTGGTATGTGTAGTTTGTGGGGTATTGTATTTACCTGAAGCATTTGGATGACATATAATGCTCTAAGAGGCCAGTTGCTTCTCCCATGCTAGTCGGGCCTACAGGTCCGGAATCCTTGTCATAAAAAATAAAATAAATCCAAACAAACTTTTTAACTTTCAAAAGTATTTTTAAAAAAAAAGTTTTTTTGTGTATCCAAACAGGCTCTAAGTTGGACAAGATTTTCAAATATCAAGATCTCAAAATGCCAATGTGACGGGCGATTCACATTGACTCTCTTAATTAGTTACCTTCAATCTTTTTACTTATCATGGCAACTCATCACCGTACTCTTTTGGGCTTGTCGGCCCATTGATATTTGGCCCACCCTTTGGTGGATGTGTCGGCTGAGATCAGCCTAACTGTATTTGACATTCTATGTTGAGGTCTTAAAATCCTAATTATATACTTCTACTTATGATCCGAAATCCAATCCTTTCCGATCCAATAACTCTGGTTCTCGAGGATTTTCTTTCCAATAAGGTTTGAACCTAATATCTAATTGGATCGGTTCTTGATCAACCATGTCTCAATCCAATAAGGACCTGTATTTTTAAATATATTAAGTTTATTTAAAATTTGTATATCAAATTCGGTTAATCCAATTGTTATTGGATCCTAATATTGGGATCCGATGAAGAAACCCAATCTGATTCTTATCGGATCAGTTTTGGGTCTGATCCGATAATTATGCCATTGGTACCAAATTCACCCTGACCCAATTAGAACCTGATCCCCCAATAGCTAGAACAGAAGTATACGATTTTCCAACAGACCCATGGATGCCCGGACCAAAATGTAGACTAGATTCGAGTTACATTACATATATGTACCCAAAAACCTTTAAAAGCCCTAAATGCCCTTGGTTTTGACCCAATTGGGTATAAGGGTACCAATAAATAATTTCCTGGATCGATGACCAACACGATTCGATACATCTATCATAAAATATTTAATCCTAAACTTTGCATAAAAATAATCGATGAGAAGCCTGGATTAATAAATGGTAATAACGGATTTTTATTGATAGTACATTATAAATCCTGACAATACCGGGTCAATGCATGAAGCTGACCCCTTAATAACTCGACAAATCCAAACGAGCAAAACACCTCTTACATATCGAATTACTAGATTAAACAGTGAAATAGTAGCGAATCCACAAAATATTCACGAGAATTATACGCAAAAGTTGGAGATCGGAGATGATTCACTAGACGTAACCATCCATGGGAAGGCAATTTCATCCATCGAATTTGAAATTTCCGCTTCTTTTGGATGAAACATTCTTTTCAGCATTTTCTGTGGATTTTGCTGCAAGTTGTTTGATGAAAGTTCAAAACTTGGCGGGAAAATCATGTCGTCCACTCTTAACCTCTTACGAGATCGAATTTCTTCAGATTTCATTTCTTCTTCTAATGTACTTGGCAGACTAAATTGTGTTGGAACTCCTTGTTGTAGTACATTGGGTAATGTATTGGTGCTTTGAAATAAATTTTCAAAATGATCATTTTCTTGATCGAACGATTTACCATTTATGTCGACTTCTGAATCTGATTCGTAATCCTTTCCATTTGATTCAGACTCACATAGAGAAGGAAGTGATTTGGGAGACGAATAAGGCCTGTGAACTTTGATATCGCTGCCGCTAGCATTCTGATGTTTGTCTGCAATCCGTTCTAGGTATCTTCCTTGAGCTTCAATTCTAACCTTCAAGAGCCTCTGAACCTACAAAACCCAACTACCCAATTCTTCAATTTGAAAATATTAAATGTTATCAAAGAACTTGAAATGGTGTTCATGGTTAATTCATTTGAAACAGAATTTGAAGTGCACCCTTGTCATGAAGCTCACTTCGTATTGATCGCTCATTCGTCTCTGTACTTCCATATGCATTTGTAAGGCTTCTTTAATCTGAGCACCACTGCAAAAAAAAAACATATAAACTTGATTTCAATCCTCTTTCTTTTTTTATTTTTTTGTAAATCTCATTTCATGGAAGACCTTGATGTTAATAACATTTACACCATAAGATTGTGATTTGCGATTCAATCCAAGTTTCTAAGAGTATATATATACCCATGTGGGGGTAGGATATGGGTTGATTTTTGGTGAAGATGATCTCGCCCATTCTGAAACTTCTAACCCATCTAGGACAAACATGTTGGTTGGCCAAATAGTTGGCTCTCGATCCTGCCCCATATAAATTGTTGGCTCTTTGGCATTGAAGGGATAAAAAAGAAAAGATAGTAAAGTTGAAGGGGTGTTATTGAAAAAGAGATTAAAAGAGGAAAAATGGTAAAATTTAGAAGGATATTATTGAAAAGGAAGAGGGAGAGGAAAGACAATAAAATTAAAGGGAGTGGAGAGGGAAGGCAATAAAGTGAGGTAGTCTGGACTCCACTCCACTGTAATTGGAGTAGGACGTTCATACCCTACAATTGTAACTAGAGTGGGGCCCACTGTTGTTTTTTTATTATATAGATTATTAAAAGGGGGAAGACAATAATGTCTGGTTGTGTGGGCTCCACAAAACTATAGTCACGTGGGACCCATCATTGTATTTTATTATGTAAATTATTGAAGGGGGGAGAAGAGGAAAGACATTAAAGTGGGGTTGTGTAGGCCCCATTCTTTTGTCTAAACCTTTATACCCACAAAACCATAGCAAAGTGTGGTCTACCATTTTATTTGATTAGTCTTGCATATACACGTTCAGGATTGTGTGTGAACATATGAGTTCACTTTTCATTAGTCTGCGGATCCCAACCCATATATAAATTTAAAAGAGTTTTACAATTATGTATAATTTCCTCTTAAACACTGAAAACTAATATGAAAGGAACGACACCATTAGAGAATATTGCAACATTAAAGAGAAACTCACGACGTCGCACTAAAATTGGGAAGCATTTCTGAAACTTTTCTCCTCTGAAGCATTCCTTCTGAAACAGAAAACGAGAAAAGATGTAATTGTACATCTTTCATCTATAAATCTCTCTATTTTGTATCGAAACTGATAAAGATTCACTTACTATCAGAAGATTCTGGAATAAATTTCGAAATCCTGTACTTCTGAGAAACAACTAGAAAAATTCAGACACTATGTCCTGATAATTAAATCAACAAGTAGTATAAGCAAAAGACTCCAACTCAAATGTTCATTGTTCACCAATCATTTTAAATCATCACTGATTCAGAAATGAATGACTGATCGGTCCCACCACGATTGATTTCAGATGAACCACAAGAGTATTAGGTGCAATCCCTCACAGAGAACAACTTATGAATGAAACACAGTACCTGCAAGTGGCTTTTGACATGGTAGATAGTCAATCCAGGGAGAGCCATAGCCTTCAAGATACCTTTTGGTGTTGCTCCTACAAGAACAACTAGATCAAATTCTATGAACTTCTCGTAAAGATTAAGTTCAAACAGACAATCTTGATCCGATAAACCCATATTGTATTCAATTAAATTTACTTGTTAAATCTAAGAGAAACAAGACCATAAATGCAAACTTAATTGCACCACTAACTTTCATACAAACTTACTATCTGCACCACCAAGCTGGTTAACCGCCTCTTCGAATCGATCACGTAATTCTTCTGTCCATCGTAAACGTTGTTTTCCCGAACTATCAGAACGATTCGAACCCATATCTGAATCATTCACCGAGCGTCCCGAGACTCTCATGATTCAGTGACCCCCCAAAGGAGGACAACTGTTATAGAGATGGAACAGAGACAGAGAGATTTGAACAGAGAAAGAGTTGATGAATTAGAAAATTTGTTTATCGATATGCACTAAGGTTGACTAGTGAGAGGAGATGCCATGAAATGGCTTTAACTGTCGGACGAAACCAAGAAAGACAAACCAACAGAGTCCAAAGAAGTTCATTCTCTAAAAGTCTTCTTTCATAGTTTAAATCATTTCCGGGAAAAGCTAAGGTTAATAATATATAATACTATAATATATCAAATAAAAAAAAGGGAACATACGTGCATGGCCTTTCATGACCACCAAACTAGAAAAGCAGATTCAATACTTCATCATGTTACATCATCAAAGTAACTCCATGATTCTGTTCATCTCTATGAATCGTAACCATCGATCGAAGATGTCAAATGGGCCTGATAGGTACATGAATTGGTTAATTTGAGCCCAATTTTAGATATTCATTCAATTGTTTATTTTTTATTTTTGATAACCAAAATTTTATTAAAAGAGGACAAGAAGTCCTCAAAGAAGGACAGACAAAGGAAAGAAAAACAACAAGAACCACCGAAGAAAAACAAAAGAACCAAAAACAACAACAAGCACCACCCCACACCAACAACAAGCTCTCATCAAAACAAGAAATCCTCGAAACGAAAGCCCCTAAACTCGTGAAACTGTTTACGCAAGTAAAAGGCCAAACCCATGATTCTAAAAATGATCTCCTCCGGAAGATTGCTCATAGATTGAGAACCAATGTTCATAGATTGAGCATAACAAAATTGAAGATACCGAAATATACAGAGAGCTTTTTAGAAGGATAAAATTTGAAACGACAGAATTCCTGAAAATGTAGAAGAAGATTAATAGGTGATAAATTATGGAAAAATCAATTGAGACGGTTTGATCTCAAAGTTTTTGGGTTAAAGTTTTGACCATGATTAATAAGATACCTAGTTCACAATTCACCACAAAATTAAGAAAACAGCCAGTTTGATATACCTAAATCATCAAATCCCTTAGGATTTAATGAAAATGGTAACCACGGCCAACCATGTAAGATATGGAACCATCAAATATGGGCCCCAAATCCCCTCTCTATGTGCCACTTGTACACAAAACGGTACAGATGACACCTTATGGAGGCCTCTTCAGATGCTTTATCACCTACAATATAAAATTATCAAACTGTAATCCAAAAGAACACCCATCGACATCTTAAGACATTATCTTTATTGCAATGGTAACATATGGTAAACTAAATGCAAAGAAGAGTACCCAAATTTGAAACAATGAGGAAGAAAGCAGACTTCAACCTCATTGACAGTTAATAAACCAATATCCTTAACCATACTACCACTGCTTATTCTTTTATTTTTTTCATCAGCCTTGAGACTGCTGTCAGCCAATTTTCATGGCGCACATGGGGCATTCGTACACCTGAATTTTCGCAGCCCTCGCAGGTGTCATCAACACACACTTACCATGGTACCACTTGTCACACACATCGCATCCAATCCAAAACTCCTCAGAGTTGTAAATGGATTCACAGAATCCGCAGAGGGTTTCATGAAGGAAGTCATCATGTTTACTGTCATTCTCATCAGTCTTCTCGAGTGGGTTTGAACTTGGATTGGTTTTCAACTCCCCATCGCTCGATATCTGCCCAAACGAAGAAAGGATGTTTTATGGAGTTAAATCTAAATGAGCGGGTGAGACAAAGAAGATACAGAAAATCTTATTTGAGTTTATCTGCCTCACCTTTTCATTTATTTTTGAATTGCTTCCATTATCAGAATTGGGTCTGTCTCTTATCTTGATCCTTCCCGTTACAGTTTCATAGACAGTGGGTAGGTTGTTGATCAGGCCAAATAGACGTTTCCTGACGAGCAAAAACCAAAGAGAAGAACTTCTGCGCTAAGAGTGGTTCTCATAATAATATTGACAAAAAAGCAAGAAATGTGAAATCCTGAAAAAACCTAAAAAGACTTAAAGAATATTTTTTTGATCGTTAAAGATGATTTTATTGAGAAGAAAAGGACTAAAGAATATGGCTTAAAGTTTAAATCAGTCTGTCATAATTGGAATGCTAACACACTAGGGGGAAAAGACTGAGTAAACCCCCAATTTCTTGTTCCAATAACTTTTGAAACCAAAACATAACCGACAAAAAAACTTCTGAGACTAAAAGATATATCAAACCACACTACAAACCAGCATGTAAAGTTGGGAGTATCTATGCTCCTCTGCCTCCACAGTTGTGAGACATCCAAACAGATACCTGTGTGGATGCCTAGAATTGATCCTACTTAATGATCTTAGCCATCTGAAAACATGAATTCTTTAGGATGGTTAGAAATATGAATTGGTCTAGAAGTCGAGATTGGATGGATAGGTTCATTCTATAGCATCAACTTTTCTAACCAAGATCTCAGAATTGAGACCCACAGAGGCCACCCGTGTAGAGGGATGGACAACAGATTTTCCCGATCCATACTAAACTTAATCCTTGGGTAGCATTTTCTGTCCCAGGTCCATGCAATACAGAATGGTAAATATGTCATGAATCTCTTAATGGTTTGAAATACCATTCAACCAATAATATTAGACTCTTGGATCACCAATGAAAAGAAAGCAGCACACCAAATATTGTTCTAATGCATACACAAACATAAATAAACATATAACTTGGTTTTAAGTATTCGATCAAGATATGCCAGTTGAAAAGCCGATGTCTCAACAAAGATAGCACAAGAAAGGAAGAAACAGACCTGAAACAAATCCCAGTCATCTACTCCTCAAGATCGAAACATTCCAAGATGAAAAAATAATATAAATAAAAGATTGAGCTATGCATACAGGTATCTCGTGTTTATGTTGCAAAGAGCCATTTAAATTTTTCTGTTTTTTTCTTTTTTTTCTTTTTTTTTTTTCTCATATTTTAATCCTAGTTTTCAAAATTTTTAGAGATTGGCTCATAAAATTTAGTACAACAGGCTGTGCTTTAGGTAGGTTTATGAGGATAAACTAAACGTGTTTGGCGGTTTCAAGATCTCGGATGTCAATAGAATCCCCGAAACTGACAGATGTGTTAGTGGAAAATGATAACTTTGAAGCCAAAAATGTTGTTGAAGATGAAGATTTGGTGATAAGAATGGAACATGTTCTGCCAATGTTGGTAATTAATACTTCATACAGAATATTATCGGATATGGTAATTAATACTTCATATAGAATATCATCAGATATTTTCAAGTGATAAATGAAATAAAAATAAGTATTTGTGTGATTCATGTGTCGAAACTCTATTCCACATGTGAGGCATACACCCCTCATCTGTCCCTCAATGTTGAAGACGTATTCCTCATTAGGAATGTGCCTTCTGGGCTATGCCTTGAGGCATTTTGCTTACACCTCGCGAAGAGGCACGCCTTTTTAAACACGGTAAAACAACATCAGTAACCATCCTTATTAGCACATTTTTCGGCCCACAATCTTCCAGCAAACATTCCTCTCAACATGAACCAACAAGAGACAAATCTATTTAACAAGATAACCAATCTCTAAATACCCCTGTAATTCATCAGAGAAAATAACCCAACCAACAAGAGACAAATCCATTTAACAAGATAACCAATCTCTAAATACCCTGTAATTCATCAGAGAAAATAACCCCTCTAATCAAAGTTTATACATCTTCCTAACCAAATCTATGCCTCCAATTTACTGAGACCCATTTCACAGGTTTATCAACATTGACAAAATTTGAAATATCGAACAAACATTAAATGAGAAGCAAGAAAACAGTCCCTTAAAGATTCAACATGGTTAACTAGATCATCCACGTAACAATTTCTTCAAATCTCTGATAAATAAGTCCTTCCAAAATAAATAACCTCATTGTAATGGATTATCCTCCTGTATTTGGATAGATCGTCCCTCAAAGATTCAACAGGGTTAACTAGATCGTCTGCATAACACCTTCAAATGTATAATAAATAATTCCTTGCAAAATAAATAACCTCATTGTAATGGAACATCCCAAATCTAAGATTACTTGTTAAGTACCCAAAAGCACATCTATTTCACAAATATCGAAGAAGTTTATAACATTTTCTGACTAGTTAAATTTTTTATTCCTTTTTAGGAATTTAATCATGAAGTTGGGTTCTAAGAGAGTTGAACCTAAGACGTGGGAACACTTTCCACACGTCTTACCAACTTGCTAAGTTGGCATCTTCCTAACTAGTTAAATTTATTCTGCAGAAAACTACTGTTTATGGTATTTGTGCAGACAAGATTTCATGGGAACTCATTAAGGACATCTAATCCTGAATTTCAAAAACTATGACGAAAATAGGGAAGGAAAAAAAGTGAATATGATGGTAGTCAACTGGATTGTAGGTCAGAGCAACACAGGTTCTACATAAGTTTTACAGGAGTTCTAATCAGTCCCCCTGGGCAGGCTTCCACAAGTGGAGATAGCACCCTGGTTCAAGTCCATTGTGTGCTGCAGGTGATGAACTACTGCATTTCCTTGCAGTCCAGTGGTCCTTGATGGAACGTTCCCAACAGATAATAATAAACAAAGGTATAATAATAATAATGATCATGATCATGAAACAGACTACTGGACTCAGTTAGTGTTTCATCTGGCTTGTAGATCATTTATAAAGTTCTAATAGAGAACGAGTGAGAAAATTAAATATCAACCATTTTCTACTCTGCTTCTTCAGACATCAAGACAAGCTTGATCCATCAATAATATCATAAGGATGTTCAGGTATTGTACCCTTGTACAAAGTTTTGTATCATCTCAGAATGTCTCAGCCAAGATATCTCAGTCTCAGTTGGTGATAACCAGAATGAGATACTGGAGGAATGTCTCAGGTTTTCCTTGTAATGTATCAATCGCGAAGTTCATGGTTTTTCCCTTGACCAAGACAGTGCCTTGAGACTAGATTTTTAAACCATAATTATATTTGTAGCTTCCTTCAATACCCACCCTTTGAGTACCCATGCAGACACAGCTTTTGGGGGTACAACAGTTGTAGTTTAATGCTCATCCGATAAAGGTCTTAGTTTACTCTACTGTATTTATTTTCACGATGATAACTCCACCCAGTATTCAAGCATAATTTTATTCTTCAGTAAACAAATGCATATATCGTATCCGTATAAAAATTATAAAACTAAGATATGGCTGTTTGGGAATGGCTTATTAAGTGAGTAGTAAATGAGATTGTAAATTGAGTAAGATTTGGTAACTGTTGAATATAATATACAAAATTATAAGTTTAGTATAGTTATAAATTGAATATCCATGAAATGCACTTTCTATAACGAATCAATTTTTATATTTACTATATATAAAAAAATGAAAATGCAACTTGGAGAAACATAAATATGAATGTATACTCAAATACGATAAAAAGTTAGGGGTATACATGTAGTCTTCCCACACGGCAAAAATGCATCTAGAACCGAGATGGTATTTTATTCTACAGAGCATTCGTGGACATTAATCCTCTTTAACTGTCTTGAAATAATGAAGTTTTCCCTAGGAGAAACATCTAGGTCTACAAAACTTGGAAATGGACATGAAAGCTGGTGAAAAACATAAAATCGAAGTGTCAAACACCACCCTACAAACCTGAAAGCAATACATGCATACGGTTCATTAAAGATAAAATTATAGGCAGTATCAATACTATAGAGCTGTAATGAGATACCTGGAACCAATCAATTCAGTCCCAACCCAATTATAGAGGTATGGACTCTCCCATTTACTAGTTGAGATGAGTATGGTTCCAAAGATAATTCCATTTATTGAATGGGACTGATCCTAGTAATCAAACCCATATCCACTTGACATGGGAGGGTCTGATCCATTTCAAAGTACACCAAATAGGGACTCATCCAAAGCGGTTAAATACCCAATTAACATTATTTAAGTACACAAAGATCCATGATTTTCTTTTGATTTAAAGAGAGAAATTCACATTCAAAAATAGGGGGTGAGTGAATGGAAAGTGTTTTTTGTTTCGTTGTAAGCACAAAGAAGGATTACAGGAGTGGAGAGGAAGTAAACTCGGCTACCATGTTTTGGAAGGTAAGGAAGAGATAGAGGACCAACAACAATACCACGTATGTCCATAACATTATACAAGTTCTAGGCCACATGTAGCTCAAAGGAAGGAACTAACAAATCTTTTCCTCAACTCGTTGCTCTAGTTTATGTATATAATTTCTCCTTGCATCTATTTTTAAGAATGAAATAGTTAAGATGTGAGAACACATGTCTAATTTGAGAAGGAATCAGATGCGAAAAGAAAATTATTAGAAAAAGAAAAAGGTGAAGGAAGAGAACCTTAAAAACTTATATTTTGTTCAATACTTTTATTAGTAAACCTTCCTATTTAAGAGATGATGGTATTTGGTATTTTGGTAAATAATAATTATGACGTCAAAAACTCCCGCCAACCCCAAATTTATGGGTTAAGGCTTCAAATGACAATAATGATGATGATGATAATCATATTTGTTCAAGAAATTTTTTAGAAAGTTCAAGTTATTAGAACAAACCGCAATAGCATTTTCACCACCCATAAAAAACACACATATAATATGTGAATATTTTATTTATGGGGTGAAATGTATTTCAATGTCGAGTTTTCCAAAGATTCAATAAAGTCCAAGTATTTATTGGACTTGGCATATTATAAACAAGTTATACATGTATTACTCTGAACCATTCAAAAAGTCTTTTACTTAATATAAAAGGTTAAATAGTATCAATTTCTATCTTGTTCGTTGAATTTTTTAATGAACTAGAGGATGACCATGAGCTTGCCCATGCTTATGGCACAATCATCCTTTTTGGGTTAAGGGGGTAAAAGAGGAAAGACCATAAAGTAGTAAGGGTATTATTGGAAAAGGGGTAAAAGGGTAAAGGCAAAAAGTTGGAGGGGTATTATTGGAAAAGTGCAGAAGAGAAAAGGTAATATAGTTGAAGGGGTATTCTTGAAAAAGGGTGAGAGAAAAGGGAATAAAGATGAAACTTGATCATTGAGATGCGTGCAAGTTTAAATCTAACCATTCTTTATAGGGATAAACATTTACGGAAGACAATGTTTGTGTTTTATAATATAGATATACTGGAGTTTGCCTGTGCCTATGGCATGGTCATCCTCTTTATGGTTAGGGGGGTAAAAGAGTTTACAATAAAATTGAAGGGGTATTATTGGAAAAGGGGTAAAAAGGTAAAGGTAATAAAGTTGGAGGGTATTATTGGAAAGGGGGAGAGAGGAAAGAGAATTAAGTTTGAGGAATATTATTGGAAAAGGAGGTAGAAGAGAAAGGTAATAATATTATTGAGATGCATGCGAGATTGAACCTAAACCATTCTTTTATGCAGGGATAAACATTAGGGGAAGACAACAGTTGTGTTTTATGATATAGATTTTTAAGAACAAAAGAACCCAAATCATACTCAAAACATTTTACGTATTATATTTTCAATCTACATAAGTAACTACAAACCCAACTAAGGTACGACCCATAATCAAAAGGGATGGTTTTGGATCCCCTTAACCCATGCCATCTCATAATAGAAGCTACTGGCTTTGGATCAAACCCAACCAGACTAACTTTTTATGGTCAGATCTAGTTCAATGTCTCTATAGACCAAACCATTATTAATGGTTTGGTGATGTTTTGAGAGGAGTGAGCCTCCAAAAACACATTGAGGCGGTAGGTTGAGGCGTCCACAAACTCGAGGCGTTGATGAGGCACTATGAAACGTGAAAAAGGTGTACATCTCCAACTGAGGCATGACCGAAGCGTACATTTTTTTTTTGCTGATGCGTAAGCTTTTGTTGTAAATAGAACTTTTTTCTTTTTTTACTTCCATTTTAACTATTATTTTACACCTATGCTTCCCATGCTAAACATGTTGTATAGGTATAAATAAGAAATTTATGCTTTTAAACATTATTTTTCTTTTCATTTTGATGTATTTTCTTTAACTTTGATTTGATTTTCTAATGGCATGGTGTCATTGACACATACATATATATTCCAAAGTCCTCCAGACTGATTTACAAAGCCAACAAATAGATTGATTTTCTACTAACATGGTGTCATTTCCTATTTTTTACATAAATTATGAATATATTTTATATTATTTATTTAAAAATTTCATACGCAAGAGGCTTACACTTTACGCCTCAAGGCATTGGAGATCCCAATGCCATGTCTCACACCTCAGCGTCTGAAAACATTCGTTGGGTCTAGTTCTCCCTTACCACACCCAGACTCAAGCCATTTTCATATTAGAATTGCAATTCATTTGAAGAGATCTTGCTCAAGTTTTACAATGGCTGCCAACCTAGCACAACCCTCTTCAGTCATTGGGGATTGGAATCAACTGAAACAAGATATTCGATAGGTTAAGATTTTTTTTTTTTTAATAAGAGTGTCATCATGTGTCAGACACGAGTACGACATGGGTCTCCTACGAGATTAGGCTTTTTATAAAAATAAATAAATGAAGTGTCATTAATGATGTGGCTGCCTTTTTTATTTTTCTTTTATCAATAAAATCTTTTACCTATCAAAGAAAAAGTGTCATTAATGCATAGCTCTAGTATGGTCAACTTGTATTGTATATCAACAAAGATCTAGTTTTCATGCTTCATGTGTGACATTTAGACATGTTCCTTCTTAGGACCACCTTTTAACTTCTTTCCTTTTTAACCTATTTTGTTTTTATATTGTAACAAACAAAATAAAAGCATTACATAAAAAGAATATTTTCTACAATTTCCCAAATTCCTTCAAACCCTAGCTCCCATAGGCAAAGCCAAGTTAGACCTATTTTAAGTCGATATTATAAATAATTATTCTCATCACACTCCAACAGTTCATTTGTCTAACATCGGAGGTGATTGAAACACACAGCCAAGCCCCATCAAACATGAGCCTGACAAATTCACGATTCATTGAAAAAAGAAATCGAGTAAAAAGAATTTTGCTCGAATCTTTCAGCTTAAAACAATGATGATAGCATGTTTTCTTCAACCATAATCCAACCAAAAACAAAAAATCAATCAATTTAAGTACTTTCATGTTCCAACTTGGATAGAACTTTTTAAGATAAATTGATTATTGGTGTTACATACGTTATTATAGCACATTCGAGTGATATTTTTTTCCAAATATAACCATAACCATACAATCAAACGATTTCACATGTCAACCATTACCACACAAATAAAGTGGATCTTAAACGGTGTTAAATAGATTAAACTTCATCATCATCAACACCAAAGTCTTACAATGTTATTTGGCAAATAATTCAGTGCTTGCTACAATATAACGAAACAATCCACTAAAGAACATCAAAGAACAAGCTATTCTAACAATCATCGAAATTCAGCAAGTAAAAAAGAAAACTTGATTAGCATGCAGAGTAATAAAATAACTAACAAACACAAGTACAATCCAGAATCATATTCATCATTAACAATCAACCATAAGCATAAAGAAATGACCAAAACAAATATACTTATCCACACTAAAAAAGGATCAGAATGGAAACCACTACCTATCATTATAAGTTAAGAAGACCCCATAGAAAAATGCTATGGACATTAGCCACGAATCACTGTGAATGCAAATAAGTGCTATCCAATCCTCGCGTTTCATCCCATCTCTAGCAAAATTAATACCCAAAGATGGCTCAGGTAGCTCTGTCGGAACTTCGCTGGATGGCTTACTGACCTCCCAAGTCCCATCTGGGTATCCAAACAGACACAAATTTTCCTTCCCTGAAAAACAAGAAACATGAAATTCGTACTCTAATTAATTCATCCAACACAAAACAAACTAAATTAAAAAACCCAAGAAACTCCATGCATGAGTAAAAAACCAAAACCCTAACTTCAAAAAAATACTAAAAAACAAAATTTTAAGTGAATCAAACAAGAACTTTCAGATTAACTGAATTAGAGACAGAACAAATAAACATACATGCCTGGATCACAAAAACAAATAAACTAAACAAAAAAATCAAGAAACTCAATGCATGAGCACAAAACCAAAACCCTAACTTCAACAAAATACTAAAAAACAAAAATTTAAGTGAATCAAACAAGAACTCTTAGATTAACTGAAGTACTAGAGACAGAACAAATATACATATATACCTGGATCACATAACGCAAAGAACTTCGAAACATCTGAAACAAGAACATACATGCAAAATGAGATTCAAAATCAAGAAAGATCGATCGAGAAATACAAACAGAGAGAAGAAGAAGAGAGATCCAAAAACAAAGAAGCAGATGAAGAGAGAGAGTTGCAGAGAGAGAGAGAGAGTACCCATAGTTAAAGCTTGAATGATTCCAGCTCTTCGACCGCAGAAATCGCTGAAGATGGTTTCTACTGTTCGAGGAGGAGAAGTAGGAGTAAGCGCCATTGCCAACGAAGGAGAGAAGAAAGAAACTCGGATCGTTAGTTTGCAGACACACTGTACGGAAAACTAAGGCACCCAACAATTTTCTCCTGACCGTCTAGTCAACCTTTTTATAGTTGTGAAAACTAATTGACTGGGTTTGGGTTGATCCGATTCGATTCTATCCGACTCAGTTCTATTCTAACATTGTTTCTGAATTTTAAGGATATAACATGCTTGAGAAATACTTTCCTTACTAATTTAGTAAGATTTCAAAACTTACTGAGGGTCGTTGGGCTCAAATAGATAATCAAATTGGCAATCCAACACAAAATCCCTCTCGATTTCATGGAAAAATTCAAAAAATTAACTTTTTTGTATTTGACCCAAGGTTATGAAAACGGATGACTACTGAACTCTCACCGAACTCCTAAATTCAATGATGAAAAATGATATTTTTTAAAGTTCATAAGAATTTTGTAATCTAATGCATCGGATCATGTTTTTGGATTATACAAGATGAGATTATTGACCCTTAGTTAGATTTGAAATCTTACTAAATTTGTAAGGTTAGACTTACTCAAGAAAAATTATACAGGTTTCAGTTTTGAAAAATAATAGTTTTTTTTTCTTTTTAATTGTTGTGATTAATTGATGTAATCCATATTATTTCAACTCGACTGAGTTTATGACTCCCGAGTAAGGTGACAGAGTCCGAGTTTGTCAGTCTAATTTGTCTCGTTTTCGTCCAAATGTTAAAACCATGCATAATGATAAAACCTTCTCATACCACATTTAATATTAGTCGGCCCACAAGATTTGATGAGGTGTTAACGGGTCGGACTTGGTAAGGGTAAACCCGAACCTGTTTCATACAACTGTTCCAGCTTTCTCATTCCACATTTAATATAGTCGGCCCACAAGAATTGATGACCTGTCAACGGATCGGATTCAGTACGGGTAAACCCGAACCTGTTTCATACAACTGGTCCAGCCTTTGAAGTCTGCACTCGGATTCTTTTTTATGGTTTAGGCCTTAGAATCCATGAAAGACATAAAAAATGACTCATAAAATCACAAACCTAACCATCAAACTATGAAATCCAATGGTTGAGATAAAATATGTATTTCCCGACCAATGGATTTTATGTTTTAATGGTTGAAATTGCGGATTTTTTTTACTTATTTTCATGAGTCCACATATCCTAAACCTTTTTTCTATTTGACCCGACTACTGATATGGGTTCTAATCAAAGGCGGGTCATGGAATTCGTAAAATTTGGACTGCTTGATATTGGGTCGGGTAACCGTGATGGTAGGTAGAGAGGATTATATAAATGCATTGTTTTTAGAAGATTTTCTCTGATTTTAAGAAACAATGGAGTTAATATCCATGAGGGACAATTAAACATAAATAGAAATAATATCTTACACTTTGTATTATATTTAATACCATAGATATAGTTTTAACTTTTAACTAAAAATAGTTACAAAACAAGGTATCTATGAGTTGTTCCCCCGCGCCATAGGCTGTTTTCCACCCCACAGTAATTAATTGAATTAATTGGCATTTTACCTTCAATAAGTTGAATGGGGAATAAGGATAAAATGATAAGGATGAGGATGAGAACGATGACAATGATGGGGTATTCTTGTAATTTTGTATAGTATTTTCCTCGTGACACGAATTGTTTACATATATGCATTCTTATTGGATCAATCCGTGGATCGAAACATAATGGTTAGATTAATTACATTGATTATTTGGTTTAAATAGCACAATTGGTACTTCGATGATCACGATGTTGTAGCTTCAATGTTGAGTTGCTAGCTTCAATTACATTGTGCTTGTAATGATGATCAAATTGCCAGCTTCTACACATGTTTTCTCCATGCCAATAAGGATGTCAATAGGAACTAGATTATCCAATAGAAACTTTTAGTCCATTGTTCAAAATCGAGATAATAATAAACATCTTTGGTTCGTGCACAACATAATAAATTCTTGAACAAAATCCTGTGGGGTTGGCTCAATGGCAATTTTGAATCCAATAAGCGCTGAGAGTTTGTAGGTTGTGTTTGATATCCAATATGAGCAATGCCTCCTTGAGGCCACCTGCGAGGGCATACCCTCATTTACGTGGTGCGTGTGATGTACAGGCATTGCACATGCTTGAGGGAAGGACCCATATGCCTTGGTCCAGGCTCTGGCTCACCCGGTCCCACTAGTCAAACGTAAGTTCGGATACCCTTATTAACACAAACAAAACAAAAATGTTAAATAATTTGTGTACTAAATGAATACGAAAGCATTTAATTCAATAATTTATTGAAATTTGCAAACTTATGAACCCTAATGAGTAGGTCGTGAATAATTAATGTATTGAACAAAATCGAACAAATGGGTAAAATAAAATGTGTAGTTTTGTCATGTTCAATACTTTAGAGGTCGTTTCATAATTATCCGCCGTTGATGCTTTAGCAACCATCATTCTTTATCATCTTATTAGGATTAGGTGCATTAAATATACCTTGGAAATAAACTTTTGTGGGTATTTCTCATATTAAAAAAATCGAGTCATGTTGAAGTAACATGGAAATGTACATCGTGAGAGACATTTTTGACGTGAATGTGTGTCAATATCATAGATGTTTTTCATCAAGATATGAATGAAATCTTGATGAAAGCATCTATGGTTTTGACACACATCCACGTCAAAAATATCCCTCACGATGTACACTTTAATGTTACTTCAACATTATCCTACAAAATCATTTAAGGGCATTTTTTATAGGAATTTTGATTTTCAAAGTGTATTTAATGCACCTAAACGTGTACCTTTAGGGCACGTGTTAACAAAACCCCAAGCGATGAGCCTATTATACCGGTCCTTCATCCTCCCTTTAATTATTGTTAATAGATTGGTAGCTTGTCATTTTTCTTCCAAATATAATAATACTTAGAGCTATCTAATGGTGATGATGAACCAATAAATCTTTAAATTCTCTCTCTCTCTCTCTCTCTTTTCCTTCCTTCCTTCCTTCCTTCGATAAAGATTTCCAAAATATATGATTCAGGCTATAAACCATATAGTTTATTTAGCAATACATAGATTGAGCAATTATCCATTTGAAGTGAAATAGTTGAATGTTCAATTGCACCAATTATACTAAGAGTCGCATTGGAGCATGGTTTTCAATCTCGTCCGAGATCAAGACGACTCATCCAATACAACTCAATATCGTCCACCAACGAGATGTATAAACAAGTCAAATGTATCGAACAAGATTTAAAATCATAGTTCATTTTTCTCATTTTTGAATGAGAAGACTCAAACTATCAAAAAATTCGTTTGAAACGACTCAATTTCGTTCATGGACAAGACAAGACGTCAAAATGAGTTTTAAAATCATATGTTAAAATGACTTCAAGATTGATCTCAATTTGCACTTTCCTGACGTGGAGGTTCACACAAAACCATAGATGTTTTTCACTCATATCTCGATGAAAAACATCTATGGTTCGTACGCACTTGCACGTCAGGAAAGTGCGAAATGAGGATAGTACATTGCGCGCTACAACTAGTAGCTTGCGGAAAAATGCTAGCATGCTAGCTAGCTACTTATAGTTAGTTATAACACTTTGAAGCTTGCTAAAAAATGGAAGCGCACTAAAACGCAAAGACAAAAAGCCAATAGACTAGTGAGTTATGTGGTTCTTTCTTTTTAAAATGATGACCCGACTTGAGCTACTTGTGGACTATCTGTTGTATGTTGATACCAATGGCGTTTTCAACAAGTAAAGATGAACTATCTTCCATACTAGCAGAAGCTGGTAAAAGTTGTCCTCTTTAATTATGGGTTCTCCCATGGTTGGATAGGCATGCACGAGTATAGGCTCGCGTTCAGAGGACCGGCTAGCCCAAAGTATGACACATATGTTCTATGCCGCCTATTCGACAAATCCTCTTCCTCAACTACAGTTCAGGATAGCACCATCACTCCAAGAAGAAGAACCTTGGAGATAGGCGAAGCATCATCAGGGCAGAACCAGTCTCAACCCTCTAGAGAAGTCCAAGCACTCCCAAGACAGATTGGGACATCGGCAGAACAGATTCTAGTCTCAGTTAGGTCTTCCCTTCTTTCCACTAACTTGAACTGGCGAAAGGTGTACCATCATTCGAAAGCGAAATAGATGCTTTTTATTGCTAGTTTTAAGTCCAAACTTTTCAAATCTAAACCAACATTATTCTTATATTAAAAGGGAGATACTTAGACAACCAAAACTATTAGTCCATTTACGTAACTAGATATTGTTTTAAAATATTTACAAAATGTTAAAATTTATGAGATTAGGTGAATAAATTTATCATACAAACGAGATAAAATTGTTTGTTTCAATTGTGAATTTACCTTTATAGCCTTCAATTTTACTAGAATGAATGTATGACTATAAAGGTAATTTTACACCTTTGAGCCGTACAATTTTACCTTAATAAAATGAATGACGGGCCATAAAGATAATATTTTGAAATTAGACAGTTCAAATTATGAATTTACCTCTATAGCCTTTTCATGTTACTAGAATGAGTGTAAGGGATATAAAGGTAAATTCACAATTTAAACCTAGAGATTTTGAAATCCTAATTCCTTTCAATTGTGGGGTTGGGATTGGGGAAAAGTAAGCCGTCGATTACTAAGTTATTTATCCACCATTCTAAGAAACAATTGATAGTCTCACTAGCAGCATTCAATTCATTCAACTAAGGTATTGATCGAGCCAGTCGACATACATCGACAAAATTTTATTTGTTTGCGTAATAAATTTTTTATGTAATTGGATAAATTTTAATGTTTGTAAGTATTTCTAAATCTATTTGGTTAGGTAAATTACAATAAATCTACAACATGTTGTGTAAAACATCTATTAACAAATGAATCTTGATAAATTGATGCTCTTTTTTATACACTCCCTGACCTAACAGTTCATAGAATCATAAATCTTTGTCCTTATCTATCTTGAAAAAAAAGATCTACGATTACGTGAAAAGAGTGTCTAAAAAAGAGTGTAAAATTATCAATTAGCACGATCCTTAACATATATGTTCCCTTTTTTAAATAAATGAGTGGTAATAAAAGCTAGTCGATCACTTTTAGTCAAATCAAAGGATCTTATCAAGGTTGGAAGTGAGGTATAAACATTGCGTCTCACATTCACTTGGAGCGAGTCCGATTTTAAAGCGGGCAGGCCGCTTCAAAAATTTATTTCATGCCCTTACACTTTCACAAAATTTTGGAATACCTCTTTGAAAATGCCACGTGTAATCTAATGGAGAGGGTTTCTTCAAAATTTTGAAGCGGCCTGTCTGCTCAAAAGGTTTTTCCACTTGGAGCCACCCCTTTGATCAAAAGCCCGATCACATAAATTAGCCTTTTGCATATGGAACTTAGCTTAACACACCACCATCAAGGACAAAGATCAAGGCCATACAAGATAAAGAAAATGAAGGTAGATGTAGAGTGTCGAAGCCAATAATACAAAAAGAGATGATATACAAGGTGATTCGTGACAATCAGACTTTCCATCAACAAATGAAGGAATCCATGAGAAACAACAAATGGTGTGTTTTGTTCATTATATATGGGCTTCGGGTTAGGATGATGTTTGGGCTGAATATTGTTTAATATTAATACAAAAAATTTACAAATTTATAAATAAAAAAATCTGAAAGGCATGATTCCTAGATTAAAAGATTTTAAAATTCCTTGATGAATTAATGAATGATTCCCCAATTAATCATGGAATAACCTTCAAAAATTTTATTTTTTTTCAACATTCAACCATCGCGAGGAAGATAAGTTTTTCAGAGAGGTTGAAGATGGTGGGTTTAGGTAAGAAACCCAAAAACAAGTTTTGTATAATCTCTGAAAATGTCCCAGGGAGGGTTCTTAACAGCTGTTAAGGATTTAAGGGTGGGTTTGGGGAATTCAAGGGTTTTTCAGGTTTTGGCATGAGTTTGAAGATGAGGATATTTTAGCCATTTATTTCTCACAGAAGAAGACCCTGGTCAAAGGGTATTTCATCAGTTTGAAAACTCAAGGGGTGTCTCAAATATACACCAAAAACCATAGGGTATAAAAGATACCATTTAAGTTTCACACTAATAAAGTTTTATTATATATCAGAAAAAGAAAAAAAAAAAAAAAAAGATAAAAAGCATAAAAAGGTGGGAAAAGGAACAAGATTCAAATGGCAGAAAACTCATACATTCTCTAACTGCAACTAATTGAAATACAAATATATACCCTGACAAAGCCCAATAAAGCCATGGGATTAACAAGCCTACAACAAACATTTTTCAGATACTAACACCTACATTACACATCTAATTACAACAAACAAAAAGCCTTCTCAACATATTAGTTCAGAATAATTCTTGCTGGAAGGCAAACACAAGGTCCTTTTTCCGCCATATACAAGCCTTCACAAGTAACAAGTTTCATAACAGTTCTAGCTGTAAGGGGATACCTTTGCTTAGCTTCGGTGAAGCTCCTGCCAAGAACCTTCTCCACCCAACCCTCTATAGCTCTCTCCCCATCTGATAACCACGTGGCTGCAAGTATCTGCTCCATAACTTTTGAATCAATCTCCAACAGACCCTCGGACCCAATTATTTTCCTGAAGGTTTCATTGATCTCTTTCAATAATTTTTCATGAAGGGCATCGAAATTGAATGGTTTGAAAACAATTGTTTCATCCATTTGATCAAAGAAACCTTCCAACCAAAACTCTAAGTTTTCAGATATAGATTCGCTCTCATTGCTTCCACAATCTACGTCATTTGCTTCCATCTCTTCTATGGATAGGTTTAAATCCAGACACCTTGATGTCTTCTGACGCTCCTGTGCAGCATCACAAGTTCCTATCAGCTTTCGTTTGTTCACATATCTGGTACCCAAAGTGTCCTTTCCTAACGTAACCAACACATTTGAATTGTTGCTTATAATGTTGTCTTCCGTAACATATCCAAGCAAAATCTGCATTTGCAAGCCTTGGACTCCTAGAATTCTTTCTTCGGGGAATTTGGCATGTTCCTTGTCGAAAGAGGATGTTTTATTGTTGTTTGAAACTCTTGATGTCGTCACAAAGATCACATTATTGATGCCAATTTCTCTTCCATGCGAGTCGGATAATTTACCTGTCTTAATAGCCTGAGACAAGCTATTCTGAGCAAGCAAATCAGCCTCATCTACATTCTCAAGGAACACAACCGAAAAGGGTTTCTTGGTAATTTCCCCTGCAATAAAATCAATGACTGTCTTCCCTCTAAATTTTACATCATAGCCATTTATTTCTTGACAATCAAAGATCGAGCGAGCAATCCCATCTCGAGAACTTAGATCCACATGTATTAAGTTTTGCCTGCTACCCAATATTATCTCTGCAAGGGCCATGGAAATTTTCTTCTTTGCAACCCTATCGGGCCCGAGAAAACAGAACCATATATCTCGTTTTAGACAAGCTCCACGACGCCTTTCGTTCTGTGATCTGCAACGGACAATTGCTTGACTTATAGCATGTATGGCTTCATCTTGCCGGCCAACCTTTTCCGTGAGGCCTCTCCAAAGAGTCTTGAAATCGTTTGGCTCAGGACCAGAGTAGGAGGAAGATCGGACCAAAGGGTTCGAAATATTTGTTTGGACCACATCAAACTTTGGAGAAAAGCAGTCCACGAAGTCAGAAGATCGCTCTTCATGAGTTTGAAATGTGGGTTTCTTGGGTTCCTTGTAAATAGATGCAAAAAGTGTTCCCAACCCCAAATCTGTCGTCACAGAAGCTTCGGAAGAAAGTGGTTCATGATCATTGGGGATGCTTGAATTGGACAAAATATTCTCATTCTTAGCTTCAAAAACCACAGTTTTCATCATCTTTTGGTTTGGAATGGAAATCTTTTGCAACCCAATGGACATGGAAGGGAATATAATTTCGCACCCACTTTTGTTCGGAGATGCATTCATAATGTTGCTGTTGTTGTGATCGTTAGCTTTGTTCTTGCTGTCTACAATAAATGGAAAGCTCACAATGCCTGGAAACACTTGGGTTCCAATCTCATAAATACTTGCTTCAGATATCGGATACTGATGGTTAAGATGTCGGCAAATATCATTCCATTTCTTTTGCAATCCAGAAACTTTGGCATTCAATTCTGTTCCATCATCTTTGGCCTGCACTGAAAAGATGGAACACATTTTGTACTCAAATATTATCATTAATTCTTCCATGCACTTCACGTAGGTATTATATTATAGATATTTAATGGCCCATGCCAAAGAGAGAATTTGTGAAATCTTGGTAAATAAAGCCTCTCTGGTATCCCCAACAACAACAGATTGTACCTAGTTGTCAATGAGGAAATGAGGTAGACGTGGTGCAGATACACACCTTTTCCATATTCAATCCTTTGTTTGTATTGTGCTGAGTCTGCAGCCAAGAGGGCAAGCTTGCTTGGTAATGGTCCACAACCGAAGAAGTGCATCCTTCTTTCAAAATAACAGAAACTTCTTGATCATACTTCTCGTTACATAGGTGACAACGAGAAAATGATTGATATGTGCCACTTAATGGGTCCTTCAAATAGGACGGTGTGGAGAAAAACCCACCAAATGGAACAAATGACTCCATCAAGCTGTAAGTATATAATGAGAATAGAACTATGAGATCCAATGGATACAAATGATCAGAAGCAAAAGTGAACTCATGGATATAGAAAGAGAATATTGTAAATCCAAACAGAATCTTCAAATGAAACAAATATCACATTTTTAGTTTTACATGTATTTTGGTCTAGTTTTACATGTAGTGCATGGGCAGGGTGGATGAAATCTACCATCAAGGGTGCTACCTAGGAGATCTCTCATATAGTCTCATATGAATATTAAAGTTTTGATCAATCTTTTGTGACTTTTTGAACATATTTGACAGATTAAGTGATTATGATTATCACATCGGTTGATGTTTGACCTATAAAAAATACATCCATTAACAATGGGATTCCCCATGGATATGTTGCATAATTGTTATTTAATAATGGTTTGAAGGTAGGTAGCTTTTCGAACCAACAAAATTGCAAGTTAAATATGACCAAAACAGATATAAGCAAATCCAAACATGGTTTTAAAACTCATTTTCACGTCTCGTCTCGTCACGGTCATGAACGACGAGTTTTCCGATATGTTTGAGTTGTCTCGTTCAACAATGAGAAAAATGAACTGTGGTTTTAAATCTCGTCCGATACATTTGACTTGTCTATCCAACTTGTTGGTCGACGATACTGAGACATATTAGACACGTCATCGGATGAGATTTAAAACCATGAATCCAAAGCAAATCACTTTTCAAGATAAAACTAATCTATACCCATCTGAATAAATTCGAAACCAAAAGGACACCCATTCTCTACAATTAGAATCTAAATTTCTTAGTGGGTTAATTCAAATTTTCTAATTTATGTACTTGGAATTTTGATTCTAAATAAAGCAAATTGATTCATAAGTACCTCATAAAGCTATTGTTATATTAAGAAATTAAAATTAGAATAGACGAAAGTGCGAGATAGGCCACGAACCTGTTTGGTCTAACAGAATTTATGTGCAAAAGATGAAGATCCCAATCCTTCTCTATAGAAGGAAACCTCATTATAAACTTCAAATACATCTCATAACTTGCCACTGCTCCAATTAACCACAATTTCCCACGATAAACTTCCAACATTCTCGTCAATTGGGAGACAACATAGATCACAGAATCCATGGGATTATCATCGATGAACCCCTTCAAATCGCCAAAGCTAATAACAACACCAGCCCCTGAACAATTCTCCATTAACTGATCCAACTCCTTAAACCTAGAATTCAACCACCCCTCACTCTCACTCCCAGAAATAAACTTCAAAACCACCTTTTCGATACAAATGAATCTCAACCCAGAGATTTCTGAAGGAAAAATCCCACCTTTCCCTCTCTCGACAAACTCCGCGAAACTTCGAATGACATTTTTAGCATAAACACCAACAAGTAATGGGTTTCTATCTTTCTTCCTCACAAAAACTTTCCCAATTTTCTTCAAATTCTCATTTCTATCTAAAAGCCCAGAATCATTCGCAGAAAAATTGCATAGAAACAGAGGCGGACATCGTGATCGTGGACGAAGAATAGCTAATTTGATATCGCAGCTTCGAAAACCCGATTCAGTGAAAACCCTACTAACAATTGGGTCATCAAGAATAGACAAAATTAACTGTTTTAGCTCCACTTTCACACAAGAAAACGAAGATTGTTGTTGTTGTTGTTGTAGATGTTGTTGGAGATAAAAGCTTTCAGGATTTCTTCTCTGGTTCGCTTGAGATCGTTTAATGGCGGCCATTAGAGAGTTTGAAATGGGAGGTTCGTCTTCTACGTTGGTTTGAGACGAATGGAGACGATCGAGAGAAGAACTGGAGCATAGTTCGAGAGCTCGTAATTGAAGGCGAGAGGAGAAAGAAGAGTTGTGGACACGCCCGCACGCGTCGCGAAGGGTTGATGATGGAAGAGAGAGTAAGGCGAAGAGCGCGTGGACAGAAGTTGTCTGCGCGTGTGCGCGTCGACGAGCGATAACTACTGCCTCGTCTAGCGCGTGTGCCGACTCGGATGTTAGACATTGCTTCACTGAGCTAACTGGCGTAGGCATCGCCGATCATCAATAGAAATCTATTTTGAGAACTTTTTAAATAAAAAATTCATTATTTATATATTTTTTTCAAGTTAGAGAGAGAGAGAGTATCTTGCTTTTGGACTTTGGAGTTGACGGTAGTTGTGTGTGTGGGCTGTGGGCCCTTGTCCTAGCTTGTCACTCACTCACTTATAGGCGGCCTATGGATAGGGTTTGACCCAAAATAGGATCCATTCCAATCCAATAAATTTGGGTCTGGATCCTTTTTAGCTATTCGAGAAATATGGCAAAAATTAGATAAAGGGAAATTGGTAAGTTGAATGTGATGATATAGTGGTGAAAATGGGGGCATTGAGGTTATTATTCCATTAGAATGTAAAAGAAGACCAAAGTCAAAGGATAAATTATTAATTTAAAAGTTAATGTGGTATCTCAAATAAATGTTGAGAAGTGTGTTATTATTTCTTAAATTATGAAAGAGACATTTATCATGTAAAAAATTGGATTTTTCCAAAATTTTGAAGCATAACAGCTTTGGAGTCAACTTATGTTATATATTACAACTTACAAACTTACACTTTACAACATACAAAGTACAATGGCATTTTTTCGATCGAGATTTATAAAAATTTGTAAAAGAATGTGTTTCATTCTTTTTTCATTTAAAATAAGTGAATTATTCAGAATAATTTAATAATCTAGAGAATAATACTTTCTTTGGAAAAAAAAAATCCATGAATTTTTTGAGAATTAAATGAGAGATTGCTAACAAGGGCTGGATTGAGGATTTGGATATATCTGAATCCAATTGGTATTGCTAAAAATTGAGGATGTGAATTATATTATAAGTTCTACTTAAATATACAAGTTTATCTATATTTTTTATAGCAAATTCGATTCAATTGTTGTTGAATAGAATTTCGATCCTAATAATGAGTTCTAATAAATAAATAAGCCCTTCATCTAACAAAGGTTGACTTTGATTCTTATCGAGTAAATTTCATATCAATTCCGGTCCTTTTTGGATTGGTCCTAGATTGACCCTAATCCAATTAGGACCATTATTTTTTAATAACTATTTCATCTCACTTCTTCTCTAGAGAAATTCTTGGAATTGAATTTTTTAATTGTGAATGATATTTTTTTGTAAAACACTAGATGATGACATGTGGCATCACAAGGTCCAACCAAATTCAACAATTCTGAGGCAATGACCTGAGCCCTAAAGATTAGGTTCCCTTGGAGAATCAAGAACAGACATTCCAAACTTGGAAGTCGGATGATCATTCCAGACTCGAAACTCAAATGATCATTCCAGATAGAAGTACAAGTGCATTACACAATCCAAATCCCTAGATATCAAGGATCTAAGAGAAGATGATCTATTAGTAACCCAATAAATTAGGAGTTGTTTTGGATAAGGAAAGTCCCTAAATCAAATGAGTGTGAATAAGGGCACAATCTCGATTAAATACATTCCAAATTGGGTTCTAGCTCCTAACTGGGATAAGGACTAAGTTCGTAATAGGATCAAAGAGATCTTAGGGATTTATCACTATAAATACAAGGCCAAACACATCGAAGGACGATTTTTTTTTCACTTATTATTATTCTATTATTTTTTACACTAAAGATGGCTTGGGCGTCGGAGAGGTTGTGTTGCAGGTACACCTAAGAGTTCGAAAGTAATAGAATTCAAGTCATTCATAAGTATCTCAAGCTAGTGCAAAAATATTTGCATCTATATTACTCATGTGAGAAAAACTCTTCAAGCTCCACCTTTTTTTTTTCTCTTTAAGAACTCCTTTCTTTATATATATTTATAGTTTTCATTTGGTGTAGTTTATATAATTTCATCAAGTAGTGTCTTGTAAAAGAAGTTGGTGTGACAATATAATTTTTCTTAATTCCACTGGTGCAAAACTGCAAATTAATAACAAATAGAAATAAAACCACAAATAAGATAGTGAGAATGGTACAATTTCTCAATTAATTTTTTGGTTCAGAACACCCTATGTGTGAGGGTATATTATCATGCTAAGGTGTAAGTCATTTAAAAAAAAATTAAGGGTAAGGTACAAGGATATTTTTAATTTTTTATATATTTAAAATAGTCAATATAGACTTCCATTAACAATACTTGTTCTTCTCTCATAATTATGGTAAAGATATATCCATAAATAGATCTATCTAAACTTACTTTTCTAATTAAAAATAGATAAAATACCATTTAACGGCGTAGGTGGATTTATGTCAATAAAACTCATCATTTTCCCATTATAATAATATAATATTACAAATAAATACAAAATTGATAAAATTAAAAAATAATGATGAATGCACGCGGTTTTGGGTACATGGATGATGTGACAAGGGCACAGAACCTCAGATATTTTTTTTTTCATATCCTAAAGAAACAGATATATGATTTTGTGCCCTTGCCACATCAGAGTTGCATACCAACCACGTGAGGAATGCACGATTCAAAATTCAACAGCGAAAGTGGATCAACCAAGGAGAGGGGGCAACATTCAATAAAAGTAAGTCAAGATCAAGTTTTGCCATCCATTGACACAGTGCACTAGCAAATGTTATATGAGATGCCTGAGAGATCGAGGGTTGGGCAGCCCACACTGATAGGATCATTGGATTCATTGAATAATTTTGATCCACTTCAAGGGGGATTTCCTCTAAACTAATTTATTTATTTTTATTGATTGAGAATAATCAATTAGATTCACTTTATTTATAAAGTTCATGACTATGCAATTTGGATATAGACTCCTACATTAACAAAACTTCCTAATTAATAAAATCGAAAGTCTTAAAATAATAAAACTCCTAATTATCAACTAAAGAATCCACAATTAATAAAATTACTAGAGAATATATCCTGCATTCCATAAAATACTAAAATAAAATATGTATCCTAACATCCACCCCCCTTTCAAAATGACTTGTTCTCAAGTTAGAAAGTTTTCTAAGGCAACTTCATCCTTAAGGGTATCAACATCAGTTTTCAAAAAAGGTAGTTGAGGTTTCTTGTAACAATATCCCGGTTTGAATAGTTCGTCGCAATTAAAACAAAAACCTTTCGATCGTCTCTCTGCTTATTCTACCAGGGAAAATCAATGAATGGGAGGAAGCCAAGGAGGTGTCTTAGGCTCAAGAGGTGTTACTCGGAACAAAGAAATTTCTTGGATTACCTTAATTATTTCTTGGCAAATAACAAATGCTTCGGTAAATGAGCCAGGCCTAAGTAACTGAACTCCAAAACATATGTCGTCACATAAGCCTGAGACAAAATAATTAATTAAAAATGATTCTCGTAAATCAGTAATCCGATGGCAAGTTTTTCAAATAAGCCTTGAAATTCACGAACCATATTAGTTTGTTTGAGTTTAGATAATGTCACACTCATATATGCAAATTCTCGAAAAAGTCAAATCGAGAGCATAAGGCCCGAGCGAATTGAGCTTATAACATTAAACTAATCGAATGAGTCATCCAATGATACCATGCTATAGCATCCCCGATTAGGTGAATCGAGGCCAAGAAAACCATTTGTTCATCACACAAACCATTCAAGTGTTAATATTGTTCAGCCCAAAAAATTTAGCCTTCCGAATTATCTACGTCGAACCTTGGAAATTCGATACGAAGCTAAATTAATTCATAATTTTAGGAAAGTTGAAGATGATGGTTTTTTTTTTTTTTTAATAAAAAAAACCACTATGTATATTCCTTGAAATTTTCTTCACTTTTTTATGAAATTTTTTCGAAGTTATCCAAATAGACCCCTACCAAATAATTTACCAAATTCAAACTTTGTTACAATGATGTCCACTAGACTAATAAGAACATTGAACACATAAGTCAACATCGGGGGACCAACAAAATGTTCCACACGTGATATGCACAAGGTGACCATGGGTTAGGCATCCCTCACAACTTGCTAGATTACAGGATCCACACTACTAAAGAAAACGGGAAAAATTACTTAAAAGGACTCTCGAGGAAGGAGTTATTTCTAATTAGTCCCTAAGTTTTAGGACCTCTCTTAATAGTCCATTTAGTAAAGTTTTTATTTATGGTTGGTCCTTGAATCCTATTTCTCACATTTCTCACAATTAGATGCCCTAACGGTTTGAACTCACCGTTTTCAAAAAAAAAAATTTGGATTTTTAGCATCTTAATTGAGTTTGGACGACTCCATTCCATCGGAAAGGATTTAAGAAGGAAGAAGAAGCCAATTTCAAGGGTTTTTTCATACATTTTAAAGATGTATGTTAAAAAAAATTAAGATTTTTTCACCTAATTCCTTCATTTTTTAATGAAAATCGATCGAGAACGGTTCTTTTGGCTTGAAATCATCTAAACAAGTTGTTATCTTACGTTTTTAGTCGATCTTTCCACTTATTTTAGTCGACTAAACTTGAAAATTGAATATGGGTGGGTTTTACAAGTGTTGAGTTCACCACATTTTATTGTTGAGTTCGACAATAAATAAAAAGTGATAAACCAGACAATAAATAAAAAAGTGGTGAACTTGACGATAAATAAAAAGTGGTGAGTTCAATGATAAATAAAAAAGCGATGAGTTTGCCAATAATAAGGGACCATGGAGAAATAAAAAGTTTACCAAATTGACTATCGAACTACCGCCCAAAACTTAGGGATTATTTAGAAAGAAATCCCTCCGCTAGGGTCCTTTAAGTAATTTTCCCTTTAAAAAACGACTCAGATCCAAAACAGTGTCTTGTTCCTATAAAATAAGTTAAGTGTCTATGTGGCATTCTTTAGTTAGTGTTTAAAACACCTTGGACTCCTAATCAAGTTGTTCACCCAACCCAATGTATTTATTTCCTAATCAAATTGTGCCACATAGACACCATTCATATCTATAGAAACGGGACACCATACAAGTTCTCAACTCTTTTTATATATATATATATTATCTATTATTTTATAGAGAGAAGAGGCATGTCATGTCTATTAGGCCAATAAGAATACATAAATCTACATCAAATTGAGAGAGAGAGAGAGAGAGAGGTGAGGAAGTGAAAGGGGTCATTTTAAATGCATGCATGTGATAAGGTGGTGGGGGAGGAAGAATAACCCCTCATCCACCACTATGGACTTAAACCTTTTTTTTTTTTTTTGCTTTGGCTGGCTACACGTGTTATCCCACCTGGCACATGTATAATATTAAATAGTCACCTTTTCAGTGAAAGAACACATAAAATTTTGAAGGCATGGAACAAACTCAATCAACCTTACCAACATAGTTAACCCTGGGGTTTACAAACCAAACCTTCAACATTACCACTTTGAAATATTTTCTATCATAATCCCATGTGGGGCTTTGTCATTAAGAGCTTTCATTTTCCCCACTTTATGCCACTCACTCTCAAGTACAAGACGAGATAGATATTTTGCTTCTGTTTTTTTTGGTCCACTTTTGCAAATATTTCACAAATCTCTTGGGTAGGACTGTTTATTAATTGGTATTGTTAGAGAATTAGATGCAATCGTATTATTTTTTTTTTTTTGATAACGAAGGGTATCCGGGCCAGTTTGCACGCACCAGACTAGTCCCTACGCCCCGCACTCAGGCTATACCCCACTACGTGGAGCGGTGCGTGGCCACCAAGGTTTTTTATGGGTAGTGGGATTTGAACTTGAGACCATAGAAAGAGCAGATTCCTTGGCCCCAAGTTACTACCATTCAGCCACCCCCATGGTGGTTGATGCAATCGTATTATAATATATAGAATACATCGTATCATAAATATCTTATTTTGTTAAGAAAATAAGGTATTTTTGATAGCAATTGAGACTTATTTCTAGTAGGATTTTTATTTATTTTTAGGGTGTTTTAGTAAAAAAAACGTAGTTAGGAGGTGAAAACGAGTGGATGATCGGCTAGTTTTCTGTAAAATGTTTTTACCTTAAGCAGAATCAAAATCTTTCCTTTGCAACATCCTACTTTAAACCCAGACAAGACCCCGACAGGCTGGGATCATTGTCGCCCCCACAATAAGATTCCATACTTCGACCAAAGCTATGATAGATGTCATATCTGGGTTCTGACCGTTAGATGCTCCTCGGCATTTATTTTGGGATGGACCATCAATACTGCCTTTTAGTCTTGTATTATTCTCTCTCTAAATACCATATCTTACTTGAGATTTGCTGACGTTGACGGTTTTGTACATTAAATGATGAAGAAGTTTCGATCATGTACTCATGGGAGTTGGATACCTGCTTAGTCGTTGCTAACCAGCTTAGGAGCATTAATGGGTAACTATTTAATCGAACCTGAATCCGAATCCGAACCCGAACCCGAATCAATTGAGAATCGAAATTGATAGGAAGATCAAGAATCGAAAACGTTTAAAGAGAATTTTTTTGATGATTTGAGTTTTGGTTCTAATTGATTTGAGAATTAGAATCGATAATAAGACTACAACCTGAGTGAGATGGATGGGTAGACTTAGGCTTAACTCAAGTGGTAGAACCCTTGACCCAAGTTCAACTCAACCCAAACATTGAATTTGAGGTCATTTACGCAAGCTCAACCTACTTGAGCTTGAGCTTCTTAACTTAGGTTATGCTTGAGTTAGCCTGAATTAGATAGTTTTTGAGTGAATTGGATCCATTGAAAGAAAATTAATAAAAAAGAAATTTTATATCTTTAACAAAAAAAAAAAAAAAAATTAAAATCACTTTTAAAATATATAACTAATATAAAAATATTTATATAACCTTGAGTGTTCAGGTTGAGTTGGGTTTAAGTTCAACCCAAGTTAAATTTAAATTGAGTTATTCTAACCTAGGCTCAACTTATGTTTTTCATAAGTCAGCTCAGGTTCTTTCATGAATCAAGTTGAGATCGAGTTTAGTTTCAGCCAACTCACCCAAGTTGCAGCCTTAATCGATAGTAACAAGAATCAAGAAAAGTTAACAATTTTGATTCTTTTTCCTATAGAGTTCTCACTTGAGGCTAATGACATGTTAATTTGATCGAGTCAACCAAAAATCCAAGGTTTAGATCACTGATCTTGAGCACTCAAATGAAGAATTTGGCTCAAAAAATTTCAACCAATTAAATCTGAATTGGTTCATAATGTTCAAAAATCAACTTGAGCTTAATCTAGATCCATTATGATTCACGATTGGAATTGGGTTAGTTGACTTAGGATGGGGGTTTGATTGGTCTATGGTACACTATGGTACAACTTGTCTCTTTAAGGCTGGGTTAAGGCTTAGTTGGATTTGAACTCACCAATAAACAACTAATCTATAGTACTTATTTCCTATAATACCCTGAAGTATCATTCAAATAGTTGAGAAAGTGTTGCACCAACAAAATAGTAAAATCTAACCATTTAAATTTGGATCTTCAAAGAACATTCATTTTTGAAGCCTTTAATGAAGTCCAAAGTTTCTTTTTTATAAAAGTAATCTAGGCCGTATATGTCTATTTAAGTTTTTCGACATACCACTCTCTCTACCGTCCGAGAAAACTCAGGCTCTTACGAGAAATAGATACTACTAAAGATTTGCTCCCCTCCCTAGATTCAAATAAAAATAATAATCAAAGATCAAATCAAGAAGGAGATTTGTTCTGGCCATTGGATATGAATTTTTTTTCTCATTGACTTGAATTTTCTATTGGTCTATTTGTAGAGTCCATGAATTCACTAGATGTTTTTTTTTTTTGGGTTATTTAGGCCAATTAGAGTGGATTGGTGGATTGAGGTGTTTGATAGTTATCCAACTCTTGGGGGTACATGATCTTTACTCAAAGATGAAAAAGGCACATAGGGTACCCACTAGCATCATATGCTAATGAAGTGAAGTTGCCTGTGCAATGGGGTACACGTACAACTTGCGAGGTCAAGTTGTTTAGTGGCACCAAGCATATTCAACGTCCCATTCTCTTAGGGTTTGAAAATTACTTCTCTCTATGACTCAAAAGAATAACTATATTTCTAACAAAATATTATTTATACAATCGAATGAAATCAAATATGTTAAATTAATAATTAAATAGAATTGAATCAAGAGGGTCTGGTTCAATGGCAATTTTGAATTTATCTTATCTGTAGGTTGTGAGTTTGATACCTAATATGAGCATTAATTCCTTAGGGGCCACCTGTGAGGGCACACCCTCACTTATTATTTATACAATCAAATAAAATCAAATATGTTAAATTAATAATTAAATAGAATTGAATCAAGAGGGGTTGGTTCAATGGCGATTTTGGACTTATCTTATTTGTAGGTTGTGAGCTTGATACCCAATATGAGCATTAATTTCTTATGGGCCACTTGTGAGGGCGCACCCTCACTTATTGATCCACTAGGATACCCGATTAATCATTCATTTAAGTTCAATATTCCTAGTGTCAATAATTTAATTTGTAGTCTATATGGCATAGGTCCAGTTCCCACTATTAATCAGTTATTGATCTCATTAAAAATAGATTTACATATATTTAAAAATAAAAATAAATAAATAAACTCATATATTTTAGTATTGGAATCCAAACAGTTTGTTAAGATTATAATACTCAAATCGAATTAATCAAAATTAGTAGATACCAAAATAACATATATAATATCGTCAAACATGTTAAGATTCTATTGGAAGAGGGGGCTTCTCTTGTTCATTTTTTTTTTTAAATTTCTACATTTTATACCATAAATATTGGGTATCAATACTTCGGAACATGAGAATTTTTTCAGAGTTGCATATATGACCTCTTCTCAAGAAAATTGAAATCCCAAATTTTAGTCTAGAAAGTAAACCCTTGTCCCTATAGTCGATCTGAAATATATAACCTTAATCTTTGCATGATTTTTCCTTATAAATCATGTTTCAAATTCTATAACTCAAAATAAGATGATACATTTTTAATTAACACGTGGTATAACAATTAGGTGAATTATCATACATTAATTGGAATATTGGCACATGACTACCACATATAAAAGACCTTGCAAGAAGTTTTGAATGAATCATGTTTTATAATTTTCAAATGTGATACAGGTAGGAGAAAAAAGAAGGATTACAACTAAGATTAATTTCAAAATTATACAAATAAAATAAATAAAGATTAAGGTACGCAAATCTATTAAGAAATTTTTTATTACCCTACAAAATTTTTTATTAAGTTGATCATCGGAATATACTCGTCAGATAATAGAGTTGAAAATCTAATTAAAAACTAAGATCAAATTATAGAATTTAATATCATGGTTTATATTTTATGAACTATGCATTCTTTTGCACACCTTAGATGATTTTAGTGCAGTAGGATGAGGAGTCACTATTATCACTTTTTCTTATTTTGGCATTTATAACTTTTCCCATGTTGCAGCTTTAGGCCTAAAGCCACGTACGTGGAACAATTATTTGTGTGACTGTTGGGAAGAGGAATGGGCCCCCTCAACCACTAGAAAGATGTGTGTGGGAAAGCTGTTTTTTTTGCCCTTTGTGGGACGTAATCATGATGAACATGTAGAAAAACTAGAGAGTGAGAGATAGGATGGACGACTAGGTCATAGGTGCACACTTAAGGGTGTCTTATACTTTTTTTATTTTTGGACTTGAATTTACCTTTTTAGTAGAAATTTATGTTTTGGAGAGTGGGAAACCTAAGTCCTGAACTGTTGCCCATCTCTTTCCCTCTCTGACTAGTAGTCTCTCACTAAAAGCTGGGAAAGTTTGAAGTAGTTTATAGAATAATGATAATTTGACTCCCTCTCTGATAAACTCTTCCCACGTGCCTGTACATAGAATCATAGGTTTTTTCTTGGGATACACACTACACATTTCCATAAATATGTGCAATTATTTATCCCAAGAAAAAAATAATCTAGGGTTGTATACAGAGCCACGTGGGGGAGTTAGAAAATCACAAGAAGTTTTTATGTTTGAATAATGATTTTTTGACGGCTCCCTCGGACATATGTCCCTCGATGTGAGATTTTTTTTCTTTGGAAACACAACTGAACATATTTATGAGGATGTACAATTGTGGATGCTAAGGAAAAATCAATGGTTCTAGCTCATGCCATGTTAGGGAGTGTACCTCAGAAGGCACGTCAGAAAATACAATTGTTTATTTTTATGCCTTGTATTATTCTTTGTAGTATTATATGGTAGAATGAACTATACACGAAGGAGCAATTCTACTCTTAGATGATACGGTAGATTGAAATATTGTGACCTTAGCTTTTCACCAAAATCGTGAAAGGATTTCATTATCACCCATGAACCTAGATTGGGCCGCAAGTCCCTACCACGGCTCGATTGCAAATTCAAGCACGTAAAGCGATCGGATGGGTCTGAGTTGTGCCACCCCTGACCCTTTTACAAGCCTTCTAGCCCGTGCCAAACCCCCTTTAAATTGCCCCCTTTTCCTATTTTTTATTTCCAAAAAGGGCCATTGGATGGTCCTAAAAACTAAGATATTGAAAGATAATTATTTTTAAAATAATGATTTTCTGACGCCCCCCTTTGACATACGCACCCTGATGTGGCATGGGTTAGAACTATAGATCTTTTTCCTCAAGATACACAACTACACATATTTATGGAGATGTGCATTTGTATATCACGAGGAAACGATCTATGGTTCTAGCCCATGCTACGTGAGGGAGCATATGGAGGCATATGTTAGAGGAGGCGTCAGACAACCATGACTCATATTTTTATGTCAAATAACTCAAACACCCCTCATTTTTTTAAGGTTATATATTGTAGAAAGGGTATTTTAGGTCATTTGACCTCTTTGGGGTAAAATGACCCATATAACTTCTTCTATTACAATTTTGTTTTAGTAGCATTTGTAATTATTGGGAAATGCCCCTTTCTAATTTGTATCTTGTTTGATTAATAAACTCTTATTGATCGAAAAACATGGTAGTGATTTAATAATTGATTGGTTTATGTTTGATTACATGTAAAGTGACTTTCCGTGGAATTTGAAAGCCATGAAAAAAGAATGGGGGAAAATAGGTAGGGTTGGAAAATCAAATTCCATTGTTTGATTTTACTTGGATAAAATCATGGGAAAAATATTTGAGGAAGATGAAGAAGAAGAAGGAGAGGAGGAGGAGGAGAAAGAAGATGAGAGGAGAAGGAGATGTTTGGGGCGGAGAAAAAAAAGGCTTGGAAAATGATAAGAGAAAGGGGGGAGGACGTGGTGGTGGTGGCGATGGAGGTAAGTGAGGAAGAAAAAGGAAGAACGTGGTGGTGGTGGTGGCGGCGAATGTGAGAGGAAGAAGAAGATGAAGAGAGAGAGAGATAGATAGATAAAAAGAGAGAAAGAGAGAAGGTGGCCGGAGATGGTGATGATGGCAACATCGATGGTGACGACGAGGAGGATAATATGATGATGGTGGTACTGATAGGAAAGAAGAAGATGATATTTTGGAGATAGAAAATATGGGTTGATTTCACTTTTCCACCCATATGAGTGGGAAAGTGAAATCCATGTTTTGATGGACTTTTTGATTATAGTGAAACATTAATTTCTATGGAAAAATACAATCAAACATATGAAAAATGTCATTTTACATGGAAATTGATTTTCTACCCTATTTTCCATGTGCAATCAAACATACCCTTATTTTTTCTATAAATACACCCTAAATTTCATTCTATTATTCCTAAGTTTTCCAATGACATTTTTCAAATAAAAATGCAACAAATAGGTTTGGTCAATAAATATTTCTATTATTATTACAAAGTATTACGTGGCACATACTTGCCTGTGTGTAGCATCTGATTTTGTTTTACTTTACGAAATACTTTCCTTATTAACATAATAAAATTTTAAGCCTTACTAAGTGTCATTTTGCTCAAATGGATTACTACGTTAGCAACCTAACACCACAACCCTCTAAATTTCATTGAAAAACTCATATTCACAAAATAAAAAATTTTAAAAATATTTTTTTTTTGTACTTGATCCAAGATTTTGAAAATGAACGACCATTGAACTTCCAACTAACTAGGGGTGCAATTTGGTTTAGTTTGTGGCTAAACTAGAACTGAACCAACATAGATCGATTCCACTAAATAAGAACCAAAATCGAACCAAACAAAATTGCCTATGGAACCGAACCAAACCAAACTGATTTAAGGTCGATTTGGTTCTATGGGTTGCCAATTAAAAGTTTGGTTAATAACAAATATTATTAATCTATGCTCATAAAAAACATCAAAATTTTATTCATAAAAAAGTCATTAATATATGTCCTAACTTCTTAAAAGGTAGTGAGTCATTAAGAGTTCGGTTCAAACAAGCTTTGAATAAAAAATCGATCCAAATTGATCGGTTCTTAATTTTCTTAACCCATAACCGAACCACAACTTGTTACAAACCAGCCCTAAGCCATCGGTTTGATTCGGTTTTTGGTTTAAACCAGACCAAGTTGCACCCTTAAACCTAACTCCCAAACTTGAAATAAAAATTCAATTGTGAAAATTGAGTATGAATTTGCTGTAAGAAATTTCTGTACTAAGCTGATGAACCGGTAGGAAGTTGCCACATGTATTGAAAAAAACACTTAAAATTCAAACTCCTAACCACTTAAAAATTTTCTTTCCACGAACCAATCACGCTTGCTTTTTCAATACATGTGGCAACATCCTATTGGTTCATCGACTTAATACAAAATTTTCTTAACAAATTATGTATTTGTGAAAATTAACATTTTTTGGAATTTTTTTTTTAAGTTCATAGAATTTTTTCCTCGACAACCATGAAGTATCAGATCATGTTTTTCAATGCCACAAGATGAGCCCAACGACCCTTAGTAAGGGGGAAATCCCTACTAACTTATTAAGGTTAGTTGTCTTCTTCTTCTTCTTCTTTTCTTTACCTTCACCTTCACCTCTGCCCCTAGTCCATCTCCCTCGCCACCCCTCTATCTTCTTCTTCTTCAGTTCCAGTCTACTCAGCCGCCACTCGACCTCTCTCTCTCTCTCCTCTTCTTCTTCTTTTTCTTTTTGATTTTTTTTTTCTTGGTGCAATCAAAGACTCAATGCTCATTTTTCCACCCAACCCATGTTCCACCACCAATTTTGCATGGATTTTCGGTTTTCATGCACTCAAACATACCCTAAATAGAATCTCTCATTTCCATAGATAGATTCTCATTTTTACTATTGCTCTTTAAGCCAGACTAGACATCTGACAGTCTTGGACCTTTGTTGCTTATTACAATGCAATCGATACTTTTGACACAAACCAGGAATAGTGTCGTCCTTGGGTCCCAACCATCACATGCTCCTCAAGATATTTTAGTAAGGGAAGATGAACCATCATCAATATTATTTTCTTGTCAAGTGGTGGGTGAATTATTTCTCTTTAGACACCAGCATCTTAGTTTAGATCTCAAAATATCGAAGTCAAATTCATCAAAAAAAAATGAAAGAGACCATTCATTTTGGGACTAACCCACTGACACCAATGAAGTGAAGTTGACCATGTGATGGGAAGATAAACTTTGAAGCAGACATCCAGCTTCAAAATTTTCATGAATAATAATTTTCTGACTCCCTCCCCCATTTGACATACTTTCCTGATGTGGTGTGTTTTAAAATTATAGATTTTTTTTTCTTGGGATACACAATGGCACATATTTTTTGAGATGTGTAGTTATGTCTCTCAACAGAAAATCTATGATTTTAGCACATGCCACACCAGGAGAGTACGAGGGACTATGTCAAGAAATCATGACTAAATTTTTATAGAACCCTCTTCTTCATATTAAATGTTGTGTATTCAAGGAGGTATCCCAAATATTGAAAAAAATATATAATTATAAAATAAATACAAAATATTATCTGTCACATTGGGAAGAGGGTTCTACCAAAATTTTGAAAAAGGCTGCCCACTTCAAAGTAGAACTCGTGACTCGTGATGGGGTGCCACTGGTAAGAACATATTCAAACTTCCACTCATCATTGGGGTTTGAAAGCTACTTATCAAAATAGGCCAAAACAACTTCTTTTGGTATATAGTTGGGGATGTGTTGGATCTGTCTGGCTTTTTATAGCTTTGGATTGACTGCCACACGTGACATGTGTCGCCTCATTTTTCAAATAGTAAGTCTAAGTCAAATACTTAATTATGTTCTCATTTTCCTTTTTCTTACAATCCTTGAGTTGGTGGAAGAAGTAATGATTAACACATCTATCTCCGGATCCATAGTCACAGGAGAGTCTCACTTTGAAGGAACACTCCTCGTTATAAGACACGTGGTATTTTGAATTTATTTTACACCCCTTATATCACTGTTAAATTTTGAAACACCTCCTTAAAAATGTCATGTGTAATCTAATAGGGAGTGTTGTTTTCAAAATTTTGAAGTGCTGCCCACTTCAAAGCTTTTTCAGTTATAAGATGCCTTGCGTGCACGGGGGAAAAAATTTTAAAGTTGGAAGGCCACTTCAAAATTTTGAAGGAACCCTCTGACATTTTCAAGGAGGTATTTCAAATGTTGGTAGAAAGGTAGGGGCTTGAAATAAACTCAAAACGCAATATGTCATGTAACAAAGAGTGCTCCTTCAAAGTTTGAAACGGCTTACCCGCTTCAAAGTTGGACTTGCAGGGGAAAAAACTTTGAAGCCGCAGGTCGCTTCAAAGTTAGACTCGCTTGCACGTATTGTTAGAAAATAGTCCTATGATCAGAAGAATAAATTAACAAGAACACAAGAATCTCAAAAGACACAAGATATTCGTGATTTGGTTAAAATATCGACCTATGTCCACGGGCAAAAATGATGATTTCACTATATTAACCAAAGAAGAATTATGTTACAATTTCTCTCTGTCTCTCGTATATCTCTCATACCCTTTTGGATTTCATCTCTTACCCTTTATATACTTAGGGTTATAAAGAAATTAAATGGGTTTGATCCAAAACCAAATCAAATGGGCCCAATATTTTTCTAGGGGGCAAATTAAACGGGTCATGCGGGTCGTTAACAGATCATCAAAAGATCTGGTTTGAATCTACGACAATTTCCATATACAAAAATAGAAGACATAACCCAACACGTATCTTTCCATGTCAATAAAAAAATTCATGTTATCGTAAGTAAAATTAGAGAGATTTACTGGTTGGACCTATCTTTTACATTTTTATTAAAAAAAACTCCCCTACTTTATCGAGTTTGTTTTTCAATAAACCTTTCTTCTTGAAGCGGGGTAACTTACCACTTATCATATTGGCAATCCAACACCACAACTTTTTAGATTTCATGGAAAAAGTCATATCCGAATGAAAAGAAAAAACCTTTTTTGAACTTGATCTAAGGTGTTATAAGTGGACGGCTACTGCACTCTCAAATTTAAAATTAAAATCAACATTCAGCAATCCAAATTAACCTTTTTTTTTTCAAAGTTTATAGAATTTTGTCCTTTGCAACCATGTGGCATTAGATCATGATTTTGTATGCCACAAGGTGATGCGGTCAAGAAACTTTCCTTATTAACTTAGTAAGAAAAGTGATTTTCTTAAAAATGAGGGGTAGGGCCTTGGTATGAGACTGCAAAGGTAGGGTCCTCCGGTCCAAAAAAAAAAAAAAAAAAAGCTGACCTTTACCTACAATGCACACCTAGATCTATCAATGGGAGGTGTTTTGGCCCAATCCATCATAGACTGGGTTTTGGGCTGTGTTACCAGGCCCATTTATTTTTTTGCCAGGTTTTGGTAGACCCAACTCTTGTTTAGGGTCAAGCTCAGGCTTGTTAACTAGGCACACTGGGCAGCTTGACCCAAAAACTTAGTATAATTTTATTTAGGGAAAATTACTAAAACAAAATTAATTTTGTTGTTTATTATAAAAACATGATAACTTTTTAAAAATTTCTAAAAGAGATTTAAAACGTTGGATGATTGTCCAGCCTTTAAACTTATGATGGTTGTTTAGATACTCACCTTTTTATTTAAGTCTAGTCTTACTGACTTAATAAGATTTGACATCCAAAACACATGATTTGATGAGGCAGGAATGCAGAGGACAATTTTTTTTTCTTTATTTTAAAATAAAAATAAAATTATTATTTTTTAACTCTTATAAGTCACCTCATGAGTTTTCAAGTTGACTCTGAGTTGGACATTTGAGTCATGGTTCAAACTTGAATCAAAGTAGTGTAATAGAAGCAATTATAAATCTACTTTGAGAAACATTTCACAACAACTCACATAATCTTCAGAGTTAAGATATTGTAACCAAACAATAAAATGATAAATGCAAATATTTACTAGAGACCACCTTTTTTTTTTTCATAAATAAATTATAAGATTCAGGAATAACTGAATCACAAATTAATTTTAATTTCAATAAGTGATGAAAGCCTATAATTAATATAAATTATTAGAACTCATCACAGAATCCACACGGGACAATCCGTAATCACAGATTATCTAAAAACACAAATTCCATTACAGTTTTCCAATGCGGGCTGTAAAGGACACGAATCGTAGTACAAATTCGGTAACACAATACACACCAATTTCAAACAAACTCAAAGCGCATAAGAAGCTTTACAGACTTGTACTTCTCGCCCTTACGATTGTAGAGTGGAACAGCTCGGATTCCTGTCCTCAACTCTGACACGGGCAAACAAGTTTGGCCTCCAAAATCATCCTTCTCTGACATGTCATACTCATGAACTTCAATCCGAAGCAAAGCCAGCTCCGGAACGGTCAATGGGAACACAAATTCTTCATCCCAAACAGGTGTCCAGTCATCCTCAATTATCTTAGTTTTCTTCATTCCCGAATCTGCTGGCACTCCCGCGATTCCAACCTGTAAATTAAGCATATCAATTGATATCCATATCCGTCCTTCTAGTATTTTTCATGTTTTTAAGGATTTATATGTCAGTACATGCAAGGGGGTGAGCACAACTAAGCAAACTTTTAAGCCAAAAATTTGACACAATTATGTGATCTAACCAAGCAACCTACTCTCTTTCGAAACATCCAATATGCTTTTTCTATGCCTACAAGTAACTTAGGCCCCATTCGGCTCGGCTCTGCTTTCAATCAAAGTGCTTTATGGAATCACCTTTCTATGAGAACTGCAATTGCAACATTGATTGTATGATGGAAGGGTTTGGGAAGTGCTTCTTGGGGTCTAGAAGAGCTCTTAGGAACTATAGGGCGTATGATGAAATCAACTAAATAACAACCTTTCGATGTGTGAATAGTGAAGAATAGACTCAAGAAATATTTCGGGGCCTTTTCATCTTTAGCTAAGAAAAAATAGAAACACTTTTGTCCCCAAACCTCGTAATTTCCATCTTTTGCAAGAAGCCAAAAACATGAATGGGGCTTTGACTTCTGGCTTAAGTGGGAATTCGAAAGCCGAGTTCCAACCAAACATATGCTTTTGACTCCCAAAAATTCTTATGATGACACACACAAACATACGGCACTAAACGCAACCCTAAATTATTCCAATTTAAACTCTTCTCTTGTGGTCAAGACCCCTAGTGACCCTTAGTACGTCTAGGTTATAATAAAACATGGGTTTTGTCAATGTGTCCCCTAAGGGCACACATTAAGGTGCATTAAACACGCTTTGGGAATAAGCATTTGAGGGTATTATTGGTAAGATTTTTTTTAGGGCAGTTTTGGTACAAAAATCAAGTCCTAAGGTGTATTTAATGCACTTTAACGTGTGCCCTTAGGACACATGTTAGCAAAACCCATAAAACATTAATCCACATGTCAAATAACATGATATAGAGACCCAATGAGTAATCATAGGAAAGTTGGTGTGCAGATGATCCAAGCTTCAGCTGAAAAACTAATGCATATAATCTTACCCTTGTATAGAAATCTGGTGGGGAGTATAAGTCAAAGTGTGTATGACGAAAATCCAAATACCATCCATCCCCTAAGAAAACTCTAACCTGTTTAACATCAAAGATCAAATCAAAGTGAGTTCAACAAGATTAGCGAACTTGAGATTCTAACAGAGACAAATAGTAGAGATGCAAAGATCGCTCACTTTCAAGGTTTTCTTCACTGGTAATTCTTTGCTAGGATCAAAGACCTCATTATGTGTACCATCTTTTAGTAGAAAATCAGGCTTTTTCACATAACCATATCCTCCATTAGCTCTAAACATTCCATGCATCAACCAGAGTGACCTGCCATATCCCTGCCATTGAAAAATTCAACTTTGGCATTTAGCATTTCTCCCAACCCGAAAACAATGGAAGAGGGAGATAAAAAATTAGTTAATATATATTCTAATATTTTAATAACTTAATCGACATATCCATATTTCTTGAGATTGAGATTTTCCTCCCATAAAGTTATCAAGGTTATCGTGTAACAGGTTTTAGTTGGCTTCAACCCCAGTTAGCAATTTACCATATTTATCACAATTGAATATTCTTGGAGATGATAATGCCAAGGAAATGAACCTAATGCCAATCACCAACCACATGGTTCAAAGATGAATATGACTTGTGCAGAGAAACCACTACATGTTACTTAAGCACAAGGATATAGTAGAAGACCACTCTATATGAAACTCCACCAAACTCATGTCCCAAAATGCATTCCCATGGCCTCATATGACTAGAAACCACAATTTAATAACTTGGTCGTCTAGCTCATGCATCACATAAACCTTCTCAACAAATTCTACATATTCAAAGTAAATTTTATCGTGAAACCACTTATTAAATAATGTCACTAGTTGAACATCACATGTTCAACAATATAAATAAATGAAAATTGAGGAAAAGGTCAAGAGGTAATGATGTTTTCAATGAAATCATATGCAAGTGTAAACTAAACCTGCATATTAAGCGCGACCATCTGAGCTCCGTGCATCCATCCAATTAGCGGGTTGTAATTTGAAGAGTCGATACGTGAACCCTTGGGGTATATCCTCAGCAAATTCGTTTGTGTGAACCTACAACAAGTGTAATTAATTTTCAAATCAGATACTTGTAAAGAAACTACCATTTGATGCTTAAGATGAAAAACTTAGTAAGAAGGTGAACGACATATACCAATTGATATTTGAAAATGTTTGACCATAAAAAGCAAATAGATGAATAGGAAATCTTCACATCTTACTTGTTTGATAGACCATATTGGCAATGCAAAAGTTAGCAATCCATTTCTGTGGGCCTTTTTCGGGACCAATTGACTGTAGAGAATGTTCGATTGTTGTACGTTTTTACAACACTAGGATTAACCCAATTTCATTTAATAGCACAAGATCTCAAAGAAATGTGTTTTGATGGAATTTTACAAATACCTAAGAATATCGGTTGCGTGAGTCATTATAGCCTTTTCAAGCTCTTGCTCACTCATGCTAAGACGCCTGACTTTGTTAGGGTCTATCCTTAGTGACTCTTTGAGCCCACCCTTCCCTTTCCCAGCTTGGATGGCGATTAAAAACTTATATTCCGGTGCTTCGTGTTGTTGCAACTTGCGATCACCGTCATCTAGATCTTCCTCATCTTGATGATCTTCTCCCCCATCTGGCTCATTCTGCTAGCGTATAATATTATACATGGGTGATTAAGAGGACAATGCTAAGGTACTAAATCAACAAAGTACAACAATTATATTTACAGAACAATCCCAAAACGTGATCCACTTTCGACGAAATTCCCATTCCAGCTCACTGTTCGTTTTAATTCCCAAAACATGAAGATAGAGATCATATTCTGGGAATTAAAATGACAAGTGGGCCGGAATTGGAATTTCATCATATTAAGCGCACGAAATGGTAATTTACCATTATATTTATATCCCAACGCACCTTATCACCACCTATTTCAAGTTGACCTTTAAGATCAGAAACTTCTTTTCCCCAGGCTCCTTCATCAGTTAACTCCTTAAACTTATGTGAATCATTCTTAGCGTCGTACTTTTTTGGTGGTTTTGTTGAAATAAGAATCCGCCTTTTCAATGAATCTGGTGAAGGGAATTCTTCTAAGCATTCTGATCCAGGGCAAAACAGCATATCTCCAAATGTTTGAGTGAGCATCTAGAAATGAATTTATTTTCAGTCATAAAAAATGCTAAATTTAAAAAAAAAAAAAAAAGATGGTAAAAGTTATATATATTTTTTAAAATGTGTACTCACCTTGGCTACTTTAGCTTGAAGATTAGGAGTAATGTGGTCTTCTAGAGTTATTACAACAGGATATGGAGACTCAGAAAAGGCGTGCTCCTTAATAGATCTCAAACATTTGATGAGTTCCACTGGAGTCGTCAGTGTCCTAAGTTTTGTAGAAAATACGATCAATTCAAATAGAAATCGGGAGACAGATATAATATGCATGAAAGAGAACTACCAACATAAATTATCATCAGTGGTTAGAAGACTTTTTACCACATTTTTAAATGTGATAATCCATTCATTAGTCAAATAAATCTAGCATGGATCATAGTAACAAAATTCGGATCCGGTAATTATTGGTTGGGGCTTCAATTTTGATAAATTCGTGAAAGTTTCGTAAAAAGAAATCAGGAAAATTTTGCTAAATATAAAACAATGGTTTTGGATTTCCTACCAAAATCCATCATCTTTAACCCCCCTAAAAAACCCAATCTTGTTTTTGAGATTTAAATGCTGAAGAAAATAATATTTTGAAGTTGAAGGGTAAATTTTTTTTACCATTTTTTGTGATCAAGGAAATGGTGGGGGGTAGGGGATTGGATTTTCAAGTGTATGATTCTGCATTTTCCTTCAAATTCATTTTCCATCTCAAAGCGCTTTTCCTCCTTGGGTGGGAAAACATCTTCCCACTCCACCACCCCAGGAAAATAATTTTCCCACCTCGTAATGTTATTTTCTCACAACAACTCCCACCCCCAAATGTAAAAACCAATTCTCTTTTGACATTTTCCGAGGTACAATAAACTGAGGAATTCACATTCCCCCCGAAAACAAATTCCCTGCAATCATACAAACACGTAATGAAGCAGAGCTTATTTACTTACCTTCCATGAAGAACATTCACATCATCTTCCGAAGAATTTGGCCATAAATCCAGCTCAATTACTCTTACTCCTCTCTTCAGTGCCTTTATGATTGGGACATCACTGCAATCACTACTGAGCTGATTCCCGGTTAAATAGGAATTATGTCCCGTATATATGAAATAATGGGATAATGGGGCAGTCATATCGTGGTGCACCTGTGATGAGAAGGACAATAACATCATGTAAATGATGGAAGGCTCAATGGTTCCAACCCATTTCAAATCACCAAAAAATGCAGGCTACATACAACATCAATAATAAACAACGGAGATGGCGATGATGATCATGAGTCATTAGAGGACCGATACAGATTCGATCTAACACATTATGTCACATGATCACGATTATATTTAGGTACTGGGTTGCCCGATTTTCCCGAACACGAACTTAATATGGTTATAATTTAAAAATATATTTTAATATTATTTTGTTATTAACGCTTTTGTTTATGTAATTTTATATTACCATACAATGATTATATTGCAACTTTAAATGTTTGTCTCGTTAAAAATTGTAATTAATAGTAAACAAAGGAGGTTACATTAGTTAATTGCATCATCTTCTTTTAATTTGCTTTTAATTTGGTGTATGTAAATTTTGATTGCTATTTTTTATATATATATTTTTTACATACTATTTATCTTTATATAAGTTTTTATCATTACTAAATTATCTAGCATTAATGAAGAATGAACCAACTCAACCAACCCGAATTGGTTGGACTTGGGTTGAGCATTTCATACCCGGGCCAAGGTTGGTTCGGGCCGGGCTTGGTTGAGCCCTGACCCGGCCCTAAAGTGGCAGGCTATACTTGGGGCAGCCCTATACTCCCATCGGGCCTAAGTTTCCTATGTCCAAGCCCGCCCCTATAGAGCTCAGGCCAGGCTCGGGTTGATTTCAGGTTTAATAATAAAAAATTAAATTTATGCATTTTTTTGAAATCATTGGAAGCCAACTATAAATTATTTTTCATCAAAATAGGGATCCAATATCTATCTTAATTGAAAAATGATTAGAGATGAAACTAGATCATAATTTATAATTTAGTTGAATTATCTTTTGTTATAAAATCATACAACCATCTATATATAAGATATAATAACGGGCCGGGCCGGGCTGGGCTGGGCTGGGTTGGGATTTGTTTGGCCCGATTTAGTTGGTTGAAAAAATTTGAACCTGGCACCCCAAGATGTTGGCTGTTTCTTTGGTTGTATTTTTCCTATGAATTGGGGTGCTCTTAGTACAAGTTGGTGTGGAGATAGATTCTCTCCTCATAAAACAGTAGGAATTTTCTTTAAGGCCATGTACGGAAGATTAAATTTTTTTCCAAATAAATATTTTCTTAAAGGAGAAATATACACCTACTACTAGTTTTAGAATTCTTTTCAGGAAGAAAAGTTTTCCAAATAAATATGAGGTGTTAGGATTAAAGGGTAGGCCGGGACACACAGTATCATTATTGAGTTAAATTAATTAAGAACAACAAATTAACAGATAAGTCAAGAACATCACCCATAAAAAATGAAAAATTACCCCAAGAGAAGGTGAGAGAGGAGGATTGATATCTCCAAAGAGAAATCTGAAGAAAGCTTCAAGATTGAGACCCTTTCGTTGGAAGATGTTGAGATGTTTCAATTCTTTTAGACTATCGATAATGGCTTGTGCATCTTCCTTGGTTGTCTTTTCTTCTCTTTGATACTCAATCAAGAACCGTTGGAGATGATCAGCGGTCATGATTTCATTCTCAGAGTAATGATTGAAAAGGGTTTTGATCTCTTCTGGTGCTTCTGCAACTGTAAGCTTATATCTTCTTCGAAAACAGAAACATATTTTATGGCTATAAGTCTGCTTCGACATCTCTCACAAACACACAAAAAGAGAGAAAAAAATAGAAAGAGAGAGAGAGAGAGAGAGAGAGAGAGAAGAGAGGTTGCAGAGATTGATGGCTTTGTTTGTTTTCTTCTTTGTTAATTATTATTGGGGTTAATGAGGAAGGGAAGAGGTGTGGGTCCCTCTTTGCTTCTCATGCATCGATTCTGGAGAATATGTCCTTTGCTGTCTTCAACAATGCTCCCAATCACTTCGTATTTGTGGGTCCCACTCTGGTCTTTTTAAACTGAATAGTGATGAAGGCAAGCGATTTTGATACGCGGTTTGGTACGTGGATGACGTGTCAAGGATACAGAGATGCACATTCTTTTCTTGTGAATCCCGATGAAAAAATTCTACGGTTATATGAATTTACACGTCATCAGCGTATCTAATCGCGTAACAAAAAATTGCGTGCAGTCATCATGACTTAACTTTTAAGCTTCATCTATTTCTTACGTGATTATTATGGATGGCAATTGGCATGACCATGACGAAGGGTTGTTAGTGGGTCGAATCAGACCCAAAATCCGATCCGTTTCTAAAACTACATATCTAGGATCTATTTTCATCTTCTAATCACGACCCGATTGAATAACTCATCAAATCAGTTTTTGATCAATCAATCAACGATCTAATGTATCGAAAAATTTACTTATAGGATCCTGAGTAAGGGATTTCTTTTTAAATAGTCCTTGAATTTTGATCAATCAATCAACCATCGTTCTTATTAGTCTCTTATTATTGTCAAGCTCGCCACTTTGTATTTATTGTGGAGGGCAACATTTTTATTATTAAGTTAGTCACCTTTTATTTATTGTGAGTTCGACATTTTTTTTTTACTGTTGAACTTGAGAATATTTAGAAATTGTTTAACTCAATTGTTAAAATCATCTCGTTTTTACTTTTTGAATTTTTTTATTACTAAAATAAATGGAAAGAACAACTAAAAGCTTGACATAACGAATTGACTAGATTGTTTCAAACTTAAAAAACCTAATTTTTTTACTTACGTCTTTAAAATACTTGAAAAAATCTTTGAAAATGACTTCTTCCTTCTCAAATCATTTACTTCGTAATGATTAATTTGAACGGTTAAGGCACATTCGGTATTTCAACTGTGAGAACTGTGGGGAGCGAGATTCAGGGACTGATTAGATTTTTATATTTTTACTAAATAGCCTATTGAGCAAAACCCTGCGACTTAAAGACTAATTAGAAAGAAATCCCTCCTCGAGGGGTTTTTAAGTATTTTTTTCTAATATATTTGAAACATATAAATGGTGTGTATTTATAAGACCATTTTCAATGACTCACGAAAAATGTGACTAGTGAATTTTTTTGTTCACACGATCAAGTATTTTTTTCACAAGTCATTCTTTGATCATCACCCCATCGCAACACATATTTATAAGTCAGGACCTAATGATTCGTGAAAAATGACTTGTAAAAATCTCACCGTAGCCATTAAAACATAATATCCAATAATCAAAATGTATCCTTGAGATAAGTATCTATCATCAAGATATATACAAATCTCAATCATATGATGTCTTGTTTTAGTGGTGGAGATCTTTTGTTTTTACATGATTCATTCAATCTTGACCTATTACAATTTACATATACTTTTTATCAAGTAGTTTTGGGTTGGGTTAAGATCAATTTGAAAATATTGATTTTTTTTATTTTTTATTGGATCAGATCTGGACTTGAACATACCACATTTGATAGGGTATGGGTCTAATAAATTCGTCATCCATTCGGTACCAATCCGATCCATTGACAGTCCATCAATGCCTTAGCCTTCGGCCTTATATACATTGTCAGTGATTCCATGGAGCCGACCCATTCTTAACGGGTGGCCCACCAGTTAAATTGTCCAAAAGTATTTGGGGGTAGGAACCATTGATGATGGAGTATTTATTATAACTTGTAAGGATCTTCTTAACATGAGGGCACACGTTAATGGTGTAATAAATAGATTCTGAGAATTGGATTTTATATCAATAATACCCTTAAAAATATTTTTTTTTTTACCCAAATACCCTCAAATACTTATTGCATTTTAACGTGTGTCCTTGAGGGTACCCATAGACAAAACCCTTATTTTAGATATAAATAACAAGAATAATGATGAATGTACGTGGTAAATCATACGTACACGGCTTATGTGGCAAGGGCACATAATCGTAGATCTTTTTTTCTTGTGTATCCCGAAAAAAAAGATATATGATTCTGTGCTCTTACCAAGTCAACCACACATGTTTTACATTAATTAGATGTTCAAGTGTTCATAATAATGACCGTTACACAATCTTATTATTTGAGTTCCAAAATAGGAGATGAATTTGAATTATCCCTATTTTAACTTCATTTCTTCATCTTTGGAGTACTTTTAAGACATAGTTCAGATAGCAATTCTCAATCTAATGTCAATCATTCTCTACTAATGTTGGAAACAAGCGCAAAAGAAAGTCGGTATATATCCCTTTTAAATTCGAGAATATGTGGTTATCTTATCACGCCTGTAGTAAGATCAGATTAGTGTAAGTTTAAGGCTCTCAAAGAATTTTTTTTTTTTTTTTTTTTGAGATGATGGATTTGAAAATATTGAAAGCTTTGAAGGATACAATTTTGTTTGGCTTAATGGAAGAAAAAAAAGCTTTTGACTTTAGTGAAAAAAGCTAAGTGTACTAATCTCAAAGCTAGATACTAAAAATTAGTTTGTAACCTTGAGGAGATTAATTAGAGACAAAAATCAATGATCAAGTGGTTTAAGGAAGGGGACACTAACACAATTTTACTATTCGTTGAGGTTCCTCTAACCACAAAAATAATTAACATTGTCAAAGTTAAAAAAATGGGATTTTTAATTTGGTGGAACATATTTTTTTCAGAGGAGTCTCAATTATGGTTGGAAGGACATTTTGAAGAAGATGAGGTGTGGGAATCAATGAGGAGCATGGATGGTAATACAGCTCCTCGCCCCAACGGATTCATTATGGCTTTTTTTCAAAATTTATTAGATGTATTATTAAGAAGGAATTGATTTTTATGATTTACTTTTATGTGGTCTTTATTTGAAAAAAAAAAAAAAAAAATCAAGGTTTTAGAAGACATTTCAAGTTTGATACCAACTAGTTTTGTTGGGGCAAGGAATATGATAATTGTGATAAATGATCTTGTTGAGAATTAAAGTGGTTATGGCTGTTATCAATATCCTATAGCAAAGTGGTTTTGTGAGAGGTAGACATATTTGGGTGGAGTTTTGATAATCATCAAATGAATTAAGCCGGAAAAAAGTTTGTGAGCAAATTGAATTTTTTTTAAAATACATGATAGGACACATGCGAGCTTTGTGGATAAAATGGATGATGAAATGTGTTTCGTTCCCCTCATCTTGATTTTGGGCATAGGAAACTTGATAGATTTTTCCAAAAGTATTCCAGTTTTAAGATCGACAATATAATTTTTGTTCTGATATCTTGTACGCATGTTCCACTTTGACGTCGTGGATAAAATCATTAGGTAACCTTGTCTTCTCCTTATGGATGTAGTGTATGGAGACATATCCTCAATGTCTTATCAAAATTTAGAAAAAAGAAAAAAAGATTAGTTTTTCGGATAAGGAAGGGTGACAAAATCCAATTTTGAAAATATTATTGGTACATTGACTTTTCCTTGAAATTTCTACAATTGGGAGGTGAATTTCTTGAATTGCCCAATTCGTCTCATCTTGGGCTTCCCTATCATTCCTACAGATGATGGTACATTTGTTTGTCGTTAAGGATCATAAATAATTTTTTTGATTAAATCATTCTATCAATCCCTAATGTTGTTTTGCTCTTTTTTTTTTTTCCTATCTCAACAACCTCTCTAAAAATCAGAGGAGGAATTAAAGTTAATTTTTTCATGTATTTTTTTTTTATAATGTGGGTGTCTAGGCTTATGTCCGACTTAAGGGGATTAAATGAGACGGGACCAAGGCATATGGAACCCTCCCCCCTAGGCACGTGCAACGCTCGCATATCACACGCATAAGGTGAGTGAGAAAACGACCTCGAGAGTGATCCTGAGAAAATAGTGCTCATACTAAATATCAAACACACAACCTACGAACTCTCATCTTTTATTAGATTCGAAAATGTCAATAACCCAATAGATCAACTAAAGATTCTTATTTCAAAGTAACATAAAGAGTCTTACTTCTTCTACTTACACTTTTATCAGTCCCATCAATATAAAAGGAAAATCATACCCCACTTTTATCATTATTGACAATGTTAAAAGTCCATTCTACCACATAAAAATAACTTTCAAATTATTATACACCCAATCTATTTTATTTATTTTTAATAGTTCTTATCTTCAAAAAAAAAATATTCAATACCTATGTGTATTTATTAACTTTGATATTTTAGATTTTTTTTTTCAAAAATAATAATTATGACATCCAATAGATTTGTGCCACATGTAAATGAGAAATTTATTTCCTTTGTAATCAGTGATTGTTGAAGACAGAAAAGATTCAATAATGTCAGCTGACTCCACGACACTCACGTGGAATATCAGAGACGAAAAAAGTGATTCCACTTTGAGTGGTGAGGGAAGAAGGGAGATATTTTATTAACACACTAACCTTTACTTATAATACACTAATCTGTATAACAAATCAATCTATAAAGATTGGTGTGTTGTCAGTAAAAGTTGGTGTGCCAAATAAAATCTCTCCTTTAGAAAAAAGAACCGTTAGAATTTGTAGTGAGGTGTAAAAGAGAATAAAGTAAAGAGAAACTTGATTTCAAGAATAGAATAATACCTAAAAATAATAATAATAATAATTAATTTAAAGGAAAAACTTGATTTCAAGGGATAGAATATAAAACAAGCTCAAAGAGCTTTGTGAAGAAGCAATTAAAACATGTCTTCAGGTATTGATCAGGACCAATCTGATAAGGGTCGAATCGGGTCTGGACTCTAGACCCGATCCGATATTTGTTAAATCAAGTACTTTCTTGATTGAGTTTTTATTGATCAAAATATTGGGATTGAAGTCAACCAATCAAATAACTACGGGTTGGGGTCGAGGATTTGGATTTAGATAAGGATCCGATGGCGCATCAAATCAATTTTGGATCAATCATTTTTTATCCTACGTGGACCTGACTCGAAAGTGTCATTGAATATATAAATGGTCTAAGTAAAATAATATGAACTTTGATAAAGGGATTACACGGCTGATGTGGCAAGTGCACAGAATCATAGATCTTTTTCGTATCCCGAAGAAAAGGATCTATGGTTTTGTGCACTTGCCACGTTAGCCAACTGTGTATTTAGTACTGTGGATGTTTAACATGTCCCTTTATCACAAAACTGAAATAAGGAAAGGAAAGGATTCAACGGACAAACACGAAAACATAAGTAAAAATGATGTTTAATCGCCGTTGGATCAATACCTATTTGGTATAAAATCCAATCTGAACATGATCGATTGACAACCCTAGTCCAATATAGACACTTGAATAATATCTGAATCAGATCAAAACAATTACTTATACATAACCATGCCCATTGACTGGAGTCTTCTCTAATAGACAAATGAAAAATGACTGAACCTACATTCAACTCAAGAGCATAAAAGATTCATCAAATTGTCAATCCATCAAATAACCATTTTTGTTAATAAAGAATAATTACAAATTCGGATAAAAAACCAATCTCATAAATATTAGAAAACATGGTTTATTCAATAATTTTTACAAAATCACTCCCTTGTTTTTGTAGAACACCCCAAAATTGTATAATCAATTTGTATGATTATAAATAAAAAATAAAGAAGAACTCCAAACAAGAAATAATATGAAAGATTGTTAAATATTTGAAGCAAAGCTACCTCTCAATTGAACTCGAATCGCATAAGAAGCCTTACAGACGGATATTTCTTTCCCTTCTTATTAAAAAGTGGCACTGCCCGGATCCCAGGCCTCAATTCTGAAACAGGCAAACATGTTTGGCCAGCAAAATCATCCTTCTCGGATACATTGTGATCATGTACTTCAATCCGAAGCAAAGCCAGCTCTGGAACAGTTAATGGGAACCGAAATTCATCTTCCCAAACTGGTGTCCAATCATCGTCTAATGTTCTTGTTTTCTTCATTGTTTCATCGGCGGGCACTCCTGCTATCCCGACCTGCCAAATAGATTCATCACTATTTATGCCCACATCTTATAATGTATCACTTTTGAATTAGTCAATTGATACTCCCAGTTTGCACCCCATGTTTTGACACAGAGGCATTTACGTTAAACAAGAAAAATGGAGGAAAAAAAATAAGAGTTTTTAAAATATTAATTCAAATCACTTACCCTTACGTAGAAGTCTGGTGGGGAGTATAAATCGAAATGTGTTGGACTGAAATCCAAACGCCATCCGTCGCCCATATACACTCTCACCTATTTAGCAACATGAGAGCTCTAATATGAGTTTTAACAAATCAATAAAAAGAGGGCTGGTCCAAGCCCATATTTGAGTCAATTAGGCTAGAGGCAATAAGTTTGTACACAAAAGATTTACAAACCTTCAAAGTAGATTTCACCGGTAAACTTTCTTTAGGATTGAAAACCTGATTATGCAAGTTCATCTTCATCAGAAAATTGGGTTTTTTCACATAACCACACCCACCATTTGATCTGAACATTCCCTGCATTAACCATAGGGATTTGCCATATCCCTGTCATAGAATTTGGGCACAATGAGATCAACATAAAATTAACATTGAAATTAAATTTCAATTTTGATATTAGAAGATAAAACCTAACCTGCATGTTAAATGCGACCATTTGAGCTCCATGCTTCCAACCAACTAGTGGGTGGTAATTTGAAGAATTAAATCGTGTGCCCTTTGGGTATACCCTTAGTAGATTTCTCTGGGTGAACCTAGAAACAGAGATGCCAAGCAGCATAATCAATCACGTTGGGGAAATTTGTCGACATAATGTAGAAACAAATAAATCCAAAGGAGTCATAGGAATATTCATGATAGAAAATATAAGATTGTTAAGTGGTGTGTAAATGTCTTGTATTCTGTTGGGGGAACACTGAGCTGCGGTGGTGCAGGGGGCAGCGTCCTCCCTGCCCAGGGATTTGGGGGGCAAAGCCCTGGGACCAATTTTTTTAGTGCTACGAAAAAGGCCATTATGTAATATTTTCGTAAGGGTTTTTTATTTGAATCCAGATTGTATGACCCAGGGTGGAGGATTGAAACCCTCTTCCCACACCTCAACACATGCCATATAGATCATAATCCCAGGAAATTTTAAAAAGGAGATATTTTAGGCATCAATCCCTTGGATTATAGCTTATGTGGCATGTGTTGAGATGTGTGAGGAGGGTTTCAATCCTCCAACCTGGGTGCATAGGATCCGGACTCTTTTTATTTTGGGGGTTTCTACTTTTGGGGAGATAGACACATTTTCTCAACTCTCAGTTTTTTAAATAGAGATCTCTAAGGCTGTAAATCTTGAAACAAAATAGTGATTGTTCTTGTCTTGGTCCATGGATGTAGGATGTAGGCCCATTGCCGAATCACGTAAATCCTTGTGTTTTGTGTGCGACTTCTGTTTTCTTTGTTGCTTATTTTTCACGTTAAGAAGGGTTATAATGTTTGTGATATTCAATTAATCATTGCTAAGGTGCATCTCATCACATATCTTAGACTACCATCAATTAAATAGATTAGATTGGATTGAGTTGATTTATCTTTCCATTTTGATTCAACTCTCTTGAGTCTAATATGAATCCAACAGGACTAATGTAACGACATGCATAATTGAAAAAAGCTCAATGTCTACAGTTCAAAACTTCTCGAGGGCATCTAGACTACTTAAAAGTGAGATAAGTACCTGACAAGATTGGTTCCATGAGATTCCGTACCCTTTTCAAGCCTTTGTTCACTCAAACTAAGGCGTACGACTTTACCAGAATCCACTTTCAATGACTCCTTTAACCCACCCTTATGTTTCTTAGCATGAATACCGATTAGACGTTTGTATTCTGGAGCTCGTGATTTGCCGGATTTATGCTTAGAAACATCAATATCTTCGTTATCTGAATTTTCTTCGCTATCACTTTCGCTCTATAGACAAAAGAGCAAAATTTGAAGTAAGTGATTGGAAGATATTAAGATGGTAAGCGTAATCAGGTATTCCATTTCTTAGCATACCTCTGAATCTACATCAGGTTCCCATGCTTCTTCCTTGGTTGAATCCCTGCCCTTGTCTTTGAAACTCTTCTTTTTAAGGTATTCTTTCGGTGGTTTAGTCGAGAGAAGAATACGATTTTTCAATGCTTCTGGTGAAGGGAATTCCTCAAAACATTCAGACTCAGGGTAAAACAGCAGGTCGCCGAATATGTCAGTGACCATCTACAAACAAAAACAATTTGACATCATGAAAACTGAATTCAAAACAAGTCAATCTGTTAAATATTTCTTTTTTTTAAAAAAGGTCCTTTACGAGAATGGGTATGAACTTTGTAAAAATTACGGAACCGGTGCAATAAAATACCCATTTTCATAAAAAAGATATTTACAAAAATGGGTATACCTGATTCTGTAATTTGTAAAACACCCATTTTTTGTAATTCTCTCTCAAAACAAAAGATAAAATAAAATACAAAATGTTACCTCAGCTACTTGAGCCTGAAGATCTGGAGTAAGGTGGTCTTCTAGAGTTATTATGACAGGGTATGGAGATGCAAAAAAAGCATACTCTTTAATAGACCTCAAGCAGTGGATGAGTGCCACTGGAGTAGTCAAGGTCCTACAATTATAAAAGAAGACCCATATAACTACAAAACATTTGATTATGAACCTAGGTGACAAAAATATTACGATATGTGTGACAAGAATTTAGATCAGATCTTAGTAATCAAATGGTAAAATGAAGTTGTGCTTTATAGGTATAGAATATAAACCTAGGTGTCAATAACATAATTTGTTCAATAAGTGAGCTCAGTTAATAATAGGATTCAGTGCTAATTTGATCAACCCATGAACATAACACAGTTGGTTTAGCTTCTAAGTTGGTTAAGCCTGTGAGTGTTGATGTCACGACTCAGGTTCAAAACCCACCTTCACCTACTAATTACTGACCACTAATTTCACTTGTCTAGCAAATCTAATAAGAATAATTGGTTCAGCCATAAGTTTTTCTGCCATCACATTCACTTCCATCAATTGAGATCTAATAACCCTATCAGAAGCTAATACTTTCAATCAAATGCCGAGGATAAGATCTATTATTTGGTGAAATACTAAATTATCTAGTACATTTATTTTAGTATGAACATAACTTCACACCCCAAAGAGATTTGGACTTCAAAAAGAAAATTTTTATGAGATGGCAGTAAGACAAACTATGGTTTTATGGAGCTGAATGTGGACAGTTAAAAAACATAACGCTAATAAATTGAAAGTAGCAGATATGAGGATGAGTGCAAAGACTAAGAGAGAAAATTTGACATAATTCGTTTAGCAGACCTAAATCTTTGGGATAAGGCTTTGTTGTTCATTCAACACTCAACATTTGTTTAGCAGACCAAAATCTTGTGAGCCCTGTTCCCTATTTTCCCCAAATTTTTTAATGTTAGTGAGTTTTATCTATTAGGAAATGATTTATCGTGTTGTTCCATCAAGTTTTGGGGCCGAGTCACTTCAAAATCCAATCAAGTCAACTTGGCTGAGTTTCAGGTCATCTCAATGACCTTTGAAAAGTATGGTTCATAGAAAACTAGGAGAGTACCGAGCTATAGTTTGATCTCTTTGCATAAACTGAGTACCTTCCATGAAGAACATTCACATCATCTTCCGAAGAATTTGGCCATAAATCCAGCTCAATTACTCTTACTCCACTCTTCAGTGCCTTTATGATTGGGACATCACTGCAATCACTGCTGAGCTGATTCCCTGTCAGATAGGAATTGTGGCCTGTATATATGAAATAATGGGACAATGGAGCAGTCATATCTTGGTGAACCTGTAATAACAAGGATAATTTCAAGTTTAGAACGAAATGGGTCTCCATACCGAAGTAGTTTAAAAATTCTGTCTCAACAAAAACCCCATACTACAAGAATCAAGAATTCAAAACAGAAAAATCCATAAAGGCAATAGTGTTCAAGATTAATTTGTTCTATGGGTGTTGAAATATTTTGCAAAAAATTACTAAACCAGCCATGTTTTCTTTTAATATTTACAAAAAGTTACCATATATCTTCTTTCTATTTTTGATAACGGGGGTGTCCAGACTTACGTCTGACTAGGGGGACCAGATGAGCCAAGGCCAAAACCAAGGAATATGGGACCCTCCCAAGGCACGTGCAACGCCCACACATCACACACACCAGGTAAGTGAGGGAACGCCCTTGCGGATGGCCCCAAGGAAATATTGCTCATACTGGGTATCGAACACACAACCTACGGACTCGCACCGCTTATTGGATTCGAAATTGCCATTGAGCCACCCCCTTGGGGTTAAAGTTACCACATATCAACTGATCAAAAAAAAGTTACCATATATCTTAATGTGAGGACATGTTCATGCTCTTCCACCAAACATCCCCATATATATCTATTGTGGCTCTTCTAGCTATTGATTGTGGTGGTCTACAAAGTCTCGTCAACCACATCTTGTTGCTTATTTTCCATGGTGAAGTTAGCCCTCTCAAAATTTTGCAATTTATGAATTTTTGCAGTATACCAAACAGGGCCTTAGTGTTCCCTTCTAAAAAAGGATAACAGATTAGGAAATAACAAATATTGGTATTGTTTATTGCTACTATTTGCTCCAGCTACATAAGATTAAATAAACAAAATCTCAATATCAAATAAAATTAAGAAATCCAACATAATTAAGAGGAATTAAGAAATTAGGAGGAACTGATCTAATTGAGGAAAAAAAGCAAAATATTTAAGAAGAAGAAAATTTTGTGAAACTCCCATTTTAAAAATTAAAATATTTCACTTAAAGTGGGAAAAAAATTCTTGTTTTATAAAATAGTAAATATTTTTTCCGCTTTAATTGTAGTACTAATTTTTTTAATTCCCAAAACAAGCAAAACTTTTGATCTAACTCCCATTCCAGTACTGTTCATTTTAATTCCCAAATCGTGCAATAAAAGCTTTTTATATATTAAAAAAAAATACTATAATGAAATTACTGTTATACCCCTTCTACAATTTTCAAAAGCTAGGAGATCGTTGATTTTCTTACAAATTAAGCAACTAAATCAATAAAAAAGGGTACAACAGTAATTTCATTATCAGATATTTTAAACACGTTTTGCGTGATCTGGGAATTAAAATGACCAGTGAAATTTCCCCATATTCAGTACATGAAATTGTATTTTACCCTAAAATAAATAGTATGCTGAAATGGAAATTTCACAGTGACTGTTTTGGTAAATCAGCACATGAAACTCTTTTTTTTTTTTTCAACTTTTCTTCTCTATTTCTGTCAATCCAAACACACCGTAAAGAAGCTCAACAAGAAGCAGAAAAAAAAAACTTGAGAGAGAGAGAGAGAGAGAGATGAAACCTGAGATTTGATTGGGGAATTGAGATCTTCAGAGAAGAGATAATGGTGGAAATCATCGAGAGTAAGAGAGTGTCTCGTGAACTTCGCAATGAGGTGTCTCTGTTGCATAATCTGCTCTATAATCTTCTCTGCATCATCGATCGTAGCTTCTGATTCACTCTGAAACTCAATCAAGAACCGCAAAAGCTGCTCTGCAGTCATAAGATTTCCTCCATTAGTGAACTTCGCGAAGGTTTCTTTCACATCTATTGGAGGTTTTGGTTCTTTGATCTTGAATATCCTCGTAAAACACCAACACATCTTATATTTCCCCGTCTCCATCTCTCTCTCTCTCTGTTCTTCAAGAATTTTATCAGATTGATGGATACTTTGTATTTGTAACTATTCTCGATTCTGATATTTAAGGCTCGATCAATTTGGTTTGTTGAGACTTTGAGAGATAAAAACGAAAGATTGTTGGAGATGACTTCTCGTCAACTCTTTTTTAATGCTTTGTAACTATGAGTTAGAGAATCGATTCTTCTGCACGAACATTTGTTTACGAATCTAAATACGGATATCTTCATCAATAGTTGGATAAAGATCTTTTTCTTCGGGATACACAAAGGAAAAAATATCTGCGGTTCTGTGCCCTTGCCACATTAGCCGCGTACAGAACGCGTATGATTTACCGCGTGAAGTCATCATTTCTGGTGTATAGCGTGTGATCAGAATTCTTTATCTTAATTTAATGAAAAAAGTAGTTGTCTTGATTGGTTCCTTCGATTGATTTTTTTTTTGCTGACAATGTTGTGAGCAAATTTCCTCGTGGCATCATGGCCGTTTGACATGTGGCAGAATTAAAAAGTCAAAATAGTAAGAGTAAATTTCTCTCCTGCCTACACGTGATCTGCCTAGAAATTTTAAAATATTTTAATATTAAGATTTCATATCACATATGAATCATTATTAACACTACAACTTTCTAGATTTCATAAAAAAGTTCGGATTTAATTTTTTCTTTCAAAATTTTCTTTTTTTTCCAAACTTGATCCAAGGTATTGAAAATGGATAGCTACCGAATACTCAAATTTAAAAGTAAAATTCAATAGTGAAAAAATAACTTTTTTTTTCTTTAAATCCATAAAATTTCTTCCTCTACGACCCCATGGCATGGGATGGGATCATGTTTTTGAAAGTCATCAATTGATGCAATCAAGAAATTTCCTTTTCATTATGAGGAGGAGAGAAATTTTTTTGTCTTTTGTATTTTATCTTTTTAACCATGTGTCAAACAGTTGTGGTGCTGTGAGCAAAAATTCACCCGGTTCCGTAAGTCGATTAATTAGTGAAAATAAATTTATTAATAAGAAAAAAGAATTAGTTTCTTTCAAGCCGTATTACATTGACATCCTTGTTTGTGCAGAGAATCATCATTTTTCTCGAGTATACAATACTCGTATCTTGAAAAAAATAAAAATAAAAACCTCAATGGTACTGTGCACACCACTACTTATGCGCAACTCAGGGTAGTGTTGTAGAAAGTCAGTGCAACATCTTTCATTTTCTTTACAAAGTAATAATTTTTAGTTATTTTAAGAGAATTTGACTTTATTTATTTAATTTATGAATTTCTATAAGGATTATTCAAATAAATATTATTAGAATCCTTTGTTGGATTTTGGAGATTAATCATCTCAAATTAGTCTTAAAGATTAGATATACCTCGAATCTGATCATTATTTATCTTTTTTTGTTTTATTATTTTTTAGAAAAAATATTCAAGGGACCTAGACAAAGGGATTTATTTCTAAATAGTCCCTAAGTTTTGTGCGGTAGCTTGATAGGACATTTAGTAAACTTTTTTATTTCTTAATGGTTCCTCATTTTTTACGAACCAGTCATTTTTTATTATTTCTTATCGAGTTCACCACTTTTTATTAATTGTCGAACTCGACACTTTTTTATTTAGTGTTGAGTTCCCAATTTTTATTGTCAAGTTCACCAATTTTTATTTATTGTCGAACTTGACACTGCTAAAACCTACCCATTTTCAATTTTCAGATTTTTTCGACTAAAATACATGGAAAGATCAACTAAAAACTCAAGATAACAACTTGTTTAGATTATTTCAACCCAAAAGAGCCATTCTTGATTGATTTTCATCTAAAAACTAAAGGGGAAAAAGTGAAACTCCCCTTAGATTTTTTACATACATTTTCAAATATTTGAAAAAACCCTTGAAAATGATTTTTTCTTCATTCTTGAATATTTTCCAACGGAATAGAGTCTCCGAAACTTAATTGAGAGTCTAAAAATCTAATTTTTAGGGATGAAAACGATGAGTTCAAATGGTTACGACATTCAATTTTGTAAATGTGGGAGATGGGGCCCAAGAATTATTAAGAAAAGAAAATTTTATTAAATAGACTATTAAGAGACCACCCAAGACTAAGGGACTATTTAGAAAAAAGTCCCTTTACCAAGATCCTTCAAGTAATTTTTTTTATTATTAATCTAATTGAATTAATTATTTAATATATCACATACCAAACTTTCGGAGGATACTAATATTTTATTTTTTTTGTTTGATTTGACTCATCACTTGCGTACCTTCACACAAAAAATTAGAGTTATTGACAAATTCGAAAAGCTTAATTCCACCCATTGACCATCTTTTACCATTGGATTAAAACATTTTTTATCTTCTCTTTGGATAAACACTTTAAATTCATCAATCGATCCAAGTTTATTGTGGGTCCACAAAAGGTTCGATAAAAAACATCTTTAATATATTTTGAAAATTGGATTTTGTATAAAAATACTCTTAAAATTATTATTTACCAAAATACACTTAGATTCCAATTTTCAAAGTGTATTTATTGCATTTTATATATATATAAGAGATTTATTTCTAAATAGTCCCTACGTTTTGTGCAATAACTTGATAAGACATTTAGTAAATTTTTTATTTCTTAATGGTCCCTCATTTTTGTTGAACTAACCGTTTTTTTATTTATTGTCTAGTTCACAATTTTTATTGTCAAACTCACCACTATTTATTTATTGTTGAATTCCACACTACTAAAACCCATCCATTTTTTATTTTCAAGTTTTTTCAACTAAAAGAGATGGAAAGATTGACTAAAAACTTGAGATAACGACTTGTTTAGATTATTTCAACCCAAAATAATCATTCTTGATCGATTTTCATCCAAAAATTAATGGGGGAAAAAAGTGAAACCCTCTCTTAGTTTTTTACATACATCTTCAAAATATTTTGAAAAGTTCTTGAAAATGGCTTCTTCTTTGTTCTTAAATCCTTTCTGAGAGAATGGGCTCTCCGAAACTCGATTGAGAGTCTAAAAATCCAATTTTTTTGGATGAAAAGGATGAGTTCGAATGATTAGGACGTTCAATCGGGAGAAATGTGGGGGCCGAGGCCCATGACTGTTAAGAAAAGAAAAGTTTATTAAATGGACTATAAAGAGATTGCCCAAAACTTAGGGACTATTTAGAAAAAAAGTCCCTCTATCAAGATCCTTTAAGTAATTTTTTCTAATTTTTGTGATCTAATTGAATTAATTATTTAATATATCACCTACCAAAGTTTTGGAGCTTACTAATTTTTTTTATATTTTTTTATTGGTTTGACCCATCATTTGTGTACCTACACACAAAAATTAGAATAATTGACAAATTCGAAAGGTAATTCCACCATTGACCATCTTTAATCATTGGATTAGAACAATTTTTATTATTCTCTTTGGATAAACATTTTAAATTCATCAATCAATCCATGTTTATTGTGGGTCCACAAAAGTTTGATAAAAAACATCATTAAAATACTTTGAAAATTGGATTTTGTATAAAAAATACCTTTAAAATTATTGTTATTTACCAAAATACCCTTGAATTTCAATTTTCAAAGTGTATTTATTGCACTTTAATGTGTGCCCTTTGGCAAACTAACCACTTTTTATTTATTTATTGTCGAGTTCATAATTTTTACTATCAAACTCACCACTATTTAATTATTGTCGAACTCGACATTGCTAAAAGTCATCCATTGTCAATTTTCGAGTTCTTTTGACTAAAATACATGAAAAGATCAATTAAAAACTTGCGAGAACGACTTGTTTAGATTATTTCAATCCAAAAGAACCATTTTTAATCGATTTTCATCCAAAAATTAAGGGGGGGGGGGGGGGGGAAATGAAACCCCTCTTAGTTTTTTTACATACAACTTTAAAATGTTTGAAAAGTCTATTTAAAATGATTTCTTCTTCATTTTTAAATCCTTTTTGATGGAATGGAGTCTACGAAACTTGATTGAAATATCAAAAATCCAATTTTTTTAATATTAAAACGATGAATTTGAATGGTTAGGACATTCAATCGCGAGAAATGTGGGAGATGAGGTTCAAGGACGGTTAAGAAAAGAAAAATTTACTAAATGAACTATTAAAAGACTGCCCAAAATTTAGGGATTATTTAGAAAAAAAATCCCTCTACCAAGATCTTTTAAGCAATTTGTCTATTGTTTGTGATCTAATTGGATTAATTATTTAATATATCACCTACCAAAGTTTTGGAGCACACTAATTTTTTGTTTTGTTTGGTTTGACCCATCACTTGTGTTCCTACACACAAAAAATTAGAATACTTGACAACTTCGAAACGCTTAATTCCACCAATGACCATCTTTAATCATTGGATTAGAGCATTTTTTTTTTTCTTCTCTTTGAATCATCATTTTAAATTCATCAATTGATCCAAGTTTATTACGGGTCCTCAAAGGTTTGATAAAAAACATCATTAATACACTTTGAAAATTGGATTTTGTATAAAAAATACCCTTAAAATTATTATTATTTATCAAAATACCCACATAATCCAATTTCCACAATGTATTTATAGCACTTTAACATGTGCCCTTAGGACACACGTTAACAAAACCCTTATACAGGTCACGATCCGTTTACCCATAAAACTACAACATTTTTGTCTTATATGAGCAAAAAGGTTCTAAATGGGCGGATTTTTTGTGAGGATGATCTCTATGGTGAGGGGATCATCCTTGCAAAAAATCAGCCCATCCTGAAACTTGTAGTCCCATGTATACAAGTTGAAGAATTCTAGATCGTCCATTTGTAACTTTTTGTGTATACGGATCTTGATCATATATATATATATATATATAGAGAGAGAGAGCGGTTCGGCAGCCCTAAAGTTTGCCAAGTTTGGTGCCAAACATTTTTTGTAAATCACTTTTGATGGGGTTAGAAGTTTTGGAATAGGCTGATTTTTTGTGAGGATGATCTCTACAGTGAAGAGATCATCCTCACAAAAAATCAGCTCATTTTGAAACTTCTAACGCTAGTTTACAAGTTGAAGAATCGTGGACCGTCCATTTTTTGTAAATCACTTTTGATGGAGTTAGAAGTTTTGGAATAGGCTGATTTTTGTTGAGGATGATCTCCTCATCATAGAGATCATCCTCACAAAAAATCAGCTCATTCCAAAGCTTCTAACCCATATTTTGAAAAATGTTTGGCACCAAACTTGGCGTGAACCGTCCCCATATATATATATATATATATATATGGGTCCCGTTCAGCACCCTAAGTTTTACCACACACTTTAACAAACGTGTTATGTCTTACATGGGTTAGAAGTTTTGGAATGAGCTGATTTTTGGTGAGGATGATCTCTATGGTGAGGAGATCATCCTCACCAAAAATCAGCTCATTCCAAAACTTCTAACCCCATCAAAAATGATTTACAAAAAATGGACGGTCCACGATTTTTCAACGTGTAAACATGGGGCTAAACATTTCAGAATGGGCTGATTTTTGGGGAGGATGATCTTCTAATCATAGAGATCATCCTCACCAAAAATCAGCCCATTCCAAAACTTCTAACCCATGTAGGACAAAAAACGTTTTGTTAAAGTGTGTGGTAAAACTTAGGGTGCTGAACATTTCCCTATATATATATATGGGTCCCTATCCGTGGCCAACAGTTTGGCAAACATTTTGGCAAACACTTTTTCAAAACATGGGTTAGAGGTCTTGGAATGGGCTGATTTTTGGTGAGGATGATCTCTACGGTGAGGAGATCATCCTCACCAAAAATCAGCTAATTCCAAAACTTCTAGCCCCATTTTACAAGTTGAAAAATCGTGAACCGTCCATTTTTTGTAAACCATTTTTGATGAGGTTAGAAGTTTTGGAATGGGCTGATTTTTGGTGATGATGATCTCCTCACCATAGAGATCATCCTCACCAAAAATCAGCCCATTCCAAGACCTCAAACCCATGTTTTGAAAAATGTGTTTGCCAAACTGTTGGCCATTGAACGCTACTCTATATATATATATATATATATATATATATGGGAAATGTTCAGCAACCTAAGTTTTACCACACTTTAACAAACGTTTTTTGTCCTACATGGGTTAGAAGTTTTGGAATGGGCTGATTTTTGGTGAGGATGATCTCTATGATTAGAAGATCATCCTCCCCAAAAATCAGCCCATTCCGAAATGTTTAGCCCCATGTTTACACATTGAAAAATCGTGGACCGTCCATTTTTTGTAAACCATTTTTGATGGGGTTAGAAGTTTTGGAATGAGCTGATTTTTGGTGATGATGATCTCCTCACCATAGAGATCATCCTCACCAAAAATCAGCCCATTCCAAAACTTCTAACCCATGTAAGACAAAACACGTTTGTTAAAGTGTGTGGTAAAGCTTAGGGTGTTGAACGGGACCCTATATATATATATAGGGTCCCATTCAGCAACAAACATTTTGGCAAAACATTTTTCAAAACATGAGTTAGAGGTTTTGGAATGGGCTGATTTTTGGTGAGGATGATCTCTACGGTGAGGAGATCATCCTCACCAAAAATCAGCCCATTCCAAAACTTCTAGTCCCAGTTTACAAGTTGAAAAATTGTGGACCGTCCATTTTTTGTAAACCATTTTTGATGGGGTTAAAAGTTTTGGAATGGGCTGATTTTTGGTGATGATGATCTCCTCACCGTAGAGATCATCCTCACCAAAAATAAGCTCATTCCAAAACCTCTAACCCATGTTTTGAAAAATGTTTTGCCAAAATGTTTGTTGTTGAACATTTCCCATATATATATATATATTGGGGCAGATCAAGGGACAAATGTAAAAACAATGGTTATTTAAAATAATGGGACAATGAAATGGGAGTTTCACAAAATTTTCTACTTTTTAAATATTTTGCTTTTTTTTTTTCCTCAATTAGATCAGTTCCTCCCAATTTCTTAATTCCTTTTAATTATGTTGGATTTCTTAATTACATTTGATATTGAGATTTTGTTTATTTAAGCTTATGTAGCTGGGGCAAGTAGTAGCAATAAACAGTACCAATATTTGTTATTTCCTAATCTGTTATTCTTTTCTAGAAGGGAACACTAAAGCCCTGTTTGGTATACTGCAAAAATTCATAAATTGCAAAATTTTGAGAGGGCTAACTTCACCATGGAAAATAAGCAAAAAGATGTGGTCGACGAGACTTTGTAGACCACCACAATCAATGGCTAGAAGAGCCACAATAGATAGATATGAGGATGTTCGATGGAAGAGCATGAACATGTTCTCACATTAAGATATATGGGAACTTTAACCCCAAGGGGGTGGCTCAATGGTAATTTCGAATCCAATAAGCAGTGCGAGTCCGTAGGTTGTGTGTTCAATACCCAGTATGAGCAATATTTCCTCGGGGCCATCCGCAAGGGTGTTCCCTCACTTATCTTGTGTGTGTGATGTGTGGGCGTTGCACGTGCCTTGGGGAGGGTCCCATATTCCTTGGTTCTAGCCCTGGCTCATCCAGTCCCCCTAGTCAGATGTAAGTCTGGACACTCCCATTATCAAAAAAAGAAAGAAGATATATGGTAACTTTTTTGTAAATATTAAAAGTAAATATGGCTGGTTTAGTAATGTTTTGCAAAATATTTCAACACCCATAGAACAAATTAATCTTGAACACTATTGCCTTTATGGATTTTTCTGTTTTGAATTCTTGATTCTTGTAGTATGGGGTTTTTGTTGAGACAGAATTTTTAAACTATTTCGGTTTGGAGACCCATTTTGTTTTAAACTTGAAATTATCCTTGTTATTACAGGTTCACCAAGATATGACTGCTCCATTGTCCCATTATTTCATATGTCCCATGATTCGTATATTTATGTTATTATGCGAAGTTTGAACCATCCCACGTTGTATTTTATGATGTCTTTATCAAATTTTTTACAATGGTGTCTTTATCTTATTCACGCGGTCATCAATTATATGCTTCTCTCTTAAGTTCCTACCACTTGAGTTATATATAAGAGGAAATGAAGTACAACTTGGTTTTTGAGGAACTCTAACACGCGTCCCTTTTGTTGGTCACATCACATCTGATCTAAGTCTCTATCTTTAAGTGTCTTTCTCTGTCATCTTATCTTCTTCACTTTCCTATACAGTTTACACCAATAACAATACCGAACGCGGCAAAGCATAGACAATCTGTCCGCGGTTGACGTGGCAGGGTACAGAACCGTTGATCTTTCTTAGAGTATCTCGAAGAAAAATATATTCTGTACTCTAACCACGTATCTAACCGCGTACCAAAACTGCAATTTTGAAGAAACAAATATCTCCTTTATAAATATATTTTTTATTATTATTTTTAATAAGAAAATTCTACACCAAAGATTAATTATAATTCTAATAGAGCATTTTTTCTCTAAATAGCCCTAATTACTAAACTTTTTTTCAACTAAATGCCTCCTTATCATAGTAAAAGATTTTAAGTATCCAGAATATTTTTTCAAGCCAAAATGATCATCTTTTTTATCACCTTAAGATTTTCAATAGTCTTTCTCACCTTATTTGAGATTATCGATATCAAATTCAAATGAAAAACGATAACTGATAATTTAGAACACCACCTACAACAACAACAACGAATTCATTATCTATTTTTTCTTGGTCAACAAAAAAGCATCGAAATCACTACTCTGAAATATTTTAAAGTGGCAAAGTTGGTGGTTAAAAAATTTTCAAATCAACAAAATAACCATTTTGAAATTCGAAGAATTTGTAGTGATGAAACCGTCACTTTCTAATAATATTTAGAAGTAGCAATTTCCCCATTTTAATTTTTTTCAAAATGATAATTAATGCTTTGAATGTCTAGGTGAAATCGATCTTTTCATATAGAATGTTAGAATTTAGGGGGTGTTAGAGGAAAAAATAATGAATTTCAAAGGATATTATTGGAAAAGGAGAAAAGAGTAAAAATAATATAGAAAATTGTAAAGAGTGTTTTCGAAAATTGATAGAAGAGAAAAGACAATAAAATTGATGCATTATTAGAAAGAGAATGAACAGAGAGGATAAAGGACGAGGGATAACCATTCTTGAGATACTTTCTTTATGAAGTATTGTATAAGGTAAATCTAGTAAATAATCTAAACCCTACATGCATCTGAATTTAAAAGAGGCTCGATGACCAAGTTGACCCAACTTTACCCCAAAGATGTGGTACTTGTAAAGATCTATAGCTCTATTAGCAAGGTTTGGTCGAATGAGTAGAGTGCCTACTCGTCCTTAGAGGAGGAAGAGTAAACTCGAGTGGCTTAACATGACGGGTTGTCTTATAATGTTTGATTCTTATTGAGAAAGTATCCCGACACTCTAAGAGTAATTCATCACGTATCAATCTCTTTCTTAAAGAGATATTTTTTATATAAGATTTTTCATTTATTCATCTAAAGGGTTTAAAAGGAAATAAATGCCAATCCACGTGTATATGTAAATGATGTGATGTGTTGAGATGGGTGATTAAGGAAAAATGAGAACCTATAAAGAAAAGAAAAGATCTCGAAGGAAGGGGCATAACTTTAGGGGTTGAGATAAGGGATTCTTTTGGAGAGAGAGAGAGAAGGAGAACTTTAGAAGGCCAATTCTTTGGCTAATTATTGAGATAGTAAAGATATTTTTATCATTCTCCGCAATTGAAGTGCTAATTTGAGTGTTAAAGGGTATTTTGCAGGTACCACACTGGTATTCTAGAGTGCTCATGAGAAGAAAAGACCTATCATCGAGGAGATTTGAGTTTTCAAGGCAAATCAACAAAAAAGCCTCTGCAAGCATAAATCTTAAGACAAAGAAATGGAGTCCACTGTTTTGTTTTATTATGAAAAATGTTTTCCTTACTCTTACTAAGGGTTCTTGAACTCAAATGGATTACAAAATTGGCAATTCAACCTTAGAGCCCTCTAAATTTCATGGAAAACTCATATATGTAAAAATCGATCCAAGGTTTTAAAAATGGACGGCTAATAAACTTCCATGGAATTTGATCCAAAGTTTAAAAAATGGACAGTTAAAAAACTTCACGGAATTCCCAAATTTAAAATTAAAATTCAATGGTGAAAATAATAATAATTTTTTTTTTTTTTTTAAAGTTCAAAAAGTTTTGTCCTCTACAACCCTGTGGCACCATATCATGTTTTTGGATGCAACAAAAGGAGCTCAACAACCCTTAGTAAGAGTTGAGATCTTACTAAGATAGTAAGGGTAGTTGGACTAATTTATTATATAGATGGGGAATGAGAAACATTTTCCTTATTAACTTAATAAGATTTTAGATCTTATTAAGGGTCATTTTGCTCAAATAGATTACTACATTAGCAATCCAACACCACAATTCTAAATTTCATTGAAAAACTCTAATAAAAAAAATTCAAAAAATGAATTTTTTTAGGCTTGATCTAAGGTTTTGAAATGGATGGCTACCAAAGTTTCTCATAACTGCAAAATTTAAAAATAAAATTCAATGGTAAAAAAGAATTTTTTTGAAATATTTTTTATCAAAATTTATAGGATTTTATCCTCTACAACCTTTAACCATCGGATCATATTTTTTTCTAAGTCACAAGGTCAAGGATCCCTAGCAAGGGTGAAAATGCTTGCTAACTTAGTAAGATTGGTCAGACTTGCTGGGAATGATGACCATTTAAAGTAAAATTACTATTTTCAGTCAATATATAGTAATCATTTGAATGCCTGGATGGTCAAATAGATATTTTGTTGTTTTATTTGCTTTAAAAGAAACATTTTCCTTACTAATTTAGTAATATATTTTAAATCTTACTAAACGTGATTTTCCTCATATTACCACATCACCAATCCAACACCACAGTCCTCTAACTTTCTTCAAAAAAAAAAAAGCTCAAATCCAATTTTTCTTTTTTTTTTTGAAAAATAATTTCTTTTGATCTTGATTGAATATTTTGAAAATCGATCGCTACCAAACTTAAAATTGAAATTCAAGAGTAAAAAATATCTTTTTAAAAAAAAACAATGTTCAAAGAATTTTGTCTTGTAAAACCATAATGCATCGAATCATGTTTTTGGATGCTACAAAGTGAGCCCAAGGACTTTAGCGTGAGTTTAATCCTTACTAACTTATTAAGCTAGTAAGGCTAGTTTGACTCTTGGTTTAAAATGGAAATTCTGCCACTTTAATCATGAGTCCTGATAAAATGATTCGCCAGGTGGCATACTCAATCTACTCTCTGATGTAGACAAGTTCAAGAATCATAGATGTATACACCTCGGGATACACAATTTCCTTGGGATACACGATCTTATGGGGAAGTGCAATCGAATATTCAGAGACCGTACCAATCTACAATTCCAAACTTGTCATGTCAGAGAGTCGGTTGAGTATACCACCTGACGAGTCATATTATCATGAATCTTTCAATTCGAAGTAGTGAACTCATGACTTGGATAGCAACGAATCTATCTTCTTATTGAAAATCGTGATAAATTAAGGCGGCAAATCATACGCGATCTGTACAAGGCTGATGTGACAAGGACATAGAACATTGATTATTGTTTATGCGTTCTTGCCACATAAGCCATGTAAATAGACCGTTTATGTTTTGCCCGTCCTTATCATTAGTCATTTACGAACTCTACGACCCACAACACAGAGAATAAGAACACCATATGTCCTACAAAAATTTGATAGTGATTTTAGTGGTAGCAGTGGATAGCAAATCTTTTAGATAGTGGAAGGGAAAAGAACATTAGAAAGATGCCATCTTCATTGCCACACATCATGAATCTTGGTCGTACCTTTAATTTTGAAGTAGGGCTTAAAATGGGTCAGACTTGACCCGATATCCAACTGATCCAAATCAAAAAACGGATTGGATATGATTTGATGTCCCATCCCTAGATCTATTTGCATCACAATAATATTTTTGTTTTGAAAACTATATTTTTAGATTTCTAATGGCAGAATAGGGTGACAAAATGCCAAATCAAACACAAAAAAAAAAAAAAATTGGCTAAATGATTCATTAAAATCTGACCCGAATCAAACAATTTGGATTAGGATCTGAGTCGGATTTGAATGAAAAAAATTCAGATCTAAATATGGATAGCTTGAGATCCAACCCATTTTACGCTCAATTTGGAGGGTGTACCAATTGCACTCGAATTGTATCCTCGTCCTCGTCTGAAGGTGATGAACATTTAAAAGGGTGATTCGAGGAAAAAGAGGTGGTGATGAGAAATCCTCATCTGGAGTTTAGAAAAGAAAGATTCATAGTTTTTGTTATATTGTAATACTTAGATGATTGCCTTGTAAGTTGTCTTCTTGTGTTCATCAAACGAACTTATAAAAAATAGTAATTTAAATTACCAAAACATGCATAAAAAATTGAAAAATTACTAAATCGATATGCTATTCGATTTAATTACCAAAACGTTAAATTGTTATTTTGGTAGATACGTTATTTTAACAAAATGCTAAAATTGAAAAGAACAGTAATTTTTTTTTACCAAGAATACCCTTTTAGCTTTGTTTAATAAAACAATACATCCCCGTTTAAGTAAATAGAAAGAAATATCATTGTTATAGTTCACAAGGCCTCCGAGTGCTGAAAACTTCTTTCCTGCATTTATTTGAAGGAGAAAACGAATACTATTGATGTAGATCATGAAAATATTATTCTCATCCATATTCTTCCATTGTGACGTTTTTCTTTTGAGAATCAAAATATTCCATGCTGTTCAAACAAAAGTAAATCTTGAAAGCAAACAATACTTTACTAAAACAGTGATATTTCTATTTGTTTACTTAAATGGGATATATATATATATATATATATATATATATAGTTTTATAAAATAAAACTAAAATGATATTTTTGTTCCAAAAATTAATGTTCATTTCAAATTTTACCGTTTTAGTCATTAAATTGAATAGTACAGCATTTTAGTAATTTTTCATTTTCATGTACCGTTTTGGTAATTTACTCAATAAAAAAATCATTTTTTATTTTATTTTATTAATGAATTTGTCTTTAATCTTATTGTTTTTTTCAAATTAAAAAAAATTCAAAGTATGATTTTAAATTAGTGACATTTCCACTTTTTTCATATGAAATAACCTAACCATATGTATATATATAAGGTACAACCCTCATCTCGTGGGTCCACCATTGTAAGGAGAGCTTGCTTCGACGACCGTAAATCTAGTCATTAAAGTTACCAACCTTACTCTGGACCAGTATCAAGTTTCATCTAAAGCAACAAATTAAGCCCAATACCTAGGCCCAACACATCAATGCTGGAATAAGTCCATTGGAATAGATACATCATCTAGATGTCACAAGAGAAACGTTACAACGCCAATCATTCATGAGAATGCTTATAATAATAATGTTCGAAAGGGAATAAATATCATTTGAGCATACTCAAGGCAATGACAACCATGAGAAAACTCGAAAAAGAGAAAAAGGGTAGTTTTGTAATTTTATTATAAGTATTTCCATCTTATGTTCAGGATTGCAAGGACACAAATGAAAATCTTCCATTTGAAGTCACATAAACTTACAAAAATGTTATCTAGACGTCTTAGACATTGATCTTACATTAGATATAAAATGCTCTTTCTTTCTATTTGATGGATGTTCTAATGACTATGGTTGGATGAGATTCTCCATTTTATTCAAATCGAAGAAGAAGATGGGATGCTTTCATCTACTGCGGATGCCCTAATCGCAAAAATGAATGACTGACTGGGGTGCCTTTAATACCACCCTGGAATTTATAGGATTTTACTTTTAAGAGTCAAGAGTGTTTTTGAGTGTTTGGGGTGCAAAGAGTAACATATTCCATTCTTGAAATTAAAGATTTCCTTCGACACTACCCTCAACACTACATCGCCGAGATAGTTTTTTTTTTTTTTGAATGTAGATAGGAACTTAAACGGGCCACCCTCCGACTAGATTAATAGAAGCTGAAGCTTACAAGGTCACAGGACGACCATTACATTCTAATGTGTAAAACCCCTCTCTTACCCCGACTCAAAAGATTTCAAAGAGTGGGACTCAACAGGTTCCTATCTAGGACTTGATACCCATAAGACATATTCAAAGTAGCTAGAAAATCAATAGGTTTGATGTGGTAGTTGATATGAACCACGCTAACTTGTGACGAAACCCGTAACAAGATTAATGCCTAAAGCCTTTCTACTTTCAGATTCGGATGGAAACCGCAACCCAACACCTATAAAGAGATGCGAACCTTGGTATAAAGGAAGACGCCACAATCAAGGATGGAAACTCGATTGATAAGTTAAGGAATTGAACGCCACAGAGAAATCTGATAAGTTCAAAATAGTTCTCAATAACCAAAGAAAAATTACTCACACTTTTATTATGAATCAACAACTGTCATTATTAAATGAAAATAGTACAATTTATAGCACTAAGACCACGAATTTCCAGATCTAACTTACCCAAACCAGAAAAGGGAAGTCGAAAAAAAAAAAAAAACTAAAAAAAAACTACCTAATAACTGAAATAAATTTGGTCTCAATCAAAAAGGAGTTAATTCTAACTTTAATCGCTTAATCTCCAGCCCATTACACACCAATTGATCTTCTTGAACATGGATCATGCTTGTTAAGGGCTGGAAAATTCGTCTTCACCATCAATGGGCCTCCATGTGCATGCTTGAGGTCAAATCCCTCGAATCAGCCCACTCAACGTATTTTGAAAATTCTTGGCTCGTGCTCTTGTGACCGGACCAATGGGAACTTGAATCGGATCTGCGTTCCATGCTCTTGTGCTAGCCATGTCCTCATCAGTAGTGCACAGAGAATCATAGATTTTTTTTTCTCGAGATACAATAAATAAAATCTATCTACCACGTCAACACAACACAGTGCCAAAGGAAGTCAGTTAAGCATTTTCCTAAGTAACAGGACCCTTTGGCAAAACATTGTAACCAACATTACCTAAGTTCTATTTCAAAACAATTTGCACTGATTGGTATAAATTCAATTTAATTTTATTTGACTCATTTAAGTAGACTTGCTATTTTTTTAGTTGAATCATTTCAATGAACATTCAAGTCGAGTTTTAAAATAATATTTTAATTATTTGTATTTTTTTTACTAGATCTAATATACATAGATCAAATTAATTAGATGTTGATCATCATCTATGTGAGTTAAAAATCACTAGTTTTGGGTAGGGAAAACAAATAATTTTTTTTTTTTCATTGTCATATGAGAGATGACCTTAGTAAGGGATATGTGATTAACTTTAAAACATAAGATTACTTCAAATATTCTCAAATAAACATGTTTCTTTAAATCTCAAAATTCGTTGAAAGGTAATTATGGCATTTTCGTTTCAAAAATCCTTTTTAGAATAATATTTGATAAAATACGTACTAAAGAGTCCATATTTTTTTAGAATGGACTTTTTGATACATATTTTAAAAAAATAGGTCTTTGAGGTCATTGTCCCTTTTTTTTTTTTTTTTTTTTTTTAAGAATAATACTTAAGTCACCTCAGGTTGGAACCTGATGTCGCACTTCTTGACGTGAAAGTTGATAGGAACCAGAGATGGTGAAAACACCCCTTCATATAATGCAAGTAGCAAAATTGCTGCTTTTAAAACATTTAGAAAAAAGGATGATTTCGTCACTTTGACCAATCAAACGGCAATTTTGTTGGTTGGTTGTAAGTTGACAGTAATTATTTGTATCTGAATCAATTTTTTTTTAATTAATAAATTTCTCTTTGCATCTAAGTAAGATTTTTAAACTTGTATTATCTTGTTGAAATTATAATACTTTAAAAACATGTTTTTAACTTTAAAAACAGGCAAGCAAATAAATTCGTCACTTTGAAATCTTCCACAGCGACATAACCACTAATATCAGTTCATGCATTCAAGGGTTAAGGATTTACTCGATGTGAGAAATTCAAAGAGCCCTAAACATATCCAGAGAGAAGAAAACAAAAATCAACAAAGGGTGTTCTAACATATCCAGAGAGAAGAAAACAAAAATCAACAAGGGTGTTCTAGTGCATTGTGGATTGACTAGCACATTTGATGGTGCCACATGAATTCGTTAGAAATACGTTCAAGGTGTGGTCAGAAACATGTCAAGTGTGGCTAAACTCCAATGACAAAAGTTTCACAAGGGGACCGAAGTAGTTGACCATGAAACAAATACCCATGATCTTCCTGCAACAAATAAACTAAGCCCTAGTCCATGATCATAAGAACCCTAACCAACTAAAATGTTAAATACGAACCATTAGTGACATTTTTCATATCAACCCTAATCAACAACAGCTGCAAGACTTGAGATTGCAAGGACGAACCCATGAGATAATAGAAATTATCGAAAGATATGACGTTGGGCAAAGTAACAATGAGCAATGCAATGTCGAGTCAGAGTCATGATAAAGAATTAAGATGCTCCCGCGCTTTTATTTATTTATTATTTTTTTCGTTTATAGAGGGTATCCCCACCCTTCGGGTGGGACTAATCCCATGGCCACACACCCCTCCCCCTTGGAAAGTCTTACGTGCAACTAGTTGAGTCAAGGGTCAACTGGACCCTGGAGGGTGGCCCCAAAGAATTAAATTGCTTTGTGGGCCTACCTGAGGAGCTCATCAAGGCTCGACTTGCTGCTAGGCCAACCCCTTGGGGTTGGATGCTCTCGAGCTTACCGAGAGGTATTGAAACTTGCTTTTGGCACCATAATTACCTGAAAAACATTCTAACTAATTTTAGCATGGATGCATAAAAACTGATTAAACACACATAGAAACAATTGGGCAATTCACGGAATTGTGGAATACCATCTAGAAATATATAATATAATTCAGTCCTCTTAACCAAAATGACATACTAAATCAAGAAATGATGGGTTAGCATTTCCAGTCAAATACAGAAACTCCCATACAAAGAGAAGGAATGGGATTTCAATTTTCGAGAACTTGGGCAACTTCTGAACTAAGATGATTCAGTCCCAAATTGGGAAACTTGTTCATAGCGACTAGGTGTGAGTTCGTCCCTTCACATTGACCAAGATTAAATGTATAGATTTAACTAAGATGAGATAATTTAGATGATAAACCCAACTAACTTCAAGAGAAAATAAACAAATCAGTTTGGGAAAGATTATTATGGTTCCGTCTTAATCTTGGAGAGAAAATTTGGGACACTCTCTACTCCCTTAACTGACCATCAAAACCCAAACAACGATGGAAAACTTTCTACTTAACTTCAAGAGCTACTCCAAACGACTTCACGGTCAAATAATAAGAAATGACGGAAAAGAGAAGATCACACAAGTTAATCAAGCAAAAGATAAATCTGAGACCCAAAATCATAAACTGATTTCAAAAATAATAATTGAGGGATAATCAATCACATGATACTAATCAATACGAATCTCTTTGTCAGGATTAATATAGTATAAATCATGATTAGAATAATGGCACATATCCCGAGATTTGTACCGGACTTATCTATCATGCCATGTGGCATGACCTTATTTGGATAATCATGAATATAGGAGTCACAATTTCAGATGAATGATTATTGATTACTTTTCTTTTTTTAGAGGGATTAAGATTTCTTTTAGGATTAATTTTTATCCATTTAAAGGGAAGGATGATATATTGCAAAGGAATATACAAAAACAAAAATCCAGGGACTTACCATATAATCAAGAAGAAGGCTATGAAACAGGTTTTCTTTAAATTCAAGTGCAATGACTCTAGGGAGCTCGAGGACATAATTGTTAGATTCACGACGAACCTCGTAAACAAATCACTTGTATTATCTTTCTTTTTGTATTTTCTATTTTTCATACAATTGATCGAACAATGATGAATTCAAAAATCAATGATTCTTGGAGGAACCTAGAAAATCGATGACATCCCGATTTTTGCCTCTACAATTTGACACCGTCTGTGGGATCACTTACCGGAAAGCCATGCTTTTATACATTTGAGTGTTGGGATTTCAATATCAAACGGGGGATACCCTAGGGATGTAGCGTTCTAATTCATACACTAGACCCCCTTGCTTTGTCTATATCACAAGATAAAAAGATTTCCTCAAAACTTTGAAATGTTCAATTGTGAAGCATGCACATGATACTATGAGTGTACTTGCAAGGTCCAGTGTATGTAATGGACCTATTCCATCTTGGAAATTCCTAATTAGTCGTAGGCAAGAAGATCATTACCATTCATCCTAGATATCATCTTTGATATCCCTAGTCCATATAACCTGTCTTGATCACAGCCCATGCAATCACATTTCTCTTCAACATTTTATGAACATCATCCAAGCATATGCAAGATCATCATCTCTAACACCAAACAATAGCATAGCGAGCCTGATTTTGCTCTCTTAAATTATTCCTTCTCTTTGAATTGAAGGGAGGGAGCAACCAACCGGTGTCGATGTTAAATGTGTGTTATCCCCAAAACTACATCTTAGGATTTGAAGACCCAACCACTGAACCAACCCATCATTTACTGATCATTTAAATTAGTAACAAACCTGCTGGACCAGCCCATCTATTCGCCTCACCTCACCTAGTAGCCCACCCATTTATGAGACATTTCATTGAACAATTGAGAGCTTGATCCTGGTCTTCTAGGATCATGTATTCTTGAAATTGAACCTAAATTTACAAAAAGTTCACATCCAGATTTTTAAAAACTCCAAAACCCAAAAACTCTATGCGACATTCATCAAATGCCAACCAGTCCTGGAACAACTAATTCCAAAAATCTCATCTCTTTTAATATGAAAAATTAAGCTCAACCCATCACACAATCTCTAATCCTCTGCAACACTAGCAATCAATAAGTTCATCCTTCCAATCTACATAATGTTAAAAAGTGTAGAGATGTAAAGTCCATGAATCAAAGCAAATCGCTTGGTTGATTGGTCACAAGCTTTCCCTTGAAGTCAATCCATGCCTCGAGATCCTCGTCAATTTGAACTCCAAAAACCAAGATCTCAATCAAAGAAACTTCTCCAAGATGGCCATAAGAAGAAAAATCTATATAAGAATAAATAGTGATAACCCAAAAAAGAATGCAGAGAAAGAAATCCAATTGTTTTCTCTTCATTATGTTGTAGTTTTTGTTACACTGAAAACAACCATTGCTCCTTCGATAGAGCCAAACTCATCTTGTCGGCATGCTACCTCCCATTTTCTCCCAAAATCTATAATATTTTGGGATTTAAGCGCAAAACTTATATCTACGATTCAAGTTTGAAGATCATCTAATTGTCTTTGCTTCAGTTGATTTTGGTCGATGTTGTCTCCTAAGGGCAACCCATATTTCTTGATTGAAAACTCGACTAATACATAAAAGCATAACTTTTCAATAAGTGATCCCACAAACGACGCCAAATTGTAGAAACAAAAATTAGGATATCGTCAATTTCTTAGATTCCTTTAACAATTATTGACTTTTAAATTGATTATTACTCAATCAATCACAACAAAAATAGAAAATATGGAAAAGAAAGAGAACACGAGAAAGATTTGTTTACCACGTTCGTCGTAAATCCAACAATTACGTCATCAAGTTCACTACAGTCATTCCACTATAATCCATACAAAACTTAACACATGCCCCTCTTCTTGATTACATGATAACTCCCGACCTCCCTTCTTTTCCAGATCTCTTTACAATGTATCATCTCTCCCTTTAAATAGATAAAAGCTCGACCCTAAAAGGAATCTCAATCCCCTAAAAACGAAAGGCAATGAATTTTTCATCCATATAGAATTATAACTCCTACATTCATATTTATCCAAATAAAATCAGGCAACATGACATGATAGATGGATCTCTTACAAATTTTAGGGTATGTGCCACTATACTCATCGAGATACTAGAACAATCCTAACACCGAGATCTATACTGATGTGTGCCATGTAATTGGTCCAAATGAAATGATATTTTTATCTCCACACAATAACCATACAAGAGATGGTTCAAATATCACACAAGATACTAGCAAACCCCATGAAAGTTCATATAAATCCATCCTATTATTCTCAACCAAACCTCCAATTCATCCATCCATCCATTTAAAACAATATAACCACATTTGAACATCTTAACCAATAGAAACTAATTATTTAACAACAATCATTCTACAATTAGAAGAAATCATCTTATAATCTAATTATTGTATAAGAAGAAGGAAAAGAAACTAAATTTAGAGAGGCTCCTAAATGCTCCCAAACCTATTATAATCATATTATTCCCAACCAAACCACCAATTCATCCATCCTCAATATTACAACTATTGAATATCAAACTAAAAAAAATCAATAATTAAACAACAAGCATTCTTCAATTACACATAAGAAATCATCTTATAATCTCACAATTTTATGTGAAGAGGGAAATGCAATTAAATTTAGAGATTCCCAACAGATTTCAAACATATCAATACAACATTTGACGATAAAAATAAATTTGATAAATAATTGCAACTGAGAGATTCGATACCTCACCTCAAAGAAAGGTTTGCCTCGAATTCCCTTTCCCCCACAACATTGCTTCACCCAACCCACAGCTCACATCAGCAAGAACATCCGGGTCATTATTATGGGTCACAGCCTGAACCACTACCCGTGCACGAAGAGCCGGATCACCACTTTCAAACACACCCGAACGAACAAACATATGGAGCCGATATGTTCTTAGCGAAAGAGAAGACTTCATCACCATTCATATTACTAAGAACCCTAATATCACCCATCACAGACCTCTAACCAGTTCCAGCTTCTCCCTATAGTTCGGCCAGAACAATATAGAAGAAAACAAATTGATAATTGGGGAGAAGAAACCCTAAATAGCAGACAAGAGAGAATAATCCTTTTGTACTGTTTGAATGGTGTGTTTTAATCTTTAATTTGGGGCGTGGTAAATAATTTAAAAAATTGGGGGTGCCACAAATAATTGATATGAAACCCCCCATACTCCCTAGACATGGCATAGATTTTTTCCTCAAAAAATACAATTGCACATATTTGTAAGGATGTGTAGTTGTGTCTTCAGAGGAAAATTCTATGGTTCTACCACCTATCACACCAGGAGTGTATGTTAAGAGAGTATTGGGGGAGTATGTCAGAGGGGGGAATCAAAAAATTACGATACTAAATAATTTGGTGTGAATCTTCATTTCGTGTGTTGAATATGACAAATTTCAAGAATGAATCTTTATTTCGTGCATTGAATATCTAAGTTCAATATATTATTTATTTTAATTCCTAAAATGTTCCTTCATCATTTTTATAACTTACGAATTTATGAGTTCATCAGTTTTAATCTATATGAATTAGTAGATAGACCAACGAATTCATTGATTATAAAATGGACGAATTCATTTGAAATGCATGTTTTGAGAATTAAAATTAACAATATACAAAAATCCAATTCAAAGTCTAGTATAACATTCCTTTTAATTTCCAAAATAAGTTTTTTAAATGAATTAGTCACTTTTATACATTGAATTATTTTTGTTATATTTTAGATCTCACTTAATTTATTAACGAATTCATGGATATAAAAGTAGTGATTCACTAGACAACATGTTTTGGGAAGAGAGTTTCTATTGCCACACCAATTTATACTAAAATCACATGCATAAATCTTTAGTGATTTTATATAAGAATTGATGTGACATTAATAAAAGTTGATGTGATAATAGTAGTTCTAGTGGGGAAATATTTTTATAATTTAAGAAATTGGGGTGTGATAAGTAAAAGTTGAAGTGTTAATAGCATCTATATTAATTTTCCTCCCATTTTATTATTTTTTTCTCTTTTATCTCCCTTAACCTCAAAGATTTTTAAATACCTCTCCAACTTTATCATTTTTTCGCTGTTACAACCTTAACCCCAATATATAACGAAATCCATTGGTTTGGAGAGAAAAAATTCGTGAGTGAGAAAGTGTAGAGAGAAAGAGAGAGAGAGAGAGGAGAAGAGAAGAGATGGCCACCGCAACGAAACTGTTCTCAGTCTCACTTCTGTGGTTTCTTGTCTTGTTTGGAACCCTAGCGATCATTCAGGTAATCAACCATCCATTCTCTTTTAATTAATTATTAATTATTAATTATTAATTATTAATCCAATTACATTTTGGTTTTTCCGACTTCGAGTCGATCCATCCCAAATAACCCTAAAATTCATTCTATAGGATTCTATACATAGTTGATCCAGGAAGATCTTTTTTTTTTCTTTTCTTTGCGATTGATTTTGTTCCCTGGATCGATCAGGCACATGGGCTCGTTATAGTTCTCCACAATTGGTTGAAACTTGAATCTAATTAAGTTCCAGAACAAGTATTTTAATGTTTTTGATTTCTTCGATCAGAGTTGGTTTCTCTCCATCGGTACAGAAATACAAGTGCCAGAATTAGATCATGGTTTCAAAACTCGATTCTTGGACGAGATGAACTATTATTTTTTAATTATAGTTATATTCAATTATGTATAAATTTTTTTTTATAATAAAATAAGTTTGATTAGATAATGCTCAGTCACACGATCGTGTTTTTATTTAAATGATAAATACTTAAATCATTAAAATTTAATTATTTTTATCAAAATATAGAAAAATCCAGTTAATTATTTTTATCAAAATATACCAAAACCCAGTTGACTAAGCCAAGATGAGTCAATGTGAATGACAATTCACATAGAACATCCTGGTCATTGGCGTATACTGAGATGAGTCAACTTGGTATCAGAAAGTTTTTAAAACCATGGCTGCAATTTGTAAATTGATCATATTGTTATTATTATATTTTTTACAGGCAAAGAAGTCAAGTGAGAATTTGAAGGAAGTGACGCACAAAGTATACTTTGACGTCGAGATTGGTGGAACTCCTGCTGGTATGCTTTTTCTCATGTGGAACCAAAACAATTTCATTTAGAATTAATAGAGTCTATAGCATACCTCATTAATAAGACAAATTTTTTTTTTTAAAAACCAATTTGAAGATGTATCTGGGCCTTTTTTTTGTGTGTGCATGATACACTATCTTACAGAAAAGATGCCTGCTTTATTCTAATTATACCCTGTTATTCAAAAAGCTCGAGTCTATTTAGTGTCTCCAACATGCTTGATTTCTTCTTTTCTATTAATCAGTTTTTATTTTCCATATCTATTGTATGGGTTTATAACTGGTGTATTTATAGTAGCCCTTCATTGGGATGTTTGCATTTTAGCTTGATTCTGTGGCAGTTAGAGGGTTTTTGAGAATTGAGACAACGGGTGTAGAAAAGTAAAATTTCTAGTGCACATCAGCACAATTTATCTATGAATTGGAAGGAGGTTTTTGTATGTGCATATACTCATGGGTCTATCTGGATGCTAGGTCATTATCAAAGAATGGCCTAACGTAGCAATACTTGTACAATGGGGATTACCTTTTATAAATCTTCAAATATACTTTTATCTTATGTATGGAAAAGAAGGAAAAGTTATCTTGAACCTGGGTTGTAGATAACTATGTGGAGGTGTGAGTGGTAACTATTTTCGGGTCAATTAGTGGAAATATTGTAAATATTGATGTTTGTGTTGCATTGAGGATTATTTAGGTGAATTGTTTTTGGAAAGTGATTTTTTGCCTTAAAGGTTGTGGGTTTGATAGTTAGATCGGGTTATATGAATAATGGTACAATAAAATTGAGAATTACAAGAAAATAATCTAATGGATAGAAATTGGTAAACAAAACTTATAGACAATATGATTGTTTCTCCCAAATCAAATCTAATGCAAAGTATTACCAACTAGAAGCAGTAAATGAATCTCTAAATAAGATGGGAGAAGAATCGACTAATTGGATTAGTAGATTGAGGTACAAATTGTCATAAGGCATATTAATTCCCTTACTTAATGATGTGATGTTGTGAGGCTCTTAGACTTACCCACCGCTAAGATTCAACAATCTTTAGTGTTTAAGAGAGGGAACTTTCCAATATGTTAGATCTGATCGAAGGAATGACCTATTTTCTTCTTTATTTGTGATACAATTGATGTATAATAACTTAATGAAATCTAAATAAATAAAATGAAGTATGTGAGAAATTCTTTATTTTTCTTACCATTTGAGGTAAGAAGTGTTCCTTTCTATGGACTAGGAGACCCAACGGATACTTCACCACATTGTGCCATGCCTTGCAAATTTTTGATGTCTGATGTGAGAAATAAAAAGAATACATAGAGAAATGAAAATAACAAATGGAGTTAAATAGAGGTAATAGTGGGTTATAATGGACACTCGATTGACACCTGAACAATTGGCTTCATTCATCAAAGACAAAACAAAGTTCCTCAAAGGTAAAAAAACTAAATGACCTTACAAGAGAATTTAATAAGACATTAAAAAGGCTTTAAAAAAAATAGATTAATACTTTTTGACTAGAACAAATGGTCATTAGACAAAGCTCTTCTGTGGCCCCACAATTCGCATCTAACGTGACGTGACTCAAACACAAGCTTGGCCTAGCATGGTGTGGCGAGCATGTAGGCGTGCATACATGTGGTTACTATCGTCCCTGCCTTATCTTAGTATTACCTAAGTTTAGGACAATGAAACCCGTAAGACCTTTTCTACGTGGTCTATGTGTGACTAAATAATTTTCACTAAAGAAAGGAAGAGGGAAAAGTCGATGCCAATGAGGAGACCTCTTTGGGTTCAATATTTTGATCAGTGAAGTGATTTATTTTCCAATCAAGGATGTAGATTTCAGTTCCTACTTCATAATGGTAGGACATAACTTGAGTTGGTACTTGTGAGACTTGCAATAAAAAGTTGTACCCAACAAGCCCCACTTATTACTTTTTCTTTTTTGTTGCTGGGCAAGCAAAGTGGTTAGGAGTCAACGTGAAAGTAGGTTCAATGGGGTTTGAATCTAGGTCACGGGATCAACTCCCACACGCCTTTACCAACTTAGCCCCACTTATTACTAAAAACTCCCACACATTGTAAAATATAAGGAAAAGGTGTGGTTTGCTTGAATTGAATTTGCAACCTTTAAGAAAATAAATTGAATTATTGGATCCGACTATGTAAATTTTGTTACAATAATTAGAGGATTATAAATATAGAATTCAATGGAAAAAATTGACAAACAAAACTTATAGGCAGCATGATTGTTCTTCCCAAATCAAGCAATTGTAGAGTATTACCAATTAGAAGCAACATATGGATTTGCTAAATTAAAAGAGTAGAGGAGAGTTGACTCATCTGATTTGTAGATTTATAAGTTGAGGCTCGTTTTGGCTTATGAAAAATTAGTATTGTATTATGTTCTAGTAATAAGGAATCCATTTACTTAGCAAAACCCGAGAAGTTCAATGGGTAGAACAATTGGTCTATGTCTTGGTTTAGCTCTGAGTCCACATTTGTTTGCTCTGATTATAGATGAAGTAATTGCTCATGTTCAAGAGCACGTATCTTGGTGTATGACATTTTCAATTGATGTAATATTAGTTATAGGACTATAGAGGAATCAAAACAAAACTAGAATCATGAAGAGAGGTGTTGGAGTCCAAGGAATTTATAACAAGTAGAACCAAGACCGAGTCCGGCCCGACTTGGGATTTGGGATTCAGGAAAAACTTTAATGATTGAGAGCTAACTGAGGTGACATCTTTCCTTGATCTCCTGCATACGTTTCATCTTAATGACAGTGATCAGGATAAATGGGAGTGGATAAGGACTAAGGATTTGAGATTCTCGGTCAGGTCTTTCTATGACTGGCTTTTTCCCAGGATAGAGCGATCCATATCGGGTTCCATCATTTGGTCCAGGTTGGTTCCATCATTTGGTCCAGGTTGGTTCCATCTAAAATATCCGTTTTTGTTTGGTTGGCCTCCCTTGGTAGGATTCTTATGTTGAATAATTTGATTGTGCGGGGTTCGATCACTCCCAACTGTTGTCCCATTTGTTTGAGAGATGGAGAATCTGTTAATCATTTGCTAATCCATTGTTCTTTTTCTTATAATATTTGGTCTACTTTCTTTGGTCTCTTCAATATTAATTGGGTCCTTCCTCGTAATTTCTCCTCGTTGTTAGTTAAATGGACCAATAATGCTTTCCACACCAGAAAACGGATCCTGTGGGCTTTGCTCCCCTCAGCTATTGCTTGGGGGGTTTGGATTGAGCGTAATAACAGAGTGTTCAATAACAGGATTAACAGCTTTCATGCTAGTTTCTTAGAGATCTTGGGTTTTTTATACCTGTGGTCGAAACAGAATATAGAGTTTGCAAGGACTACTTTTGAGGACTTTGTTTTTAGATGGCACTCCTTATTTAATTATTAATGTTATAGCTTTCCTTTCTTTGCTACTTTTCGAGAGGCTCTCTCGGCCTCCTTGTATTTTGCTTGCCTTTTTTCAATATATTATACTTCTCAAAAAAAATAAAATGTGTGAGTGTATATTTAGTATTGACACGAGGAGGAATGTCTAGTAAAAATTGATGGTCTAGAGATGCCCCGAAATGACATCTTCTGTTGTCTTGGATCTATTAAACATAAGGATGTGGAGATTGAAGAAGATGTTACTTGTAGAATCATAGGTTAATTGTTAAAGTGGATGTGCGTTTCTAGAATATTATGTGAAAGTCACGTACCAATCAAATTATAAGAACAATTTTATAAGAAGACAATAAAACCAATTATGCTTTATGGAGCTGAATGTTGGGTGATCATGCTAATAAATTGAGTATAGTAGAGGTGCTGATGTTGAAATAGAAGAGTGGAAGAAATACTAAGAAAGGTAAAACTAAAATCAAGAGCATTCAAGAACATGTAAGAGTAGTTCATGTAGGCGATAAACCAAGAAAAAGTCAACTTAGATGGTTTGGGCATGTTCAATGAAGGTCAATTGCAACTCCAAGTAGAAGAAATATTCAAGTTGAAAATCTAACATGGATGCAAATAGTGAACAAATATCAATGCTCTTTACATAATAGAAGATGTGGTTTGGATATAATGGAATAGAGAGAGATGATTCGTTTAGCTAATCCCAAAGCTTTGGAATAAGGTGTTGAGGATGTTTATGGTGATCGTTTTTATTTTTATTTTTAACTGATGGGCAGGGCTTGTTGGGACCCAATTTTGAGTGTATTATAGGTCCCATCAGTACCAACTCAAGTCATTGATCTGGAACCATGATGATGAATCTGAGATCAGATTATGACCCAATGGGAATGGTCCATGAAATGGTGCTTGTCCATGAATTTCATGGCCATACCCCGTCCATCCACAACGATTCTGGATGTCTCTTCCTCCTTTAAAACACTTTGAATGGTATGCTTGTGATGTCCTCATCAGTCATACTTCACAACTATAAAGTAGAGGGATGAAATCCAAGTCCTTGATTGGCCAATACATCTTTGAAAAATTGAAGTTGGCCGCCTTACATTGGTCTTTGATCATCTTATCCTATTACTTCAGTAGAGAAATACTTTATGGGTTATAAGTATTCATTGTCTTGGACTTAGCTAAAGCTAGGGGTCAAACATGAACAATGGTAACTACAAACACATGCACTCCATGCTAGGTTGGGCTCGGGCTCGGGCTCAGGCTTAGGTTTAAGTCATGGGATGTCAACGTAGGATGCTGGCCGACGTGTGGGCTTTGTTACTGACCATTCTGTTTTGTTAAAAAAGTATTAATCTATTTCTTTTTAGCTTTGTTGTATTAAATTCCATTTAAGGTCATTTACTTTTGATCTTTAGAGAACATTTTAATATTTTTGATGGATGAGCCATATTGCATCAAGTGTTGCTTGTCGGTGAGCTATTCATTGGAGACATCATGCATGTTGTAACTCCTCCATTAACTCTATTGAACTCCATTTATTCTTCGTAATTTCTTCATTTATATTTTTATTTCTCATATTGGGCATCTCAAATTGCACCAGATGGCACAATCTAGTGAAGTGTATGTTGGGTCCCAAGTCTACAAAGGGGGACCCTCCCCTACGTCATATGGGACAAAAAACAGAGAACTGTTTGCATTCATCATCCTATTCCTCTCAGTAACTTCAAGTTATTTACAATAATTTTAATCATTGGTCAAGGTGGAAATTTATTGTTCTTTCTATTAGATTTATGAGTTTCCATCTCTTGTTTGCCAAACAAGATTGTTGAATCTTATGGGTAGAAGTATGAGATCATAGCAACACACTATGAAGTGGAGGGGACTAATTTACCTCATTCTACAAATCTATTAATTCGATAAGCCGATTCTCCTCTTCTTGTTTTTAAAATTAAGATTCGTCTAATGCTGTTAGTTGCTAATACTTTGTGTTAGGCTTAATTGAGGAAGAACAATCATATTACCAGTAAGTTTTGTTTGCTAATTTTTGTCCATTGGTTCTTTGCTTGTAATTCTCTCTTTACTATTATAGTATTTACACAGTTGGATCTTCTTCCTAATAACTTCAATGAGAATAAAAATTTTGTACATTTCTTAAGACGACTTTCATGTTGCACAATCAAATATTGGGAAGTGTTTGTGGTTTCATTTGTAAATCGAGCAACAGATTTGGGTTCATTTAAGATACATTCTTGAAATCTTCTCACTTGTTGCTCTCTTTGATACTTGCATAGTAACCAAGTTGGGGTCTGGGAATAAGCAGGTGCCAGAGAAAAATTTTGAAAAAATTGGGGAAGGGTTAGAGCTATGTAATCGTTCCTAATAAGTAGTGTGCTCATATTATATCAACATATCCTATATTGAATAACAATAATAAATCATTAAACTCTGTATTGACATCATTCGTATATGATACATCCACAAGTCAACGACACATTCAATGCTTATATTGTTCAATATATAAAATTATGATATTTATTAATTGAAATTAGGATTCGTAAATCGATCAAACTCATCAAATTCAAGATCATCCCCACTTGCATCATCATTCTTTGATGCTTCATGCCTTCATTGGTAAAATGGTCTCCAACATCTTCGTCAAGGTCATTTTCTCTATACTACTCTTACCAGTGTGTCTTTTGGGACTGGATCTAGAGGATAAAATTTAATCTAGGCTGATGTACCTGGGATTCTAAAATAATAAATGAAATTCCCTCTTTTCGTTTTCCCCGGTTTAATCGCAAAGTTTGTAATAGTCACGATTTATTGAAAAGGACAATTTAATCGCTGAAGAAAAAAAAAAAGAAGTCCCATCCTGATTTAATCTTGTCTTTTTCAATAAGTCGCCGAATTTGGTGACTATGGATACTGTAGGGTAGGGGGTGGGGGGTGGTCGATGCCTTTTTTTTTTTCACTCCAATAACCTCTCCCTCCTCCCATTCCACCCGTTTTTATATTTATTGTGGGGTATTGACACCCTATGGTTTAGTCTTGGTTGCGTAGTTAGCTCAAATTTATTGTATTGTCCTTGTAACGCCCCTGGATCTTTCCTTTTTTCTCTCCTTTTTTTTTTTTTTAATCTTTTCTTTTCTATTTTTTATGAGGGAGACATGAAAATTTTCTGGTCATTGAGTTTGCTTTTCTGAATTGAATGACTTGTAAACTACCAACCTTTGACCTCCCTTTATAATCTTTTCCGAAGGAAAAATATCCACGTGGCCATATTCTTTCTCATTCTGATTCTTTTTATTATTTTCCTTTTTCCTTTTTCATTTTTGAACTACTAACTGTTAGCTTGTTCACTATTGGAATTTCTTTAACAAATATAAACAATGCCCTTCACCGTATAAAGTATGATTAATAAAATGCTAGTTTATATTTTTATTATGTATAATCATGGTCTGCTTGCCAACAGGTCGAATTGTCATCGGTCTTTTCGGAAAAGCGGTTCCTAAAACCGCAGGTACACTATTTAGATCTAATTACAGAAATTGCATCTTTGTCATTCTAAACTGCACTATGTAATCAATCTAACTATAATCATTCTTCTTTGCTGTACAGAAAATTTTCGAGCACTTTGCACAGGTACGCTACTAATCTCTCTCTTTTTCTTGTAGTTTTGCTCATCAATTAAATTAGTGCATTTTAGGTTTCATCGCAACTTCGAAAAACACTTACCTAAAAATAACTGAAAATTGAGGAAATTTTTATTGTTGATTGGAGTAAAGTCATCTTTGCCCAAGGCTCATCCCAAAAGTTTGGGTTCGGCTGAACAAATCTTCTTCCTCCCCTTATTTTTGTCTAAAACCATGTCTTATGTTAATTCTAGTGTGTTCATGTTGGCTCACTACCTCAATTCAGTTGTTTTTTTATTTTTATTTTTGGTTTTTTTGCCTTCCTCTCATTATATTAAAACTTTCAATAAAAGATGTAATTCTATGAGGACTTTTTGGGAATAAGCAAGGATTCAGTCAATGATTTAGATGGTACATCATCAGGTCATCACCATTGAAACATCCATGCTGAAAAAAGTTGTATCAAACATTCTTTCTTGCCAATTTTTTTGGTCGGTATAATATTCCTTTTTGTTACAGGGGAGAAAGGTATTGGGAAGAGTGGGAAGCCTCTTCACTACAAGGGTAGCACATTCCATAGGATTATTCCCAGCTTTATGCTACAAGGAGGTGATTTTACGCTTGGAGATGGAAGAGGCGGAGAGTCAATTTATGGTGACAAGTTTGCTGATGAGAACTTCAAACTAAAGCACACCGGACCAGGTAAGCTTGTAAATCCTGTCAAGTAGCTTTGTAATCCCATATCATTTTAAAAGACATGGATAGATGTTAAATACAACTTTATGGCACAGCTAATGTTTTGCTGTGCAGGGCTTCTCTCAATGGCGAATGCAGGTCGGGACACCAATGGTTCACAGTTCTTCATCACAACTGTCACAACTAGCTGGTAACTATGCAGTCTGTTCTCCCATCTTTCACTCTAGCAGGATTATCCACATACATTCTCAACCTTTTAAAAGGACTCCCTTTTAGTAGCTAAGTTGGTGAAGGCTTTAGGAGAGTTGATCCCATGACCTAAGTTTGACATGCCATGCATCAACCATCTTTGTGGCATGGCATGTAAATCTGAGATCATAACATGTTTCTAGCTTCTTAACTTGTTTTCGTGCCCGGTTTATGTTTTTGTTTGTTACAGGTTGGACGGCAAACATGTTGTGTTTGGAAAGGTGATCTCTGGAATGGACGTGGTTTACAAGATTGAAGCGGAAGGTAGACAGAATGGCACTCCCAAAACCAAAGTTGTCATTGTAGACAGTGGCGAGCTTCCCTTGTGAACTAACTAATCTTCTTTATGGATGCCTGTTTTTCCTAAAATTATAAAAAAAAATTTCTCACATGGAGAGCTTTGAAATGACAAACAAGATTAATGTCACCAACCCCAAACTTTGAGATTAAGGCATAGATGAGGATATTTTGTAGGTTTTATTTTGTTTATTTTCCTGGGGGTGTGTGTGGGATTGGCAAGGTGATGGGGTGGTTCCCATGAACCTTTAATTTAGCTTATCCTTGGGAATAAGGTGATTTCAACTCAAGATTGAAGGAACATGGCAGAAATGGCCTGTAATTGTGTTTCATTTACACAGGAAATCTCCTATCTTCTATTCTCACATTTTTTTGGAAAATTAAAAAAAGATGGATAGAGTGACCATATATAAACTGATTTTGGCAATAATTATGGGTTGTCAAACTCGACAATAAAAGGGAGGGGTGGTTTCAGTCACACAATTATTAAACAATAGAGAAAATTCTCAAAATGTTGAACTTTTGGTAAAATTCAAATTTTAGTTAACTTCATTTTAATTCCCAAAACATGAACAACGAGAGAACATGTATTTTAAAGTGACGATCTTGTTGATAAAATATTAAAACATGAGGTAGCGAGTTCATCACTATGTCGTTAAAACATAATTTCTAAAACATGCGGAGTATGGTTTCAGAATTAAAATATCATAATATGATATTTAGATTACCATAATGATGTTTTGTTTTTGTAGATATCATAATATTTTTAAAAATATCATTACACATTACACAATAAAATTCTTAATTTCTTTTGTAAGAAGCAAAGGGAAAAAATGCATCTTAGGCACATTGTAAGAAAAATATAGGCTTTAAGCCCTACTGCAAAATCTTGAGTTAAATTGCCAGACACTATTTTATATTGAAGGTATGGTTTCAAAACTCATTCAAGAGACCAAGATGTATCGCCCAAGTCGTCTTGATATCAGGGAATGGGAAAGTCAATTTTTTGAATGAGATTAAGTCCCCACATTCAATTTTCAAAGTTTGGAGCGAGACGTCTCAAACGATTGGATACTAATTAAAGGGTGATTTAGGTTCTATTCTTTATAGAAGTCAACTTCTGGAAGAAGTAGAAGCTCAGAGCCAAAAAAGCTACATTCAATAAAAGCTTGTTCGTTACAGAAGCATAAAAAAGGCAGAAATTGGTATTCGTTTAACAACTTTTTATTGCTGGATTATGGTAAAATGATCAGAATATATATAATAAATTTATATTAAAAAAATTAAAAAATTAATTATTTTTAATTTAAATAAATTTATAAATTTTATAATTTTATCAAAATTTCGATAGTATCTTCTTTTAAAAAGTGACATGAAAAATGACATTAACACATTGCCATTATTGTCATTGTCATCATTATTATTGTCTCATCATCATCATTTGTATTATCTTATCTAAGAGGTTGAAGATCATTAATTTTCAATAGAAAATTCAAATTTTTTATAAATAAAATATAAGATTTCATTTGATGATTTTTCATTAATCATTGAAAACAAATTATACTAGTCCCTAAACAGATAATATACAGTCATCTATGGTAAATTTTAGTTATTTTCCTTTTATCTCAACCGTCATTTGATGAACAGTAAACCTCTTATGCTTGTCTTTGTATCCTTAAGCTAAATAAATAAGTCTAATTTTCTTTTTTTATCTTAGAACTTGAGATGAAATGTTTTTAAGAAAAAATCAAGACTTTTTTGGGTAAAATTAAAGACAAGGGTATTTCTATCATTTTATGTAAATATTTTATAGAAGACCAAAGAAAAATTATGTCATCAGTTTGAACTTTGAATTTCAAAACACACGGGATTATATATAATGAAAACTTTTATTGACACACCAACTTTTACTTACTACACTCCATCTAAATTTTATAGTCGATGGTGGTAATGTGAAAATGTTAATTCCTATTTTAAATGCCTATGTTAATTATTTTGTTGGGAAGTGATGATAAATAATTTGAAGTAATTGGATTGTAATAAGTAAAAGTTGGAATGCCAATAAAATTTCCCCATAACTTTAACCAAAAACTAAACTGCTTGAGGTGAAGTCATAATTAATGATGTGCTAATAACACATCCCCTTATTTATTCTCAGAGAGTGGCGATGTGACTTTTTTTTTCAAAGAAAGGTACAACTCATTGGTGGAATATCGTTTAAAAAAGAAAGGTATTTAAGTCATTTTAGGTGGAACAGTTTTCAGTCTTTACTTCGACGGTCTATTTAAGTCATTTTAGTTGGAACAATTTTCGGTCTTTATTTCGCACAAAAACAAATTCCACTTTATTACTTTTCAAGAATAGGATAAAGCACCAAGTTAGATCGGACGCAATACAATACGCCCTGATCTAACTTGTGCTCTTTTTGTGGACCTTTTTTCTATAAATCCTAAAGTTAAAATTTTCCTCCAAACGATGTGGGACTAAATGGTGCTCTACCGAACATTAACCATTTTAAAAGGTTTTCTGGAGTCTGGAGATGATCCCAAAGCCTTTCCTATGAGATGGATTTTCTTTACTAATGATTAAATACCTGATACCCATTCGATGTACCTATCAAGATAAAAAAAAATTTCAACTAAAGAAAAATCAATTGGTTTGACACATTCCTAAGCTACTTTGAGGTCATGGGTTCAATCCAGCTAACCCATAAAAGAAAAATTCCACATTCTCTTTAAATTTTAATACTAGTTAAAGTACATTTACTTCAAAATTCTCTTGATTAATATTTAATTAAATTATTAGTTTTATTATAAATAATTAAATTTATTAATCGGATACCCAAAAGACATCCAATTCTTATTGGGTCCCTAAGTTATCTGCAATCGAATCCTAAAATGATCTCAATCCACTCTCAAAAGACCCAAAAATTCTCCATACAATTGCATCCACTTAACCTTTAAAATAAAATAATAAAAAGTCTTTCTTCGTACCTCCCATTCACTCTCTAGATCTCATTGTTTTCTTTGCTTTTGTATAATCAGCAAATGTGCCAGGTTACTATTTGTCCACACTGGCATGTAGCATCCATGGGTTCTCATCCAATCTACTTTTTAATTTTAATTGCTTTTTTTTCTTATAATATTCATGGATGCTCACCAAGTTATTATTCGTCAACATGACCAAATTGGCATATAATAATTTTTTTTTTCTTTGGCGGGCCACACGTATCAACTCACTCGACATGTGTACAACAATTAAATAGCCACCTTTTAGGTGGAGGAGTATATAGAGATTTGAAATCATGACCTGGGGATCAAACCCAGTTGGTCTTACCATCTCAACTAATCCCTAGTGGGTATATAACATCTTAGTCGTGCCATCAAAGGTAACTCATCTAAGCTATCATTCTTCAGCTCATCTAAATTAACTATCAAAAGTCATTTCATCCTTCAGCTCTTCTAGGCTATCAAATTTGTATGCTTCTAGCTGTCGAATTAGCAACAAGCGACTTGATTCGGTCGGAGCACTGAGTTAGCATTTGAGAATGCATTTGGAGGCCATTTCCCTCACTTTTAGCATTTAAAGCGACATTTTAGGTTTTGGTTTGTTAATTCGTGGCCTTCTATATTCCACCAAATGCAAAAGCTAAAATGTGTTGGAAGTAATACATGTGCTTAACTGACTTTATGATTCCAACGTTTATGGGAATTTGACTGAAATTAAACTTGTGATTTTTTTGATAAGAATGTCCTTACTTTTTTAGTACTTAATCACTAGAATGTCCCATAGGGTATAATATTAAATCAACGTTTTACGATAAAATTTAACATTTGCTCGTGTCATGTAGTAAGATAGTACTGAGGCCAATTGAAAATATCATTTTGCAATGTTGATTATGATATATTTTGGATATGAAGATCTATTATAATAAAAGGAGAAAAAAAACTAATGAAAGATGTGGGGAGTGATTTGACCTAACGATTAAGGGTACTGAACTCGACTAGTTAATGGAGGATCAACTTGGCCCGGAATTAGAGGAGTACCATGCTCACTCTCATAACTCTTTCACAAGTGAAAAGCTTCCAAAAAATATTCATAAACTTATTCTCTTTTTTTTTTCTTTTTTACTTTTCTCAAAATGAAAGGGGTCTTATTTATGGGATTTCAACTCAACCCCCAACAACTCGCACTTAAATAAAATATCTTAACCTACCCCATAACATTCTCACCTTCCCTCAGTAGAATGGGACGTCCCCGGGTGATCTTTTGCTCATAGAATTTCTTGTCAAAATGCTCACATATAGGAGCGAAGTTAGGATTTTCTTGTACTGGGGGCAAACTATGATTAATGGTACAATTGAAGAGCTTGAAGATGAATGGTTTTGGAGAAAAATTCAGAGGGTTTTGATTTGAAATCGAAGAAAAGGATAGTTAGGTCATTTTCAATCAGTCTATCTCGGGGAGAGAGAGAGAGAGAGAGGTTGAAAGCATGACAATCAATCAACATGCGTTGCAAAGTATTGATGTGGTCAAATAATACACCTCGGAGCATAAGAATCAACCAACATGGATGCAAATTGCATATCTTGACTTGATGTGGTCAAAGAAGACATGAACATGAGTCAAAATCCATTTGAGCAATCTAAGAGTAGAGATGGGTTTTGCAAATTACTTATAATGATTCTCAATCCACTCTCCAAAGACCCAAAAATTCTCCACACAATTGCATCCACCCAACCATTAAAATAAAATAAAAAGTCTCTCTCCCCACCCTTTCCCTTCCCTCTTTTGTTCTCATCGTCTCCTTTACTTCTTGATAATATGCCAAGTTATTCTTGGTCCACACGACCTCATTGGCATATAGCATCCATGGGTTCTCACCCAATCTCCATTTTCTCTCTCTGTCTCTCTCTCTCTCTCTATTTCTTTTGTTTATAGCATCTCCATAAGCATCCATGGATTCTTACAAAGTCATTATTGGCCCACATGACCACATTGGCATATAGTATCCAAATTGTTCCATCAAATTAATGTAATTCATCCTTCTGATGCAGCTCATCTGAACTATCTAATTAAACTTGTTCCATGATCAGCTCATCTAAACTATTAGATCTGTAAAAGTGATTCAGGGTTTTGAATTTTGGTCTTTAACATTGTGACTTTCTATATTCCAACAAAAAAACAGAAACTAAAAATGTGTCAGAAGTACATATGTAGAACAAAAATTTATGCTTCCAAGACTGAACATAAACTTATGATTTTTTGGATGAGAATGCCCTTCAGTTTTTAATTGATAACTAAAATGTACTCTAAAATATGATATTAAATCATTGTTTAACTATAAAATTTCCACATCTGAAGTTGTTTCACGACGCTTGAGTCACATATTTTTTTGTTGTTCTTTTTTCAAGTCTTAACTTTTTTGGTGAATATATGGTTTATATATGTATAGCTAACTTGTTTTGGGATTTCTATTTTATTTTATTTTTTTATGATGGGGGTGTCTGGATCTGTAGGCCCAACTAGCCGGGCGGGTGGGGGGGGGGGGGAATGGTCTCTTAGAGCACCATATATTTGCCCAAATTCTCTTGGTACATGCAATACCCCACAAACCACACTTACCAAGTAAGTCGGAATAAATCTTTGTGGGTGTCTAACGAGAGGGCTTGAACTCAAGACCTCTCCCTTTTTGGAGGGAGGCCCTAGCCACAACACCCAACTCTCGTTGGGTTAGGATTTCTACATTGTTGGTAGGCAATCTCACTGAACCACGTAAATTTTACACCGTGCTCTCTTAATTTCTGATTTAGGATTTTCTATAACCTTAAAGTTGCATTGCAATATATCGACCAGCTACCAATCAAAGTCCACTTGCTTAAATTGCTGAATGCCTGCCTATGAGAATCCACAACCATAATGGAACTCAGGGCCTGTTTGGATACCGAGTTTTATGTTACCCGACCCTGTTCATAATTAAATGATTCGGGGAAAACCCACATTTAGAGGGTGGAGATTGATCCAAGAAAACATTGAATTAAAGTCTCACAAAAGCATGCACATTCATTAGCTCAACAACTTGTATATCCCTGTATGGGATTGAATTTGTCCTACCTAGGCTTAACACTGCATCCAAACACTTACATTCCAGATCCAAGTAAGGATAAAAAGGTCATGTTGGTTTCAATATCATGAGAAAATCACCTTATGCCTTTTACTAGGCTCTAAAACAGGGAAATAAAGAAACACACAATAAAAAGAGAAACAAAGACAACCACCCCATACTTCTCCATCATGGATGTTATTTAACCTAAAATTTCAAATCTCTTTCTGGGTCCCACACTGTCATCATAACAGCTAATCCCCATACCCATCCATATCATGTAAACCAAGTCCAACTCCCCCTCAAAAGTCTTCTCCCTAAAGATTATATTCCCACAAAGACCAATCGACCATTTCTATCACCCCATACCCACTTTTGCATTTAATGGAATATGGGACCCAAATGTCTTGCTTTAGGTCCACAGATGTTCTAACTAAAAGTGGAAAGTTTTGGATGAGATGGGAAATTAAAGTAGATGTTTTTATGGAGCTAATGTAGTCATGCTGCCCTTTGGGTGTCATGAGAGTCACTAACCATTTTTGGAAACCTTGTTTCTGCCCAACCAAAAGAATAGGCTGAGAATATGATGAGCACTCATATTCATCAACTTGCTTTGCGTCCTATAAATACATGCTGAAACCTACACAAGTGAACATGAACTAGAGAGATATGAGAGAGTCTAGGTGTGGAATCTCAATTCCTAAGTAGCTTGCATTGGTGGGAATTTAAAAAAAAATGGAAAGATTGTCAGTTTTCGCTGAAGGGCTTTGCATGGATAAGTAGGGAGTGGAATGCAGCCAAGAATGACTTGCCGACATTGTTCAAGAGGATGATTTGGACACTTGAATAGTTGTTGGCGGGTTGTTCTTGGCTACATTGGGCTACCTTCTTTTCATGTCATGCCCCGGATGGTGACTAGAAAAATCGTGAGAATTGGGATTCCTAGTTTCATCTACAAATGTGGAAAACTAGAAATTCAAGGAGGCCATCATCGACATTCGTCTAATGTGGCCTTGCATGAAGAGGTAGAGAGTGTAATGCAGCCAAGGATGACTTGCCAGCATCAGCCAAGCAGCACTATGTCTGAATTTAGAGTACCCGGCAAGTTTGTTCTTGGCTACATTGGCTTCTCTTCTTCTCATGCAAGGCCGCGATGACTCTTCAATACTTGGGGCCATCAAAATCAACATTATCAACTCCAAGGGAAAAGTGGATTATTAGGTGTAGGGTTAGGGGCATATCTATTACACACATATCAAGTAGGAGTTATGTCACATTGTTGCAGTCATCGAAGATCAAAAAGACCCAAATCCGTCATCATCGATGCTACTAGAGCAATCATAATGATATCCACACCTTACACCCATAGACTGTTGTGCAGAAACGTGCAACAAATAAAACAACCAACGAGCAAGAAATTAAAATACAAACGAAATAGAGAAAAACAGAAAATAGAAGACACGATTTATGTGGTTCAGCGAGAATAACTAGAAAGCTTAGAAAGAAGATTGGAGAGAGTAGCCTCATCAAGAACATTTCTTTTTCATTTCATACACCCCTCAACCTCTATTGTAGAAGTTAAGTTGGCTGTTTCACACTCCTAGTGCAACAACAACTCTTGATGTCTCTAGGACTCTTAACTATCAATTGGAGGTGTCCTAATTGATGTGTGCTACATGGATGGCCCAAATTAAAGCCCCTATCAAACCAACAAAAGGAAAAAAAATTCAATATTTCGAGCTACTGCAGAATCATAATATGAGGTTCTAAACTTCATACTCTTGTGACATATTTGCGGTGTTTTTTTTTTTCCACTATATGTATATTCTAATGTGTTTGTTCTGCATGTTTATATAGTCCGAAACATAATGTACGCCTATTTGACTAACGCACACAGGCATGCGTATCTAAATGTAAGTCTGTAGTGTGTGTTTTGTATCTACAAAAGCATGTACATTATGCATGCAATTGGTGATATGATTCATTGAAAAAGAAGAGAGAGAACAAACGCAAAAATGATCAAATTTGTTGTGTTCAAACCATCTCAATATATTGTCCCTTAGTTTATTACATTTCAAGTTCCTCGTACATTTTCTCAAATGCATTCATTTCTAACTTTCTTAGTCTTTTTACTCATCCATCTCAGAATTCCCATCTTTGCTAAAGTCGATCTATTAACTCGAGTACTTTTCTATTATCCAACATTCAACTCCATATAAAGCATAGTTGGTCTTACAAACATCTTTTAAGCAATTTAAGATAAGTTTTCACTATAGAAATTAATTTGTCAAGAAAATAATAAGATCAATAATAGATGAGCGAAGCAAAGTAGTGACCAGTGGGGGATATAGCCTCATCAAACTTTTTTTTAAAGAAAAACAAAATCAATTATTTAGCATTACACTTTGATCGATGTTAGATATACCCTTTTTTTCAAACTGACAATACGCAAGGCCCGACTGAACTCTAAAAAAAAAAAGAGAGAGATTTACCCAAGGAGACTTGAGCAATGCATTTGTATTACAAAAACTCCCTTGGAATTCTGACAACAGGGGCCAACCTGCTTCAAAATTTTGGGAACCCTCTTCGCAACGTGACATGTGGTGTCTCCAAGGAGGTATTCCAAATATTAATAAAAAGTAAGGGTGCGAAATAAATTCAAAAAGACACGTGTCATGTTGCGAAAAAGGGTTCTACTGAAAAAGTCGGACTCGCCAAGTACGGATGAGTGGGGGCTATAACCCACACTAAACTTTTTTGAAGTAAAAAATTGATTATTTACGGACGATAAACAGAGCCCGACTAAACTCTAAAAATAGAGAGATTTACCAAGGAGACTAGACTGTTGCATTTTTATTACAAAAACTCCCTTGGAGTTCTGACAATTCAAAGGGAACCTGATTTTATCAAGTTTGTTACCCAACAAACCTTAAAGTGAGGCCCACAATCATTTATAAGATTAAACGCCTATAATACTAAATCAAAGACTTATTATATCCTCTCTTCTCTTAACTTAAATTCTCTCCCAAAATCATCATTTGGCCCACATGGCCACATTGACAATCCAATGCCACAACCTTCTAGATTTCATGATAAAACTCATATATTTCCTATTATAATGAGAGAAGAAGTGGTTCGAAACTAAAATTTGGATCTCACAAACGCCCTCATAGTTACATTTAAACTTAATATAATAAGGGTCATTTCAGTCAAAATCAAGAAAATTGCTACCACAACCCTATAATCACGTTGAATTATAAAAATATCATTTTTATTATGTAATCTTCAAAAACCTTTTTAATCAATATTTTAAATTACAAATAAGCCCTTTTGATACATAGTATTTGCACATGCCACCCAGTAGTTTTAACATAAAAAACAGAACATTTTTAGATTTGTTTCATGATTTTGGGAGAGAGAGAGAGAGAGTATAATAGATATTTAATATTTTAAAATGACGTGGATCCTAATCTAAGGTTTGTTGGGTAGAAAACTTAATAAAGTAAGGTTCCCTTGAGTAATCACAACTCTAAGGGAATTTTTAAATAAAAATACAATGATGAGTTCTGCCAGGTGAATCTCTCTCAAAAAATTAAAAAAACCATGATTAGTTATCCCCCAACTAATGACATGCATTTGTTGGTCTCAATTTTCTCAAACTCAAATTAATGTAAAATTACTTAAGTGCTCTCACCTTTAGCCTCTATTCAACTTTTTGAAAGAAGAAATATCGATGATTTAGTCCCCCACATTTTGATCGATGTTAGAGATACTTGTGCCTTTCAAATTGACGACATGCATCCCTTGAAAGGGCCCACTGAACATTTTTTAAGAAAACCCTCAGTTATTTAACCCCCCACATTTTGATATATATTAGAGATACCCCCTGTTTTTTTTCAAATTGATAACATGCAACCCTTAGCCTTGGTCTCCTCAAACTCAGACTAGAGAAAAAATGACTTAATGGCCCTCATTTTCAACTTTAATTCAGTCTCAAAAATCATAGCAACAAAGTTTGGGCCCTTTGTAATTATTCAGAGGAGGATCGATTCAGTTAATTCAGATAAATTCAAAAAAGATTCGTCAAAAAATTGAAAAATATAAAGATGGTGTTTTCGAGTTTCTTGCCAAAATCCATCATTTTCAACTCCCTACAAATCCTTTTTTATTCTTGAGATTTTAATGTTGAAGAAAATAAATTTTTAAGAGAAAAAGATAAAAAAGTATTACCGTATTCAACCGTTAATTAATAAATTATTGATTTACAAATTTAATTGGCTAATCAGAATTTTACCACGTGTTTTCTTTAAAAAAATTCAAAGAATTTTGTGACTACATCCAAATCTCTTTTTTATCTCAAAAACCAGTCATTTCAAGCGACAGGGTAAGTATTTTCATCCACATTTTCAACTTTGAGATTCTATCTTTTTCAACCTTCAAACTTCAAGAACACTATTGAATTTTTACCTAGCAAAATCAAGGATTTCTACAAAACATTGAAGACTGGATTGACCTAACCTCATCTGCAACCTCTAAGTCAAAAGCCCACATTCCTATTGGTCCACTCATATTGAAGGGCATTTCAAATTTACAAAAATATCTACATTCTACCTATGTTGGGAGCTCTTGAATACACGTGGACCAATAAGGACGTGGGGTCTCCATGGATCTCCAAAATGCTGGTCTCCAACGTGGTGGTCCTTTCTCATTATAATAGTAAGGATTAAAGTGCCTATTATACATAATACAGTATTACAATAGTTTTTCTTAAAAACATGGTTTAGGGAATAAAGGTAAATAACATTGTTTCTTCAGGGACGATTACCTTGACCACCTCAGAGTTTCTCAAAGACAGAGCCAAAGGAAACATTGAAATAAGATGGCTCTTCATGGAGGCTTGACTCAACCAAATCCAAAAGAGAATCTGTAAGTCTTAAATGTCCATAGTCACATTGAGCCCTCAATGAGTCGATCATTTTATTGTACTTGTAGTTCTTTTTTTCTTTTTCTTTTTCTTTTTTTTTCCCGTTATTTAAGCAAGTAAATTTATATTTAAAACATTGTATAAGAGCAACTCCATCCAAGTGTTTCAAAATTTGCCTTTAAATTGGCATCTTTTTCATTTTGAAGCCGCCAGGCCATTTTTGAACTCCAAATGGTCTCACCTTCACTACGTTGTTATAAAAAAAAAAGGTGAACAGTGATAGAGGTCGAGTTGCAAAACTTTTCTCCCCTTTATATTTGAAACAATGAAGGACAGTTGGAGCTTGATTCATACTCCTCTATATTTAGAGATTTGAAAGACAGTTGGAGTTGTTCTAAGAATCTGGACCATATACCCCTTATATTGAATCTTTGGGAATCTAAAGTTTGGGAAAGTGATTAGATACCCCCATTAAAGCCCCACCCTTATCTCCTTCCATCCATTTGGAGAGCTCATTTCAAATTATTTCGTGTGTGTGTGTGTGCACGCTTGGTGGTTGGGGCAGGGGGGAGGGGGTTCACACCAATCTTGATTTCGGGCCAAGTGGAGGGTTCTGGTGTGACTCAGACCTTCCTCTTTGATCTTCCCCTCTTATTTCAGATTACTTTATTCTTCTGCTCGATATGGCATTATATTACATTCCAAATTATTCGTCAACACGAACAAGGTAAAGGAAAACATCTACAATGATTCATTATTGGACCTCAGAAATATAATAGTTTCGATTCAAATCTCTTTCGATAGAAAGTATTCTCTCATCCAAGAGAGAGGATTAGACCAAAAATTTAATAAATAAAAAATAATGAAATATTTTTTTTCTCCCTGAAATGAATACTAGTACTACTGCCTATTTTAGGACTGTTAGCGCCTTATCGATCTCTGTCAGGACTGATGGTACTAATTTGATACCACTATATATGTACAAGACCTTGAAGATAACAGATTTCGTTTTGGCTAGAGGTAGAAGGTAGTAGTCATTTTTATTAGTCTTTCAAAGTAGACTCAGTTCAAGGGATGAATATTCGTTTGAAAACAAGGGCAGGTATCTCAAATATTCAGCAAAACAAGGTGGGGTACCTCTAAATAACCCTTTATATTATTGAGAAATAACCCACATTTTATCCACATCTCCAAGCTTCATGGAAGTCCTTCACAATTTAAACCACTTGGAAATCCAACAAAGTATCAAACACGTCTACTCCATACATATTAGGAAAATAAGTTAAACCTGCACTTGATTTCCACTACATGGGTAGTGTAATTAATAGAAATGATCAAAGCATGGTTCACTCTTTAAATATGTTTGAAAAAGCAAACCTGCAAGCCAAGATGATTCTACAAGCTAATCCCATTGTATCTCCCTGTGAGAGATCCACTCAGAGGGGTTTAGAGTTTCCTTTCCATTGGCCGCGACAAGATCATATGGTGAATCCTCTCCGAATTCTGTTGGCAATGACTTCCAGTGCAAGCATGGTTCCCACTCGGTTTCCTTGAGGACCTTAAGTATCTCCTCCACAACTATCTTGCTACCTTCGGAAGAAAAATGAATACCATCCCTGAAAATAGAATTTAGATGTCAACCCAAGTATACAAAACAACTACATTTCACAATAATAACTCGTCTAAGGTGCCCTCCTGTTCATCATCAATGTGTAGCACTAATTTTTAGACTCATCTTAGGATTCAATGGATACCTCAGATATCGTCGAAATAGAAATACCCAATTAGCTAAGCAAAATATAGAATAGTCCATAAGAAAGAAAGAAAAAAAGAAAAAAAGAAAAAAACTCACGTTAAGCAAGCATTCCTCCAATCACCCTGTTTCTGAATAGCAGTCCATAGATCAACAACTTTCAGGCCCATCTCTCGGCACAACTCTATACATGCTTCTGAATATTTCCGACAAGTTTCATTTGATCGTTCTAGCCCATTGAGTAGCCTACTTGTTTCAGAGCAAGCAGCCATGTAAGAACTTAAGTTCTTAATGAACAAAACAAAACAAAACTAGATAAACAAAAGCAGGCATCACAACACCTTGTTTGAAGAAGTACTTCCTCGTTTATAGGAGGGCAACTAAGAAAAATAATGCGAGTTTTCTCTGAAAGGCTCTGATGGTCAAATACTTTAAGTTAGAAAAATCACCCAAAACCATCTTAATGAAGAAGTAACCTGTCTGGTGGAGCTTAAGCATTGGTATAGTGCTTCAAGTGATGCAACAAAAATTAACCCAACTGGATGATTAGTACCATCTATTATTGCAATCATGTGGCTCTAATCATCTGCTATTACAACCATCTTTTAGTACAGGATGGTTCATACATTCTAGTTGGGTCTAATTTTTGGTGTTGTAGAACTCTTAGGCCCCGTTTGTATAGAAAGCAGGTAGGACGAAAGTAACTTTTCAAAAGTAGAAAGTAGTTTCCTTTTGCCTTTCGAAAAGTTATTATTTTCTGACCTTTTAGAAGTATTTTTCTAAAATGAATCCAAACTTACTTTTTAACTTTCAAAAGTAAAAAAAGTTACTCTTTTAAGTGTATCCAAAAGGGTTCTTAAGCAGGACCTGAATCCCCAACATGGACACTTGTACCACTATTACCATTGGACAATCAAGTAGCAGCAAGGCCTACCTTGAGATGAATTGCAATACTTCTCATGTTCTCAATGTATTCAGGAAGTGGTACATGAGGGCCTAGACCAGATGAGTGAGGCAGTACTGAATCATTACCCCCGAAGTAAACTATTACCAAAGAAGGTTGCACAGAGGCATCCTACAAAAAGAGAGAGAGAGAGAGAAGAACAGGACTCCCGTGTCAAAAATACAACAAATATAAGAAAATTCTGAACAGGTATGCTGGCTCAATCTCATGTCAAACTGAAGGAAATCCAGCCACAATGTTAGTGCCACATAGAGTACTTAGTTTTCTATGCAACCAAATGAACTATGAACTGATTTATAGCATAACTAAGAAATCATTTTGAATTACTTCTATCTCTTAGTTTCAGGGGATACGTAGCAAACAGCAATCCATGTTATATTGAACTTCTATGAACCAGGTAACAACAATGTCAGGAAATTAATGCAAAGTGTGCAAAAGAAGGGAGTGGGGATCCCCTATTTTATAGTCCTGCCAAGAGACCTCATAGATCAAAGTTCAATCTGGTTTGATTAACAGAACCATGTACCCCAAAAACTTTCACTGACCATCCACCAATGGTTTTTGAACAGTCAAATGAATTTAGTAGATTTATTGGTGATAGGTTTAATTGTGAACGACATTGGCTAGTTACAATCACCCATTGTGTTTACTTTTGGCCTACCTGATCATCTAAAGTGGTACAATCACCCATTGTGTTTACTTTTGGCCTACCTGATCATCTAAAGTGGTACTCATTGAGTGGTGAGTTCTTCCGAGTTCCAGCACGTGTCATGTGTCGTAAATAGTAAACTAAGTTTACATAATTACTTCAAGATAAAGGTTCAATCATCAAAGAAATGTCAAATACCTTCGGGAAAACTTGATTGAGAACCTGGAGAGCACGCCTTGAGTTCCAACCATTGTATCCTCGCAACGATATATCAGCCTATACCAAAGCACAAACAAGAGAGTGTGTTAATCATGAGAAGCGGAAACTACTATTAAGAAAGGAAACTAGCTAGGGCCTTCCTGCTTACGATTCAAGAATAAGGCTTAAAATGCTTTATGTGAAGTAAGATGGTCAAGTAGTGGATGTTTTACACAATGTTCTAAGAAACAGGTCTCAACTAATAACACAGCCCAAAGCTGAAGGCTTGGGTTGCCAAACTTGGCAGAGTTGAATAAATACATGGCCTAGTCAAATGAGTCGATGAGATTAATAAAAGAAAAACAAAATTGTCAAAAAATCTAGATAATGTCAGGAGAAAATAATGTGTTACATGCAAGAAAATATAATTTAGAATTTGCCGACACATAATGAGCTGCATTCTGTCAAGAATGTCGTTACTGAAAGGTTTCTCTATTGAGAAGGGAGAGGATTCTTGTGAGCAACAAATTCTAGCTATCCTACAAAGATAACAAAAACACCTTGTAAAGAAACGATATTTGAACTAGGTCGAAGAACTTAGTAATTATATTATGAACTTGTATGTTTGATGATCAAAGTTGGGGATTGTAGTACTGTTCATTGGTATTGCTCACATAGTAGTTTCTGAGCACTGTTCATGAAACACTGTTCACGTGGTATTGTTCACCCAAGACTAATCAAAAACACCATTCATGGAAAAAAAATGTTGTATACCAAGTTGAAATCTAGCTAAATTTGATAGAAGAAAAGGAATGGGAGAAATTCTGAAGAAAGTTGAGATTCTTTATACTACTACTCACTTATATATATTAAAATATAATTGGAGTGAATATATAGTTTCTGATAAATAAGTTGGAGTGAATATATTGCCCTTCCAAAAATAAGGAAAATACAATAAAGATATAAATAAAGGAAAAAAAGGCAAATATGTTCTTTTTCCAACAAGGCCTTCCACAAACATTATGGTCTCCCTAGCGCATAGAGTGCAAGTAGGATGAAGAATATTTTAGACAATCTTATTTCGGAATTGATTTCCATGGCATTATGGTTGCAAGTTTGATAAATATAGAAATGTCACCTCAAATATTATTGAGATGAGATTCATAGGAATCGAACATGATCGTAGCTCCCCATTAATCATATAGCCTAAAAAGCCAAGTGTGAGCTTTCAATCAGATGCTTCAGTTGGCAACTGGAGTGATGAGTGCCCCCACTGTAGCATTTAAGTTATACTACATGTGTTGTATTTTGATCTGATTTTACCTACATGAGTAGTTGAATGAATCCACATTCCCGTATTGTATGAGTATATTGGTTAAGTAGGTAAGCATGTACCCTTAGTGACAAATGGCAATGTTATGATGTAGAGGTTAATGTTGATTGACTCTAGCATGTCACCTATAGCCATGATTGACAAGGTACAAATGAACATAACTAGGAAAGAGACTTAATCAAAATTAAGCAATATGAAGACTTGAAGAAGATTATTTATCCAATTCTGATCATATGTTGTACTAACTAGAGCTTCTGGTGGCATATCTATTTACTTTTAAAAAGATTTTTCTATAATATTGTATACTCAACTACATGTACAAGTATATGATTGTTTTCTCTTTCAAAAATGGGTTCATGTATCTATGTGAGGTTGGGTATCGTTTTAGGCTTTGGCTCATGAGAGATTTAAAATACTCAGTAAGATGTGAACAAATGTGGCAAGTGTGAGTTTGTAGGAGATAAGATATGTTTTGTCAGTTAGGTAGAAACTTGATATGATTCTCTCCCTGGAACACAAACTTTTGTTGGTCTCACATCGTGCGCCCTTGTATAAAGAGAATATCATTGTTGATTGAGATGAGGAGATTTTTTTGTTCCCTACTATGTACGTGGAAGATGTTGGTTTGATAAGGTCATCCATATGGGCCCATCCCTAAAACACACATACAATTAGACCTCCTCTAATTGAGAGTTCCCAGAGTCCTGTAGAAATAGGAAGTTGTCGTTACACTAGGAGTGTGTAACACCAACTAAACATTATAAAAGGAGGTTGAGGAAGTATGAAACACAAAAAAAACTCTCTAAGTTTGATGAGTATTCTCTAGATGTCTATTTAGTATCCTAGGGGTCTAAGGTGTAAATATTATTGTTATATCTATTATCATCGACGAAGACGGATTTCGGGTCTTTCTGATTTCCAGTGAAAACATGATGACGACTCTGATTCGACTATTTTGCAGCGTGTAACAGGTATGCCTACTAACCCAACTGAAGATTAATTGTGCTTGTAATAAGGCTCAAAAGAATTTGAACTTTTGAACCCAATTGAAATAACAATTCATTGTGAAGGAGGAAAAAAAAGTCATCATCATCTTCATCTTCATCAGAACCCTATCCCAACAATTTGGGGTTTATTGAAATCTCATTATTCCATTCAGTATTATTAAATGGGTTATTAACAAAAGTACAACACATGTTAGATAACATGCAGAATACTAAAACAAATGTTTCAAGACTATCCCATTTCCAAGGAATTTTTAGTAATAAATTATCAAAACTAGATTAGTCATCCATCAAAAAAAAAAATTCCAAATCAAAATAACGACTATTGGAGATACAAAGAAATCTTTCAAGGCCTATGGTACTAAAATTTCATCCTGATTCAGATGCAACCCATGGTACTAAAATGAATCGTTTCGATCTCTTAGATTACTAAAATGAGTCAATTTTGCACTAATCATGGTAAACTTCATATAGATTTCAAAAGCAAAACCTAATAAAAAATAATAATGGTGGTGGTGGTGGTGAAGTACTTTACGAGCGTAGATATCCGCTAATACAGCTCCCCATCCGCCATTGCTGAAGCTTAACTGAACAATTGAGGATCCAAACAGCACGAACAGAGGCCTTTGCGGTCCCACCATCTCTCTCTCTCTCTCTCTCTCTGACGCTTCTCCAAGAAAACCTTTTTCAGACTTAAACGTTGGACACAAGATGATGACCTCTGAGAAAAACCTGTAAGGTTACCTAGAAAATCGGTTTCTTTTTCTTTTAGAAATCGAAGAAAACAAAATAAAAATAAAAGGAGGTAACCGATCTCCTCGGTAACCTATATGGCTTTCCTTACATTTCGGTATATCTGGTGCTAGTGCTGGGAGTGCGATTTTGTTGACGCACCATTCGGTGACCAAGTACAACCTCTAACTCCTATTGGACGATTTTGTGAACGCACTTTTTATTATTTTTCATTAAAGGATTCTATTTATTAACTAATTACACATACCTCCAATAGGACTCTATACATGATGATTTTAAATTTAAAATATCAAGATTTCAATTTGATATTGAAAACACTTCCCCTTACAAACATAGTAAGATTTAATTCTTACTAAGAGTCGTTTGACTAAGACGGATCACCACATCAGCAGTCCAACACCATAACCCTCTAAACTTCATCTAAAAACTTATAATAATAATAATAATAATAATAATTTATTTTGAATTGAAATAATAATATTTGATCGCTTAATTCTATTGGAGAATCTTGTGGGATTCTTTATTGAGCACACCATTTTTTTTTTTTAAGTACTTCAAATATTAACTTATTATACAAACTCCAATAAAAAGTATTTTAAATTGAAATAACAATATTTTAATAGGAATTCCAAATGATTCATTTTCTAACCACAAGATGAGGCAAGGTTTTTCTATGCTTCTAAGCAAGATTTCAATAATAAGATTTTTGTATGCTTCTAAGCACTTCTCTTGCTTTCAAGCCTTAGATATTATCATCTCCTAATGTAAGTAAGTAATTTTATTTTATTTTATTTATATATATTTTTAAAATTTATTTTTAGAAATTTCAATTTATTGATTTTTTTTTAATATTTTCTCAATAATATTTTCTATGCGTTTAAGCACTTCTCTTGCTTTCAAACCCTAAATACTATCATCTCCATATGTAAGTGTGTGATTTTTTTTTTTTTTCATGTATATGTTTTTTTTTTAAATTTATTTTTAGCAATTTCAATTTATTAAATTTTTTAAAATATATTTTCAATTTATTTTGTTGGAGTTTTAGATTCTATATAAGTTTAATCATAAACAGTTACTTCAGACTTGTTCAATAAATTTTATGTTTAGAATATATATTTGTCACTAATAAGCTTTTGATGGTATATTATCTTACAGAAAATAGAAGGAAAAAAGTTCAATAGGATACTCTAGAAGAATTTGTTAAAGGAAAAAAGTTTTAATTATGTCTTAGGATTTGATATTGGTGATGATGATTCTTCCAATGATTCTAATAATATACGTTTCAATTCTCATAATGAAGCTTAGAGGGTTGTGGTGTTGGACTGCTGATGTGGTAATCCCTTTTAGCCTAACGACTCTTAGTAAGCATTGTAAAGGACAAAATTCTATGTATTTTAAAAGAAGAAATTCTAAAATAAAAAATCAATTTTCACCTTTGAATTTCAATTTTAAATTTGGGAGTTATAAGGAATTTTGATATACACAATGATTTTCAAAATCTTAGATAAAGCTCATAATAAATTATTATTATTATTATAAGTTTTTGGACGAAGTTTAGAGGGTTGTGGTGTTGGACTGTTGATGTGGTGATCCATTTTAGTCAAATGACCCTTAATAAGAATTAAATCTTACTATATTTGTAAGGGAATTGTTTCCAATATCAAATTGAAATCTTGATATTTTAAATTTAAAATCACTGTATATAGAATCCTGTTGGAGGTATGTGTAATTAGTTAATAAATAGAGTCCTTTAATAAAAAATAGTAAAAGGTGCGTTCAATAAAAAATGACACAAAATCCTCCAATAGGATTTAGAGGTTATACTCGGTCACCGAACAGTGCGTCAACAAAATCACACTCTGGACCCACCGGTTCAGCAAGCAGAGTTTGTGAAATAGTCTAGGAAAAATTACTTAAAGACCCTGATGGAGGGGTTTCTTTCTAAATAATCCCTAATAATAATTTTTTTATTTATTAATAGTCCCTCAACCAGTTAACCTCATCTCATCTCATCTCGTGACAATATTTTTGAAATACCCATATAACCATTTTTCTCATCCTCTTCACATACTTACATATTCAACAATGATTGCAATCATTTTTTTTTCTTCTAATTTTTGAACATTTAAATGTATTTATTTGAACAATTTATAACAACAAAAAAAAAAAAAAAGAACAACGTTGAGATTTCAAAATTTGTATTCATGGGTGAGCTTACTACTTTTTATTTAAAGAGTTGCTACTGGCACCCCAATTTTTACTAATTACATCCCAATTAAAAATTAAGAAAATAAATCAAAGTTAGTGTGCCAATAGGAGTTCTCTCTTTCTTCCTTCTTCTTCTTCTTCTTTTTTTTTTTCTAGATTTATAATTTTTGGGTTTAAGATTTTATATTAGCTTAATCATAATTGTAAACAACTATTGAAATTATTTGGACAAATGTTATAATGTTGATTTTATAATTTAAGCCAAACCTTGGTAATGTTTGAAAAGTGTTTTAATCTTTAAGTAGTGTGTGAAAAATAATTTAAGGAAGAGGGGTGTAACAAGTAAAAGTTGGAGTGCCAATAGCAACTATCTTTATTTATTGTTGAGCTCACCACTTTTTATTGTCAAGTTCGACATTTTTTATTGATGAATTCAACAATTTTTTTAAAAATGTCGAATTCAACAATAAAAAGTGGTCAATTTGACACTTTATAAATAGTCCAAATTTTTCAATTTTTTTTTTTTTTTTTCATTTTTTCAACTACTATATTGTATATATCTTCTTGAAATACCTAAAATACATATATTGTAGTTGTGAAATGGACCATCAAATAAAAAGATATGATGAAATCTTCAAAAAATCAAGAATTTCAACTTCATTCTTCATTTTTTTTCTATTATAAATCGTTGAAATAAATTGAAAAAAAAAATCTGAATGATGAAAATTAAAAGTATATTATTCTCCATTTGTCATCCATGGCAAAGAAAATTGTTAGAATTGAATTCAATCCCATTGGAAAACTTAAGTATGCAAAGACGATGAGAAAAGGGTAGTTTAGATATTTCAAAAATATTATAACGTGAGAAGAGGTTGGGGGACCATTAAGAAATAAACATTACTAAATGGACCATAAAGCTACCACCCAAAAAAAAAAATCCCTCCACCAAAGTCCATTAAGTAGTTTTCCAAATAGTCTATTAATTGCACCGTGGCCTACTTTTGTATTGACAAATAAAATTCGATTCTCTAACAAAAATTTTAAAAAAAAAAAAAATTGATAATTGGGCCAAAGAAAGAATTTGAATTTAAAGAATTGTTCATACATATATCAAGATGCTTGGCCTCATAAAAAAATTGATCAAAAGTTCTTATATTATTTTAATGTGAAGGTGGGATGGGCAAGCGAATCACTTATTTGTAATTTAAAGTATTGGTTGAAGGATTTTTGAAGATTATATATTAAAAATGATATTTTTATAATTTTAAAAATTAACCAACGTGATTATAGGATCGAGAGATTGAAAATTTCTCAATTAGAAGATGGGATACGCTAACATGCATGTATTAGAAGATTTCATATTAAGAAGGATATGTTTATAATTTTGAAAACTATCGGACATGAGGTTTTGAGAGACTATTAAGAAAAGAAAACTTTACTAAATGGACTATCAAGCAAGAGCATGAAACTCAGGGACTAATTAGAAAGAAACCCCTTTATCATTTAAAAAATTTTCCCTTAAATTTACTAATTATGATTATTTTGGTCAAAATGAATTAAATTGCAAACATAAAACTGCTATAACTAATTAATTTGTTGAATTACAGAAATGTCATTGTAGTATCTTAAATTATAAGCAATCATTTACAATCTATATTACTGAAAAACAATCTCACATAAATTACTAACATATGAGAAGACTATAAATTTTTTTTTTGATTTTATACTAATAAAATCAATTATCCATTGAGGTATTTTTCTTTTTTATTTGGTAATTAACTTCAACTTTCTGTTTGAACAAAAATCTCTCTCCTTTAGATCTCTATCGTTTGTGTGTAGTTTTGGTTTGTCACTTGATTTCTAATACTGTTGTATTAGTCCAATCCTTGACGAAAAATGGAAATCGCAACTGCCTAAGGATTTGAATCCAAACTCCTTGAAATCAACCCAACCCAACCATCGACTCAAGTATTAGATCTCTCTCTTTAACTCTCACATTCGCCATATAGAGTAGGTTTAGATTCCAATTGTAAATCCCTAATAGGGTTTATTTTTATGCTGTTGTATAAAGAAGCACTGCTAGGTCTTGAGGACCAGTCATCGGTCAAACCAAATTGACTCAATTAACCTAGTCAATCGTAGATTTGCAGATTTTCTTCTAAATATAATGCGTCTTTTGGTGATGTGTGACCCTGCCATGCCTATAATCTCGAACAAAGAAACCAGCAATCCACTCAGTTGACCAGGGTCGACCCTGTGAAATAAAGTCAGTGTGCTGAGATGACTTAGTCAACTGAGTTAAGTCGATCAATGTTGCTGGTTTCTTTCTTCGAGATCATAGGCGGAGCAAGCAAAGTCACACGTCACAAAGACACATAATTTAGAAGGAAATCTGCAAATCTATGATTGCAAAACCAACTTGGTTTAGTAACTAACACTCATTATTCTTGTTAATTCTGATTCAACTTGGTTTAGATCCAAAATTGAAACCAACAATTATATCCTCCACTGCAATTTTTCCCCACCTCTTAATTTATCAGTGAATAATAATTACAGAATTAAATACAGGCTTTCGAAGAAGAGATGGTCACTCTCACTCTCACTCTCACTCTCATGAGTAGAGATTAACAAAAATTTGAGCTAAGTTGATGAACCAATGGTATGACATCATGTATAATATCATGTCTCATCCATGTAGCAAGAAGATAAGTTAAAATCTAAATTGGAGTTCAAAAGGAAACTACAGATTTAGGAAGTTCGGATTTAGAAGGACTCAGACATGAAAATCTATAAATGGAGGTTCAGACCAAAGTAGGAACGTGGTCTTCCTCACTCTTACCATTACTTCGTCGTTGCTGACTTGATTGTTAGAGTATTTTCATAAGGACCCATCATGGAAGAGCGGGTTGGGAGATTGCAAAGGAAGGGTTGAAGGTTCACAAGAATTTTATCCCGACACAACTTAAATCAAACCCTAACCTAAAATCATTTTCTGATGGCAAACAAACAACAAAAATTGAATCTTCACTCAATTTTCCTTGTGCATTCGGTCACCAGTATTCCATTTTCTCATAAAAATGTTCTCTCTTTAAACAGACCCTTATATGAAAATGGAAATTAGCCTAGAACACTGGCTAAAGAGAGGTAGAATACATAGATGCAGATACTAGATGTTAATATCTTACAGAATCTGCATATAATTGTTAATAAGGTAGATCAGGTCATGAGAAATGATGAAAGATCACAAGCAGATAGTTGGGTTTGCTGGAGTATACCAAGCTAAGTCAATCGGTGCGAATCCCACCCATGAATGTCCGAGGATCAGGGCAGTTTCCTGTGAATTGAGCCTGGGAGAAATCAAAGCCTGGATTCTGCGAACAATAAATATTTGGTTACCAGAAGCAGTTGGAAGTTCAAAGCTCGAACCAGTAAGGCAGAAACTTAAGTTGAATTTGAACACGTGAAGTGTCTTAAAAGCATGAGATTAAACCAAACTACTAACCCACTTTTTTTATTTAAAAGAAAAAAAAAAACAAAGGTAGCAAAACACTGGGTCTGAAATGCACTTGTTGAACACATGTGAACTCGTTTCTAGGTGCTGTCGGCCAGTTTTATCCCTTTACAAACAGCACAGCAAGACAAGACTTCCAAATGAGCGAAAGAACTTGGAAACTTAAAATTCATTTTCCTGGGCAGAGGGAGACAAGATATCCTGGCGCAGTGACTGCTTGATACAACCAGGAACGAGAAAAAAAAAAAATCCAAGGACTAATTTTTTTTTTGTTGAAAAATTGGACATCTGCCCAACGGATCACACCTACCAAGAGAAAAAGTATTTTGTTAAGTGCTAAGTGCTCGTTGTCCATGACTCTATGTAACCATTAGGATGGTACCATTTTATAACCCCACTAGCCAAACTGTAAATGATCAAGGTTTGACTGAGTTTAAAAAAAAGGTTGGAAAGTCAAAGAGAATAATAGATAAATCTTAATCTCAGTATTCAAGAAAGGATTTTTTTTTTTTTTAAGAACAAACTAGACCATAAGCTTTTTAAAGCTAATCTGCATCTTCCAAAGTCAACCAATGACTCAGGCCCTACTTATCTCATCAAGTAAGATTTCAAGTTATGAAAAAATCATTCTAACCACTAGGGTCCTGACCAGCCAGCAAAGAATGATGCATGGTTCCCAATGTCTACTCAACTAAGGGGAAGAAAGGACTCTTACCATTTGCACAAGTCAGTGAGGAGTTCAGTCACTAAATCCCTTTCTCTTAATAATTAAATTCAAGCACACCCTAAACAAGAGGCAGAGCTCAGCTTAGAATACATCCATTATATTTTGCATGGATAATAAAACTATGTTTATGTCCAAGTGTGGTGTACAGTGTACATGTATCTTCCTCGCTGAAGGGGAAACTAACAAAGCACATTTTGAGGTGACATTGAGATCATTTTTGAAAGCCATGTCATACACAACAAATTAAATGTTCAACCAAGTTCTTCGAAAGCTTCTTAAGTTCATGCCTTCTCTATTCAATAAATAAATTTTGACTTAGCAACAAAAAAAAAAAAAAAACTATTTAGAAACCATATTGTCCTCATGTCAATTTTCCCCAAGGGTCTGTTTGATTGCATGGACATTCAATTTCCATGGAATTTGAAATCCATGGGAAAATGATGATGGAAAATGGGTAGTGTGGAAAAATAGAAATTTTGGTGTTTGATTGTATCTAAAATTACATGGAAAAAATCAAAGAGGAAGAAGAAGAGATGGAGGACGAGAGAGCGAGAGAGAGGAGGAGGGGAGGGTGGTTGGCTAGCACTGGATACAATGGTGGAGGTGAAGGCTAAGGCGACGGAGGCGATAGTCGACGTGACAGTGGTAGTGGTAGGGAATATGAAGGAGGAGGCGGGGGGAGGGTGGTTGGCTAGCGGTGGATACAATGGTGGAGGGTGAAGGCTAAGGTGACGGAGGTGATAGTCAATGTGACGGTGGTAGTGGTGGTGGTTGGAAAGATGAAGGAGGAGGAGAAGATGTTAGGGTGGAATTCATTTTCCTATGGGTATAGGTAGGAACATGAAATCCAGCCATTTGCCGGATTTTAGGATGAGGGTGGACATCCATTTTTCATGGAAAAATCCAATCAAACACATGGAAAATGGATTTCCCACCCATTTTTCATGCGTGATCAAACACACCCTACGTTAACTTTTCTTGAGCCCCTCAAATGTAACTTTTTCAACATACTAGAGATCGAGTACAAATGGATAAACATTGTTGTGCCCAAATTATCTAGTGGTTAGCTAAGTTGCATTGGTATGGGCATGAGTGTCAGACCTTGTTAAAGGTAGAAAATATCACAAGAAAGATTTTTAAAAAAAAATCCCTCGGAATGAACTAATGATCATACACTAGCAGTCCGTCGAAAAAAACAGATGGTTAAACATTGCTAATCTTGATGCCTTCAAAATTTTAGAAATAAATGCATGTGATCATGGATAGCGAAGAATATTAAAACAAAAAATAAATGATAATAAAAAGTTAGTGAAGTTTACTTCAGGATCATGTGATGATACTTAGAAAATCATTCTACCATTTTTACTTTTTTTTTTTTGAAGGAGGAAATTTGTCGATAATAAATAGCATTGCAAAATTTCAAAGGGATCTATTGAACTAAGTAATTTTGTTACGGATTGATTACAGTAATGAGAAAGAAGTTTTAGAAAAAGATGTGAAAAATTTTGCATCTAAGCTGATTTTTGCTCGTTGGTAGGCAATACAATCAATTTTTGACTTCCACGTTGAGTTTATTAAAGGTGACTCTAATTCTCTACCAAACTTTCTTTCTCAAAAATTCTTGCGGAGATTTATTTCCTCCCTATCTTCAGAAAGAGAGAAAAATTCAGTGGTGGGGCAAAAACAATTATACCGACATCAAAAACTGGTAAATGAACCATTTTCTTATCAACCTAAGTCTAAATCTACAGACAATATTCCAGAATCCTTGCAGGCTAAAGGTAGGGTTAGAAATCTGAATCATCCTTTTTCTTATCAAAATTTTCTATGAACAGAGCTTATCTTAAACTTTTCAAAGGCATCTCAAATCTACAATTTTAAAAAAGACCAAAATTTGTAGTTCCGATCTTTCTAAAAACTTAAAGATGCAATTGACAATGAAGGTTTCCTGAACACATGTTGGACAATAATTAGTCATGGTAATGATGATGATGATACGAGGAAAATAATTCTCCCCCCCCCCCCCCCCCCCCCCTCTCTATCAATGATACAAGGAAAAATAATTTGAACGCAATTAAAGCCACTTTTCCCTGATGTCACTGCTTATCAACAAATCACTTCTCTGGCTGGTCACTATTTATCACATTCTTGTAGGACCTAGATTCCTCCCTATCTTATTTATGTATGAGTACGACCACCTTAAGGACAAGACAAATAATATGAGTTGGAGCTGCTGGAGCTTTATTCACAGGCCCAACCAGTACTTGAGTCCCTAAAGTCCATGGATTTAAGAATCCAAGAAAAATAATAAACTTCAAGACTTCTCAAGTCCGTCCTGACTGTCTATAAATAAAGCCTTCTCTGTAAATACAACTATTGATGCATTATTGTCCTTCAAATATCAACCTATTATTGTCCTTTAAATATCAATTTTCTTTCTTTCTTTTATTGGCTTTAGAATATATCAAGAAAATTTTAATTGTATTCTTTTTTATTAAGTATTTTTTCAACTTTTCCATAATCGAGACAATAATTGCAGAAAAATCAAGTTTCTGGTTTTATCTTGAAATGTTGAAACCAAACATTTCAAGGCAAAACAATATTTTGAACCTTTGAACATACAAAATGGAGCACTCGTTTATTCCAACTCATTCTAAAGTCACTGAAACAAAGCAGATGGTAATAATCTCCAAAGGATCCATCCCCTGTTTGAGAAAGCCGAAATTGACCAGCAACCAAAAAGATCTATAATTGAAACAGGTATGGGGGTCCAGCACACCTCAAAAGAAAAGAGAAATCTCCACAGTTCCAAGGCAAGTGAACTGTGTTGGAAATTGTGATATATGGATTCTCCATTATATTTGCATATAAAGCAAAAAATCAAGATACTTATTATACAATTAAAAGATGACCACTAGTGAGGATTTTATAAAAAGAAGAACACAATACAATGAAAGCCTCTTTGGACAGAATTTTAGAACCCCAAACAGCTGATGATAATATATTGGATGGAAAGATTGTCCATGGGTAAACCAAGGAATTAAATATGCATAAAAGGAAATAACCAAGAATCATCCAACACGACATATTGACTGCAACTGCCAATCTTCGTCCATCGACATATTGATTACAAATTTGAAATGACCATTCTGATTGCCAGTCTATGCATTACAACCAGAAGAAGAACAGAACATACCATCTTGCTATCCCATTCAAAGTTCACGATGATCCCACTATTCGATTACCCACTCTATTTGAGACAAATCTGGCTTTGGCCAAAACTAAAATGGAACATTGATCCTGAAACATTGAATGTTTTAAGAATTTTTCAGAATGTCCCATAATGTTTCATCTAGACTATTTCAATCTTTCTCCTGGCCAAAACATTGCCTCGGAACGAGATTTTAAACCTTATCATCTGCAAATTGCAAATATGTATGACACAACCACACTAGTGAGTTAAACAATTCATCTATGCCCACCACCCTAGATAACATTCTTTGAGGGCTTTGATGACCACAAGAAAAAAGAAGGGAGAAAAACGATCCCCTTACCGTAGACCCCTAGAACTTTCAGTAACCAGAAGCTGATTGGTTGGAAAATGAGGCTAGTGAAATACATTTTGTATCAACTTCCTCCAATTCAAGTAGAATCCCATCCTTCCAAAGAGAGAATCCAAATTCCAAAACTCCCAGTCTAAGTGATCAAATGCTTTCTCCTCCAAATCAATTTTGCAAACATTCCTAGGTCCCCAAATTAAGTTCTTTAATCAATGCATCTACTTCTTCTTAACAAACCATCCAAGATTTTTCTATGTCTAATGAATACCCCTTGGCCGTCCGATATCAATAAAGGGAGGACTTATCAAATTCTCAAGCTGAAACATTTAACTATAATATTGTAGTACAGGCAGGTCATTCTTTTCCTTTCTTATGTCAATGTCCAAATTTATCTCAACACATTCAGATGTGTTTTGATTGGGGCTTCAACAAATCAACTTAACAAGGTGGTTAGATTATTTAGGCATAGGAGCCATTTTGAAATTGTTAGTTGTATTATACCTAAGTAATATACGTATTACCTAAAACTAAAATGTCCCTTTTTGCTCTATGGAAAATATTGCGTAATGATATTAAGGCGACTAGACCATATGGTTCATGAGGATAAAAAATAGGCTCACCTCTTCCTGGAATCTCTGTAACATTAGGCGCCTCTGTTCAAGTTCAGATGAGTATGGATCAAGCTGACCCTGACCCAATATAGGAGAAGACCACGTCTGCCCTTTGTCTCTCTTTTGCAAAGTTATGTGCATTGTACCATCCTCTGTCAATGTCCAAATAATAACAATAAGAACACCAACATAACCTATGAAATGCATGTTTTAAATCTCAGTACTCTGTCTCGTCTCATCCATCACCAATGCCGAGTTGACTTGCATGTCATCTCGTCTCGGACAAGATAAACAGTTTAACTCAATTTAAATTATTTATTAGTCAATATTTATATTCAAATAACTATAACTTTCTTATAAAATATGATGGATTAGAACATGCTTAGTCACAATATCATATCTTGCTAAGATAATAAACATTTAAATTACAAAAAATTAATAATTTTTATTTTTAAAAAAAATACAAATACCCAGTTGACTTATACCAATATTTTCAAAATATCAGACTAGTCATATTGGACCTCGTACAACTCAATGTGAAAAAGCCGATTCACATTGAAAATTGCGTTTGTTACAATTTTTAAAACCATTGTCCATCCAATTACTACTTCTATTCTTTATCCATTACTGTAACATAAAGTTTCTTTGATCAGAAAAGTAAGAAGAAGCTAATACCTAGAGTCCAGAATGACGAATCAGTCTTAACAGGGCAGGTGAGATCATGCTGAGAATCAATTAAAACAAAGAAATAATCGTCAAAACAAGGTCTCCACGAACAATTAAACAGATAAACATAAAGAGAGATGATTGGTGATACTTACGTTAAGAAAAGGAGAGTTTCCTTTGATCCCAACTTCGACATGTTTAGACTGTATCTTGGAGTAGAAGAGCTTTGTAGGAACATTTGGAGGAAGAGGGATGTAGATGTTCACCTCCTCTAGGGTTTGATCCCATTCGAAGACCTTCTGACCTGAATCAATCAGAAATTTAAAAATTAAAATAAAATAAAATAAAAAATCTCATATAGATTGAAAAATTAAAACACTAGAAACGAACATCGGGAAGGGACGAGAGAGGAAACAAAATTCGAAACCCTATATATGAATCAGAACGAAATAGATGGCAAATCGAGAGATCAAAAACCCTAAAAACTAACTGAATTCGATTATAATTCGAACAGATCAGAGAGGAGGAAATTACCTCCATGAACGAAGCTGTGACGCTTCTCTGGTGCCAATTTCTCCGCCATTTCTAGGGCTTTTTTTTTCCCCCTTTCCTGTATCTTTCGATTTTCCAGTGTTGACTTGTGCTTTTGATGGAGTTTATCATTTTAATTCTCAATTAACAAAAGCCCGGTTCAACCCAAGACAGGCGGTTCAACCGGATCTTGAGTTGGGTTTGGGTTGATGGATTGATATCTTTCAATTTTGGATTAGGCTGAGAAAATTTTGACCCAAAAAATATTAGGTTTGGTCCATGGCATCAGACAACATTACACCACAAACATGGTTTCCATATGGAAAATGCTAAAGTGACATTCAAATTCACATCGTTTTACACATTGTTGACGTGGATGTGGATTGAATCATGAATGCTTTTCATCGAGAAACGAGTGAAAAGCATTTTTGATTATTTGGACACACTTTTATGCCAGTAACGTGTGAAATGATTTCAATTCTAATGTCACTCTAGCACGACTCTTTTCATGTATGTATATAATAGTTCTCATTATCAAGGGTGTAACTTGCTTCAGTTCAAATTCAAATTTGAATTGAATTAACATAGGTCGGGTCCATTAAATAAGAATCAGAATCAAATCAAATCCCATTGAAATCAAACCAATTCAAATCAAACTAAAATTGATTTGGCTCGGTTCGATTCTATGAGTTGTCAATATTCTATAAATTATAATAACATTTTTTAATTAAAAAATAAATATATAATAAATATAAAATTTCATACAATAAATCACTAATCTATCTATAAAAAAATTATTAGTTTATCCATAAAAGATCATTAATCTATATCTTAACTCCTAAAATAATTCTTCGTAACTCGGAACCGAAGCGCAACTTGTTCTAAACCAAATCAACCACCACAAAGCTATCGGCTTGATTCGGTTATCAGTTTGAACTGGACCAAGTTGAACTCATACTCATTATGGATGTCTTAAATTTTATAGAATTTCTATTAACACACCAACTATTCTCTTAACATCAAATTTATTTATAGTCATGATAATATGATGCCCCCCCCCCCCCTAATACACCCCCATCACAAAATCGTAAATCATTTGCCTCGGGATACACTAGAAAAGATTTATGATTCTTCTACATATCCTGAGGCAAATGATCTACAGGTTCCATGATGGGGCATCAGAAAATCATTATTTGTTTATATAACATAAAATGACATTAGACAGCACTACAACACGAACATAGTTTCCATATGGAAAATGCTGAAGTGACATTCAAATTCACATTATTTTACACATTGCCAAAGTGGATGTGTGTATGGAACCATGGATGCTTTTCATCAAGATACAAGTGAAAACATCTATGATTATGTGCACACCTCCACGTCATCAATGTGTGAAACGATTTCAATTTTAATGTCGCTCTAGCACGACTCTTTCCATATATGGTAGTTCTCATTAGTGACGTCTTGAATTTTAGTGAATTTTTATTGACACACCAACTTTTCTTATAACATCCAATTTACCTAAAATTTTAATTATTTATTGAAACAATTTTGATCCCAACCTTAGAGTCCACTCCCACTATTAGTCTTATCTTTTTCATTACTAAGCAAATCAAGCCAAACGAGAAGTAAAGCCTTTATCAAACAACCGATTAGATTATTCATTTTCATATCATCGGCCAAGGTAATTTGATCCAAAATGATCTTTTAATTTTTAAACATTAGCATAATAAAAATGAGATATTTACACATTTTACAATGAGACTAGTAGATGGAATATGCAACTGCATATGTATTAATAAAATTAGAATTTACGATCGATTACAAATTTTTATAGTTAATTCAAAAAATTATTTTGAAAATTTCAAACAATACAATTCTATTTCATATTTTATCATTTAACATATTGTAAGGATCTTTTGATAGTTTAAAATATTAACTGAGGAGATTTTGATTATAATATGATAAAAGGATATTTTGTAGTTTTAGAAAACTAACGTTAGCTAATGGTAAGGTTGAAGAGCTTGGAAATGCATTGAAAGATTTCTTATTAGAGGCTGAAGAAATGTCATTTAGGTTTATTTTCCATTGGTATATAAGAGAAGGCCCAAGTCAAGGGATAATGTCTTCTTCAAAAATATAGATTATCACAAATATCCACCAAAATGCATGCATGCCCCTTCGATCTCGGTCTTATCTTATCTAATAGACAAATGTAAATGGTTTTATTAATTTTTTTAATCTGAGATAAAAAAAATCTTTTGAATTCAATCTCTTCCCAAAAACTAATTATCTTCAACCTCTTGGGTAAAAATTTTATCCTAATTTTCAGCCTAAAGATCTACTTTAACCTTCAAATCTAAAGAACAAAATATGATTTTTGAAGTAGAAGATGATGAGATTTTTAATGGTTAATGTTGAAGTGACCTCAAGTTGGAACCTTATATCGCATTTCATGACGTGAAAGTGGATAGGAATCATAGATGCTTTTCATCGAGATAAGAGTGAAAAGCATATGTGGTTCCTATTCACTTTCATGTCATGAAATGCGATATGAGGTTCCAACTTGAGGTCACCCCAACACAACTCAATTTTAACATAGACTTCTAAGATTTGATAGAATAGATTAAGACAATGTTCAAAATGATGAATTGAAGAGCATGTCATTAAAGGTTGAACTACTTCAAGATGACTAATTTTAGGATTTTTTTTTTTTTTTTGGTTATAAGTTGAAAATGAAGGTGTTAAGGGTAAAAAAAAAAATTATTAGTCTAGAAAAGGTTTTCAGAAAAAAAAAAAAAAAAAGGTCAAGGGAGGGTATATCACCATATCTAAAACAAGAGTCGTGTTGGGGGGACATTGTTTTTCACTGTGTTTCATACTGTACTGATGAGGAGGTGCGCACATAAAGGGTGTCTCAAATTAAAATAGAAGTGGAAAGGCATCTAAAACGTAGGGGTGTCAATGGATAGTCTAATATTGAAATCCGATTTGAATTTGAATTCGAAAAATCAGATATCATCCGAAATTTTCGGATATCGAATTCGAATTCGGATAGTTTTATATATTTGAGTCCTTATCAGATACAGATTCAGATATTAACATTTAGAATTCAATAATATCTAATTCAAAATAATATATAATATATAATATTTTATTTGATTTATTTTTTATATAAATAATATAATATATATTATTTTATTTGATTTATTTATTATATACATAGTATAATATATATAATAGATTTTTTAAATAATAAAAAATCAATTGGATAAGGAAAAATTATGTTTTTTTTTAATAAGCAAATTATTCGAATTCTAATCGGATATTATTTGATATTCGATAGGATAATCATATTTGAATTTGGATAGAGTTTTAGAATATCCATCGGATTCAAATTTGAATTTAGATATCAGATAAAAATTTCGGATTCAAATACTGTTGTATCCGAACTGATAAGCATTCGTTGACAACCCCCTACTAAAAAGAGTTGTGATCTAAAGCGGTGTCCATTTCCTATAGCTAGGGATAGTGTCTATGTGGCATTTCTTGGTTGGATATTAAACACACAATGTTGCCTAGAAAAGTAGAAAACAACCTGATGAGAAGCCTAGTGTGTTTTAAACTCCAATCAAGACATGACATGTAGATATTGTTTCTATTCTATAGGAACAAGACATCACTTTGGATCTTGAATCATCTAAACATTGAGTGGGGGTGATTGCCTCCATTGGTCCCTTACTAGCTCTATGGTCTCTGCCCCGGATTACACTCACATTCTTCCAAATTTTAATGCCGAATCACTTTACTCTGCAAACTCTCATAATATAAGCAAAGATTTCAACAAATATTAGTTATTTTTGTATCGTGTTTGTTTTTTGAACTACTAAGTAACCCAACCTATACACGTCTGTAAACTAACCAGGACTAACACATGTAAGCTTTGAACCGATGACTCCTTTCTAGGTAGAGTTGCGCAAGTAGACTTTCCTTGATTTACGTTGCTTCCCCACACTTACAAATCAATATGCTTTATTGACAAAATTAAATGAAGGAACAAAATTCATTTAATGGACACCTAATCTTGAAATATACTCAAAATCTTGTACATTCAACCATAACCTACCAATTGGTCTAAAAATGTAAGAAACCATTATAAATTGACACGGCAAAATACATGCCATCTATACGTGGCTAACGTGGCAAGGGCACATAAACATAGTTCTTATTCTTCGGGATTTATAAGAAAAAAGATTAACTATCCCGACAAAAGAAAAATCAATAGTTCTATGCCCTTGAAATGTTAACCACGTACATATAAACCACGTATGTTTTGCCACGTTGATTTATCATTAGTCAAGTGTAAATATTAAACTTGAGAATGACCATGTAAGGATTTTACATCACTTATATTAAAGAACAAAATCGTGTTGGAGTGACCTTGAGATTTTACCTCATATCCCACATCTTGACATGAAAATGGATAGGAGCCACAAACGCTTTGTCCCTCGTCTCTCGAGAAAGACAATTATGATTTTCATACACTTTCACGTCATCAGATGTGCGATGTGCGATGTGAGGTTTAATTTTGAGGTCAGTCCATTATTATTCATTTCGGACGAAAAAAATCTATGGTTCGTACACACTTCCACGTTAGGAAAGTGAGATATGAGGTCGCTAATGTCTATCTCAATGTATTTCGTGGCCCCAAATACTTCCGTACATACAAAACCTTTTGTCTACATCGAACATTCCGTGACTCACGTGCGTTAGTTTTCCGATACAAAGAAACTTCCTCGAAGATTCTTGTTCACGTGTTATCCAATAATAGCGTTAGGGTTTATCAAATTGTTCACGTGTCCACCTTCCAGTCTTTTGTCAGCAAACGTAACATGTATTGCTGCTGATATGTACAATTTGAAGATAATGTCAGGACTGGCAAACGATTGTGAACAAAAGCCTAAGATCCGGATCCAAGATTTGGGCTTTATTAGAGACCCGCTCCGTTATTTTATCGGGTCGAATCCGGATCAGTTTATCTATATTCCCAATTTATGTTTTCTTCAAATATTTAATTTGTAAATTAATTGTTTAAATGAACAATCTATATTTTTCAAATGCAGAAAACATGTCAAGAAGTGCAATAACTTGAAGTCACTTCAGCCTTATTCAAACTTTTAATAAGGTTGACTACAACATAATTGATTTAAATTTTTCATTATAGAATTATGGCCCTTACAATCGAATCAGTGGATCTTATCTGGACCCAAATATTGAAATATGATCATAAGGATCGGATACAATTAGGATCCGATTATAATCTTATCAGATCATTTCTAGATCGATCAACTTTGATCCGATCCGAATACAATCCATCAACTACCCTTACTAATATCTAAGGAAGCTTCCTACACATAAAGCTTTGAAGTAGATGTATATATGATAGAGTTTGGAGACGATTTGAATAGAAAATATGGCTATTTTTGTTTTATTATTATTATTATTATATTTTTATTTGTGGAGTGAACTGATGCAATAATTTCTTGAAAGATTTATTGACACGTCATTTAATAAGTTAAGAGAGGAAACTTCCTCCCACCTCCCACCCCTTCAAATGATCAGATCAATCAGAAAAGCGATTGGTCATTTTTTGTGTTTTTAGTATATGATGGTTCCTCGAAGGTTCCTACACATGGTTTTATGTTGTTTTCTTCCATAATTGCATTTTATTTTTATTTTTCATGTTTCCATTATTTTGTATGTTATTTATTAATTTATTTTATATATATATATATATATATATATATATATATGGGTCCCTATCCGTGGCCAACAGTTTGGCAAACATTTTGGCAAACACTTTTTCAAAACATGGGTTAGAGGTCTTGGAATGGGCTGATTTTTGGTGAGGATGATCTCTACGGTGAGGAGATCATCCTCACCAAAAATCAGCTCATTCCAAAACTTCTAGCCCCATTTTACAAGTTGAAAAATCGTGAACCGTCCATTTTTTGTAAACCATTCTTGATGAGGTTAGAAGTTTTGGAATGAGCTGATTTTTGGTGAGGATGATCTCCTCACCGTAGAGATCATCCTCACCAAAAATCAGCCCATTCCAAGACCTCTAACCCATGTTTTGAAAAATGTGTTTGCCAAAATGTTTGCCAAACTGTTGGCCATGGATCGCTACCCTATATATATATATATATATATATATATATTTCATTTTGGTGAATATTCTTCATAATTGGTGTTGTATGAATTATGATTTTAAAATTCAATATTTTTTCTCGTCTCACATCTCACCTTATACCAAATTCACTCATCTATGTATTTATCATTATCAAATAACAAATATCATTATGATGTGAAAGTCCTTAAATTCAGGTCCTTATGCATTTTATAAGTCTATCCTCTAAAAATCCCAACAATTTTGTTTTATAATCTCGTTAATCCATCTAAAAGGTTAGCCTTAGTTGTTTTTCGTGTAGTACCTCTCTTCTCGAGGGTGCTAATTTTATCAACGTCTTCTATGTGGGATTTGCTCATATTTTTGTCTAATATAAATCTCAAGACAACATATGTACGATATGATTAATTGTATATTTTTGATTATACGTCTTGTTTATTCTATCATAAGGTGGGATTTCTGTCTATCCTTGTTTTTCTTATCTTATGTTGTCAAAAATATTTAAATCATTGGCCAATTTATTATTTTCATAAACTCGATCGATATTATAAAATAATGAATAATTCATCTTAAATCTTCAACAAGTCAATGTGATCGATGGATGATAGACATACAAGATTGTCACGTCTCACGTCAATCAAATTAGTCTTGGACAAGCTCTAAAACCATAGTGTAAATCTTGTTACTGTATATTTTCTTATAAAATCATGCTGGAGTGACCTCAAGAGTGAATCTCATATCGCACATCTTGACATGAAAGTGGATAGGAACCATAGATACTTTTTCACTTGTGTCTTGAGGTAGGTTGAAGGTATCATATTCACCCACTTAATTGTATAAAAGCATATATGCACCAATTTTATGTTGGATCGATAAAAATACGAAACTAGTCATGAAGAAATACTATTCCTCGAGATTATCTCAATCGGAATAGGAGTACAACTAGTACAAAATAATTTAGTAAGAATAGGAACTAGATATGAACTCATGAGAGATTTATTTGACTACCTCTACAGGACAGTGTGTCTTCTTGTATGGGATGTCAATTTAAAAACGTAACTTGTTGTAAGAATCCAAAAAATGGACAATCATGGAGCCTCTGAAAAATCGGAGAGAGACAAAAGAAAATTATCTAATTAGATTTTAAAGTAGGTCTATTAATAGAAAAAAGAGGATACCTAACTATTTAAAATATTATTTTATTAAAGATTTGTTCTTATTTAAATTTCAGAGAATCTTTGATAGATATTCACATTAGTGTCTGACCACTAATTACAAAATTCTTAATAAATGTAAATTGGTCCAGCCAAATTAAGCCAAGGTCCATCCAATATATGATCATATTGACAAATTTTCTTTATATATTCATTTTTTTTATTCTTAAAACATTATACTAAGATAAAACATTCAACTTTTTATTAATATTTTGAAAACGATTGAGGAGTGGTGTGGATTCATGAAAAAAAAAAAACACATAAACTCAACCCTAAAAATATGAAATTTGGGATGATTGAGAGAAATATATCATGTATCTTTAAGACAAATCTTGACCGTTGGATTTTAGAATTTAAAGGTTACGTGTTTGTTAGTAAATTTTCTTCTTTGAGAGCGCAAATACAAAGTACCAAACCTTATGGAAAATTCTCTACCAATACCTAACCGACCAACTTTTCGCCACATGTGATCCACAACAGGTGGGCACCAATCACCCAATTTTGATCAAGAGTGTTAGACATGTGTAGTAGGGACCAGGGCGTTACATGAAAATATGGTTACAGAGTATCTGCTCCAAAGAGAGGGAATTATGAAAATATCAAAACTAAGTAGAAAAAAAGAGTCATTCTAAACTGACTTCCTTCGACACTACTACAAAGAATAATAGATTTTCTTCTTCAAGATATAAGGAAGAAAATCTACGGTTATCTGACTACTATCACATCATCACAATGTTGATTTCAGTGTCTAAGGAAGTCATTGAAGCATTTTTCAAAAAAAAATTAAAATTGGCAAAGTAACAAATTACAATTACAAGAGAGAGATTAAGTCATAAAAACGCTTATAATAACTGTAGATGGTTTTTACTCGTATCCCAAGGAAACACATCTATGGTTATGTGTACATCACACGTCAGACTTGTAAGGATCGCAGTTAATACCTTATGTCATTTCAGCATTTCCCTATAATAATTGAGAAAATAACATCTTGGAAAGGCGACAAAGTGTAACTTTTGGCCTCATCGGTAAAAAAAGGTTCTAGACTTTCGAGAAATATTTTGCTCACGATTCCCTCAACAATTTGATATGCATGTGGTGGAAAAAGACAAAATTAATAGAGTGCTGGACTTAGGCACGTGACAACTCAATCGACTTATCTAACGCGATAGGCTCGGAAATTGAAGATGTACTCTTCTTGAGATACAGAATTACGATTCTTCGTAAAAATATTCAGTTATGTATCTCGAGGAGAGTAGATCCACTATTTCCAAACTTGTCATGTCAAGTAAGTCAATTGAATATGCCACTTGCCTAAGTCAAATTATCATCACTCAAATCAAAAAGAGAAAAAAATTCTCTCTTGCCCATAATTTCCTGACCACATCCAAAATATACGAAAAAAAAAAAATTTGCTCGCAGAAAATTGGGATCCACCAATCACATGCATTGAATGATATTTCTAGTTTACAAAAGTACTCTTATTAGTTACAAAATTAACTTTTTATGCTTGACGCAGCAAGTATTGAGGAATTAGAGCACTATGACCAAAAAATTATATAAGTAAAAAAGACTTAATACTCATGTTGTCATGATCCAATGCCACAAGCTCGTAAAAGACAAAATAATGAGAACTTTGAAATTATTTATATAAAAAAAAAAATATTTTTCGACGTTGAATTTGAGTTCTAAAATTTGAAATTTAGTAGCCGTTTATTGTGAACACTTTGGTCAAGATTGAAAAAGTTTTTTTAAATATATTATTTTTAATATGTGATTTTTCGTGAAATCTATAAAGTTGTGGTGTTAGATTGCCAATGTGGTAATCCATGTGGATCCAACGACTCTTAGTAAGATTTAAAATATTAAAATTAAAATTTAACAAAATCTAAATTTTTTCGTGTCACATGTCAAATGATTGGGGTGCTTGAGCAATAAAAAAAAATCTCTAGACTTTAGGCTTAAGTTACATTCTAAAGAGATTTATCTGATAGACCTAATTTTGACAATTTTAATATAAAAACTCTCTTGGACTTCTTTATTACTCACAAACCTTATTTTCTCAAATTTGTCACCCAACAAACCTTAGAGAGGGATCCAACTCATAAAAAAATCAAATTGATGCGGTTAATTTATTACTTAACATACCTTGGAGTGAATCTTAATGGCATCACTGTGTGGCATCCAAAACATTGATATGATGCCACGGGTCATAAAGGACAAAATTTTAAGAACTTTGGAAATAAAATTAGAAAAAAAAAAATTAATTTTCACCGTTGAGTTCTTATTTTAAATTTGAAAATTCGATAACCATCATTTCCAACACTTTTGATTTAGCTCAAAAATGATTGTTTTTTTTTTTTTGAATCTGGATTTTTCCATGAACTCTAGAAATTGTACTGTTGGATTGATTGCCAATTGGATGATCCATGTGAGCCCAAATACTCTTAGTAAGATTTGAAATCTTACCAAGTTAGTCATGCTAGCATGATTCATAAATTAAGGTTGGTTAAGTAACAAACTTTATAAAAATAAAGGAGTTTTTGTAATAAACTTACAACAGATAAGTCTGCCCGGAAAATCTCTCCGCATTTTACATTTTACCATGCATGCATTATATAGGAGTGTACGCAAGTGGGGTTTTGTCTGCGTTATCATGCATTATTGGAGTGATTTTTTTTCACAGTGCTGTGGAGTTTGCTCACATCCAACAGCCGTTTGACATGTGGTGTGACATCAACAATGATATATAAAGTTTCTCTCCTGCCCATAGTGAATAAAAGAGAGCTTTCTGTTCTGATCACCTCGTGACATTTAAAAATAGGGAAATGTTCAGCACCCTAAGTTTTACCACACACTTTAACAAACGTTTTTTTGTCCTACATGGGTTATAAGTTTTGGAATGGGCTGATTTTTGGTGAGGATGATCTCTATGATTAGAAGATCATCCTCCCCAAAAATCAGCCCATTCCAAAATGTTTAGCCCCATGTTTACATGTTGAAAAATCGTGGACCGTCCATTTTTTGTAAACCATTTTTGATGGGGTTAGAAGTTTTGGAATGAGCTGATTTTTGGTGAGGATGATCTCCTCACCATAGAGATCATCCTCACCAAATATCAGCCCATTCCAAAACTTCTAACTCATGTAAGACAAAACACGTTTGTTAAAGTGTGTGGTAAAGCTTAGGGTGCTGAACGGGACCCTTAAAAATATGATCTGATGGAATAGGATTGTAGAGACAAAATTATATGAAGTTTAAAATAATAGTAAAAAAATGAAAAAAAAGTTATTTTTCACTGTTGAATTTTACTTTTAAATTTCGGTGCCGGATAATCATCTAGTTTCAACACTTTGGATCAAGTTCGAAAAATAATTATTTTAAATTATTATTATTATTATTATTTTAATATGAATAGTTTCATAAAATTTAGAAGAGTGTGTTGTTAGATTGTTAATGTAATAATCAATGTGGACCTAACGACCTTTTTTAAGATAAGAAATCTTAAAAACTAAAACGGGCGGGGGGGCTCAATATGATTCATGCCACATGTCAAATTGTTGTTGGGTTATGTGTGAGTTAAAAAAAAATTCACTCAAAATCAGCACTCTAGCTAAAAACATCACTTTTATTATCCACTTATTTTCTTTGAGGTACCTCTTGAGGTCATTACAGCACAACTCTTTCTTTCTTTTGAACTAAACCAAACTCTCGTCAAATGATTGTCGAATCTTAACTTATTAGTTGGTACCTCACATTGGACATAAGATTTTTTTTTTTTTTTTTTGTTAAGAGTCGTGATAATATGACTCGCCAGGTGGCATTCAAATCAACTCCCTGACATAATAAGTTCGGGAACCATAGATCTGTAAGTCTCAAGATACACGACTGCATTTCCCCATAAAATAGTGTATCCCAAGGCATACAGATGCACGATTTCCAAACTTTTCACATCAAAGAATTCATTGACTATGCCACCTGACGAGTCATATTATTCCCAACTCTTTTAATTATGGGTAAACCAGACTTTAACCACAACCCCCTCATGACAAACCAATTGTGCTATAGGCGTAAGCCCAAGCAGAAGATTTAACCGACTTAGCTGACTGTAAATAAGTACTTTCATGCATTTGTGGTGCTGATGGCAAACATAATTTTAGGAACGACAAATTATGAAGCTTCCTGGAAATATATGTAGGATATCATTGAAGCCTACTGACACTCATATATGTGTATATAACATCCTCTCCAATCTCTCATCAAAAGATACAGAGAGACTGAAAGCTTTGATATATTCTAATTGCACTGCACCAAGAAAGCTTTCTTTAGCCATTTAAACGTTTTCTCTGATTTTAGGAGCAAAAACCATGGCCTCCCATGACCCTGCTTGGCTCTTAGAGAATGGCAACATGAAGGGTTCAAGCAAGGAAATCCGTCCCTTAGAAAATGGCAACATTAAGGGTTCAGGCAAGGAAATTCGTCCTGGACGGACTGCGCATAACATGTCATCCTCATCATTGCGCAAGAAGTCAGACCTCGCACTTGTGTCGAAAGTGAAAATTGGGTTCATCAGACAATTCCTGATGAATCTGCAGGAAGTCATCTTAGGAACCAAACTCTCTATTCTTTTCCCAGCTATTCCTCTGGCAATCATTGCTCAGTGTTACAATTTTGGAAAAGTGAGTGTTGTTCTTTTTCGATTCCAACCATGGTTTTTAAATTCCGTATCTCATCTCGTCTCATTCAGCTTCGATACCGAGTCGTCTCAAACGAGTTTTCCAATACGTTTGGGACGTCTTGTGAAACAAATCAAAAAATTGAACGTGACTCGTAAATCTCAATCAAAAAATGACTTTGTGAGTTAGTCTAGTTCAGCTTTGATACCGAGTTAACTCAAGCGATACGTCTCGATCTCTAACGAGTTTAAAAACCATAATTCCAACTGTTAGTTGGAATTTCATTATTTTGTTGATTATGGGTTCAAAATCCTTTCAACGCCGAGCTACTGAGCTCGTTAAAAATGTGTTTACTAATTAAAAAAAATTACAAGTGTCAACTAGCTTAATTGGTAAAGCCTTTGGGTTATGGTACCCAGAGACTTGGGTTCAAATCCTGACGTGCCAACTTACTAAACTCATTAAAAATAAGCTTGGCAATCAATAAAATAAAATAAAATAATTAAAAAATTCCAAGATGTTATTTTTAGATGTGAGACTCAAAACTTATCAAATAAAATAAAATAAATAAAGATGTGAGACTCAAAACCCTAAGATTGCGGGCTTAGACTCATAGTTCAGTTGGTTTGACATATTGCAAAACGACATTGGGCTCGCACTTACCCATTTAAAAAAAAAAGGTTAAATAGCATTTTTATTTTTTCTAATGGGTCCTTTTTATTCTTGTTTCCAAACAGCCATGGATATTTGCTTTGAGTTTGCTTGGGCTTACTCCACTTGCTGAAAGAGTTAGCTTTCTCACTGAGTAAGTCTTCATTTTTTTTGCTAATCAAGCAAAGAATTGTATATTTAAATATAAATTTTGATTTTTTTTATATGAATTTTTGTTTAATTCTTTGTTACTTTTGCAGACAACTTGCATATTATACTGGTCCAACAGGTATTTTCTACCACCTCTCTCTCTCTCTCTTATTTTGGAAATTGAAGTGGTAATTTATAATTATTTGAACTTGCAGTTGGGGGGCTTCTTAATGCAACATGTGGTAATGCAACAGAGCTAATAATAGCATTATTTGCTCTATATGATAGAAAAGTCGATGTGGTGAAGTACTCTCTCTTGGGTTCAATCATATCAAACCTTCTTCTTGTTCTTGGGACATCTCTCTTTTGTGGAGGCCTAGCCAACCTAAAAAAAGAACAAAAATATGATAGAGTAAGGCCCATCACTGTTCAATTCATCACAATTAAACCTAATTCATAGTTGTTTGTAATTTCATCACTTCGTCTTTATTGATTTGACAGAAACAAGCCGACGTAAATTCACAACTCCTATTGCTTGGCTTGTTGTGCCACTTGCTACCATTGATGTTCAGATACACAGCTAATACATCCAGTGAGACTATCGGCTCCACTCTCGTGTTGTCGAGGGCAAGTAGCATTGTCATGTTGATTGTGTACATAGCTTATCTCTTCTTCCAATTGAAGACACATCGACAACTATTTGAAACACAAGAGGTGATTACTACCAAGTTTTAATCTATTTTAATTAAATTAAATTTAGTAATATCCACAAACTTCCTTGAGATAAGTACAAAGAAAGTATGGCAAGAAAGAAGCCAAAATTATCATGTCGTATATGTTCCTGAAATATTTAGAAGATAGGGGATGCCATTGTGTGATAACGAAAGTTTCTTACCAATGATTTAAATTTACTTGTATATCCTCCTCCTTTTCTTTTTTAACTTTAGACTAAATAAATGTTCAAAATAAAGTTATAAAATTAAATTTGAGATGTGATGATATGACTCGTCAGGTGGCATACTCAATCGACTCCCTGATGTGGATACACGGCTCTCTTGGGATACATTTTTTTATGGGGAAATGCAATCTTGTATCCCAAGGTGTATAGATCTACGGTTTTCGGACCTATCCACGTCAGGGAGTTAATTGAGTATGCCACCTGGCGAGTCATATTATCACAACTCATTAAGTTTAAGTAAAAGCATGTACAATTAGAATTGTGCTTGGTAAAACCATTTCAATACCCTTATACTAAAAAAGGGACATCGCATGCACCATAAATAAACTTAATTCAATCTTTGTACCAGAATTCATAACTACAATGGTTATATGCATTTTTTTATTTTTAAATTATTCAATTTGGATACACTTAAAAAAGTAATTTTTTTTTTAAAAACTTTTAAAACTTATGAGGTGGAAATAAATTACTTTCTACTTTCTAAAAATTATTTTTCTCCCACAAGTTCTATTTTTACTTTGTAGCCAAATGAGGCTTTAATGGTAAAGAAATATGCTAACTTATTTGTGATGGAACTTATCAGGAAGAAGACAGTGATGACGTGGCTAGTGAGGAAGTAGCAGTAATTGGATTTTGGAGCGGATTTGCTTGGCTGGTAGGAATGACAGTCGTTATAGCAGTGCTATCGGAGTATGTTGTGGGTACAATCGAGGTAAATACATTCAAATGTTCCTATCCACTTTTACAATTCAATCCACAATCTCTTGGGACTCACTCTCACTCTCTTAAAACATTTAACTTACCCATTCCTTCTCACTCAGATAGTAATCAGCCTTTGTCGCTTGTGATCACACCATCTGAATCAACTTAATTTCAATTCTCATGGTTTATTGCCTATTGGGCTACTCCAACATTTCCATAATTTGTTCATTTTTATTTTTCTTCTTTGTTACTCTTACGCTTGATCTATTGCTTCTCAATCGTCCAACATTCGATTTTATAAAGGATAGTCTTTATTAATCCCGTCGTGTAAAATTTTTCTTTTAATTTTATTGGGATGCAATCATATGACACTCCAGAACCGCACTTCCACTCTAACCATTTAACTTCATTAGTACTGTTCTTTCACTAATTGGGAATACGCCTTAACTAATCAGGAAGCGTCAAATTCTTGGGGCTTATCGGTGAGCTTCATTAGCATAATCTTGTTACCCATTGTGGGAAACGCTGCAGAACACGCTGGAGCAATCATATTCGCCTTCAAGGACAAGTTGGTATGTAATTCTTAATTAAATTTTTAACATAATTTTACTAACGATGTTTCACGACTTCAACATAATTATTAATTATATTCTGGACATAATGCAGGATATATCTTTAGGTGTAGCTTTGGGGTCTGCAACTCAAATTTCTATGTTTGTGGTGAGATTCTAAGTTACCCAAGACAAGAAATTTTGATTTTTGTATCTTAAATTTTGAAAAGAAAATCTAATAATTAATCTTTAAACGAAATTCAGATTCCCTTGACTGTGATCGTAGCGTGGATTATGGGTATCAATATGGATCTTGATTTTAATCTCATCGAGACTGGTTCGCTAGCTTTATCAATTCTGATAACCTCCTTCACCTTGCAAGTATGATCCTATCTGCATTGTCCATTTTTTTTTTCCTTTTTATTCAACATATATATTTGTCTAAAATTAGAATTCCTGATTCTTATAATCATTCCAAAAAATTGAAAAAAAATCTTAATACTGTTATTTGCAGGATGGGACTTCACACTACATGAAAGGATTTGTTCTCCTAGTATGCTACGTTGTCATCGGGGCATGTTTTTTCGTCCTCAAGACTCCACTGAGTAAGTGATTTAGCCGAAAAATGGTTCTTTTAAACAAGAAAATCAAGTTGTAGCTCATATTCCCCAACTTAATTGTGTTCTTGAATTCTAAATGCCAGAGCCAACAAATGTACTCAACTTGGGAATTGAATCATCATCATCATCAGGAGTCTTGGTAGCTTAAGAGATAGGTCTTGGGCTAGGGGGGAGGGGTGATGGAACCACCAATCAATGAATCTACTAGCCATTGTAGATGTTTTTCGCGAATGGGCGCATGCATTTGTCATTCTTTCAGAGCTTTGAATATCTTTATCAATGGAGGTTTCTGTGGTACAACTGTATCAGAATGAGTGCCAAGCCATCAAAGTTGAGATAGAGACATATGGTACCCTTGAAGCTTGAAGAAGAACAGAAATCTCTTGTAGAGGATGGTCATGTATACTAGGTGGTTTGGTTTATAATTCTAGTCTTGAGTGGTGGCAATTTGCATGGGTTTTCTATATGTTAGTTTCTTCTAATAAATAATGGTCAAATGGGTTTGTCTTCTTTTACTAGTCTTCTCTAAGCTACAATTATGTATCTTTTTTATGATAGTCAATAATAATAATAATAAAAAGTTTATTTTTGAACTTTTGTGTAACATTTGATATGCCATGGAATTAGGTTTTATTCCACTGGAGTTGATCAAGAAAAAAGTGTGAAAATTAAAGGAAAGAAACTAAGTCAATGTCGAGAGTGTTTGAGGCAGACCATCAAACGTATGGCTGAGATGGGATATATTCCTTGGGATTCCTTTGGAAAATGTCTTTACTAATCAAAGAAAAACGAGTACTACAACAACATATATACATATGGATATATGTATATGGGTCCCTTCGGCAGCCAATGAGCCAACACCTTTGTCTTAGTTATATGGGTTAGAAGTTTTGGATTGGGCTGATTTTTTGGGTCATTGATTTTATAATCATTAATTTGTAAACCATACTTAATGGGGTTATAAGTTTCATATTAGACTGATTTTTTGTGAAGATGATCTCATCACCACACACATGGTTGGCTCCCACAACATTGGGCTGATCTTTTAAGCAATATATCTGAAACGCTACCCTATATATAGGTTTTTGGCATAAAAAATTCATACAACCTATACATACTTGTCTTCCGCATGTCTCGTCAAAATGCTTGCAAATGCACTTTGGATTAGACACGGTTGAGTTATACTAGCTACCAAGATCATCATTAATTAATACTAGGAACTCAAACTTCGTCCTTCATATTCTTCCTCTAATTGTGTAGACATGGTAAAGAAATTGATTCAGGAACAATTAAAAAATATGTATAGATCTAGATGCAATCATACACATAAAACACAAAAGATTTACGTTGTTGACTAAAGATTGAGGTGTGTTCATGGATCACGTCGAGTTCACTATGAAGAGAAGAATCTCACTTACATATTATACCATTTAACTAAAAAGAGAAATATGTATATCCTAGAAAAACCTAACTAGGTTTTACATAATACCAATAGAATTACAAAAATACCTTTGAAAATTTCTTTTGAGGGTACCACCCCCGAACCCCACCTTCTAGGTAGGGAGACCACGCCCCCCTGCAAACCCCTGTGAGCTCAATGCCAAGCTCAGTCAACGAACATTATGTCAAATGATAAACAATACTCCTTGGTGACCAGTACTCTTAGGCTCCACAAACCACAATAGACACTCTTTTTTTTTTATCTAGTCTAACTTGTCAACTAGTTTCCTCACGTTTTATTCTCAAAATCCCTTCAAGTATTTAAAGAAGAGTGAACCATGGCTAGTGCATATATATATATATATATGAACAGCGTTCCTAAGACTCATATTGGGACTCACATTGCGACACACCGTTTTGTCTTATATGGGCAAAAACACTTGGAATGGGCTGATTTTTTGTGAGGATGATCTCTATGGTGAGGAGATCATCCTTGCCAAAAATCAGCTCATTATGAAACTTCTAGACCGTCCAATTTTTGTTGAAAAATTATAGACCGTCCAATTTTTGTAAATCAATTTTGATGGGGTTAGAAGTTTTGGAATGGGATGATTTTTTGCCAGGATGATCCCCTCATCACAGAGATCATCCTCACAAAAAATCAGCTCATTCCAAACATTTTTGCCCATATAAGACAAAACGGTGTGTCGCAATGTGAGTCTCAATATGAGTCTTAGGAACGTGACCCTATATATATATATATATATTTTTGATAATTTTATTAATTTATTGTAGATATACACAATGAAAAAAATTTAATAAATTGGATTGATTCACTGAACCAAATTGTTTGGTATGTCGAACCCAATCAAAATTCGATGGATTTGTAGTTCACTTGATTTTACAAACTCAGTATGAACCGCACCACGAATTGGTATCACTTCCTACTGATTTGTGGTTCAAACTGGCAAGTAGAACCGAACTGGGTAACATAAGGTTTTCTTAGGTTGAAGTCCCAACTAGGCCATAAACCGAACCGAATGGGTTTTCCCAAGTTGCAATCAACTCACCAACTCGCATAATAGGTCAAAACTAACCCAATCAGTCTTGCCTATCAATAACTGCTTTAAGTGGTCAAGAGTGGGAAGATCCCATCCAAATGATCCATACAACCCTAAGAAGGGGTGAAACTAGACCAATTCACAATTCATACCGGCCCAACTCACTTTGGGCCTAGACTAGTCCAGGGCCAAACCTATTTCATGGGCCATTTGAATCATGTTGGGTCTTCCAGTCTGTGTGCCTAGTTAAAAGTTGGGTAAATTACACTTTGACCCCTTACTGTTTGGCATAATTCCATGTTGAACCCCCTAATGTTTTGACAATTGCACTTACCTCCCTTATACTTTATCTAAGGAGTTCACTTACACCCCCTTCCATCTACTAAAAAATTATTTTTTATTTTTATAAAGACCGTTTTACCCTTCTAGAATGTTTATATTCTGATAAACAAAAATATCCCTGGTAAAGATGGGTTCATGCCCACGACTGTGAATGCTGAGACGGGTGCACCTTAAATATTATTTAAAATTTGAATTTTTAAGGGGAAAGAAAAGATAAAATGAGTGGGTAAAGTGGTAAAACAACATCTGAATTTTAACACCGTTAATGAAAGGAGAGGTAAGTGCAATTACAAAAAACATTAAGGGATCAACATGGAATTATGCCAAACTACGGGGGTCAAAGTGTAATTCACCCTTAAAAGATTGTCACCAAACCACCTTTACCACAGTCGGCAAGTGAAGAAGTATCGAACTCTGCCAAATATTACCATGAAAGGACAACACCTTCGTGTTTCTATTTTAATCTTTTAGGAGTCTTTTTGTTTGTGCCCATCAAACTATAAAGTTCATCTTTATTTAGTTTTTTTTTACTTTTATTTTTAATTGATGAAGTATTAATTTTTTCAATTATTTAGAAGATAAATATTAATTCAGTTTTTAGAAGATAAATTTTTTTGAGAAACTTTCAGTTTGAGATGTTCATCAATTTTACTAGTTTTGATAATTTGGTCCTGATTTCTTGAATGTAATATCTATATGTTACAATTTAAAATTTTTGAAAAAATATATTACTTTGAATAATATTTATAAAAATAAATATGGGCTCGACAGAAAATGTACAAATAATAATAATCTTAGTAGAAAAAAATATTCCGAACCATTCATCCAAAAAATGAAAAAAAAAACAAAACATGTTAGAGAAATTATATTAGAATCAATCAACGATTAAAGATGGGGTTTAGCCTTTGAGAAAGTTTTCCTTGAGTTGTTTTTGATAAATTGATTATGGTATCATAAGCATCGCGTTTCAACTGTGTAGAATCTCACAAAGTTTTGGTAAATAGTAGAGATACCCTGAGTTTTGAATTTGAGATTGATGTCATGATCCCTTGACTTCAATCTAATGAAAATGACCAGAATGTCATTCTCTTCAACAACCGAAAATCCATAGGTTTTTTTTTCCAACCTAGTCGGCTTCAAGTTCTTCAAACTAAAATCAATGGTAAATTAATTTAATATATTCAACCTTATCTTCAATTCAATGATTTTTTATTTTTCCTTAACTCTTTGTGGAAAATACTAGAGCTTGTCCATGTAGTTATGTACTCTTTGAAAAGGAATCTATTTAATGAAACATCCTGACTTTCGTACTTTGGTGGGTTGTCTGAGACCTTTCGATGACTTATATTGTGTTGAAGGGTTTACAAAGAAACCTAAAAATTTATCACTAATCCAATTTGAGTTCCTCTACGGGATAAACCTCAATAGAAAACTAAAGAGTAACGACAACAAGTGATTGAATCTACCTAAAGTTCCATCATTTAATACTTCTTTTAAAATCTTAGGTTTGTAAGTTAAAAACTTGAAATAATAGAATCTTGATGTTGAAGTTAACGTCTAAATTTTACAAAGTTTTATTCAAATAGATTAAAGATGATTGGTCTGAGAAGAAATATCGAGGGTTGTTAGATCGAAGTTGAAGATGAAATAACAAATAACAAGATTCGAAACCATGTTCTTTACTCCTTCAACCCTTAAAATCATTCATTTTTTGTGCGATATTTGGAGTAATAGCAACTGACTAATAGTGTTGAGAAAATGGTCTTAAATCTCGTTCGAGATTGAGACAACTCGTCCAAGTTATCTCGGTATCAGCCACTAACGAGGCGAGTTGACAAGTCGTCGTATAGACATGATTTGTTCTAATTCTAAGGTATTTTTTTAAATCTCATTCAAAACAATTTGACTCGTCCACCAACGAGGCGAGTTGACAAGTTGTCTCGTAGGCGTGATTTGTGGTAAAAGGTATTTTTGTAAATCTCATCCAAAAGAATTCAAATAAAGCGAATATGGGACGTTAGACTTAGATATCAAATTGGTGTTTTATAATAATATATTGGTGTGGCAATATAACTTCTCGTACAAATCACTGGATATCGTACAGGAAAATGCCCTAGGAGAGCAGAAACAGACAATCAGTTGGCCTTGGGCTCCTCCAGAGCTCAAACCCTAAACCCTAACCCTAACCATTAGAATGGTTTCTCTGAAATTCCCACTCCCACCAATCGAAACCAGAGTCTTCTCTCCTCACAAATCGAAACCAGTTTCATCAATCCATCATCCTCCATTTCTCGACAGCACAAAATCTTCAATTTCTCTCCTCAAATCTCGTCTTTCTGCTTCTGCAACTGATTTAATCGTTGAAGAACCAGAAAAATTAGAAGAAAAACCCAAAGAAAGAATCTCTGATGCTGTGGAAGGAATCTTGCCAATCGGTCTCCATCGAGAATTCATGCCAAAACACGTTGCTGTAATCATGGATGGGAACGTGAGGTGGGCTAGGAGGCGAGGGTCGCCATCATCTTTGGGTCATGAATCAGGTGTTCGAGCTCTTAGAAACCTAATTGAGAATTGTTGTAAATTGGGAATTAGGGTTCTCACCGTTTTCGCATTCTCCTATGATAATTGGAATCGCCCTAAAGTCAGTATTTTGTTCTGTTTGTTTAATTTGTTTTTTATTTTTTTGTTGAATTTTTGTTTAGTTGGTTAATTGTGTTACACAGGTTGAGGTTGAATTCTTAATGAGATTGTTTGAAAGAGTGGTGGAAGCTGAGCTCAAGAATTTCATGAGGTAATTTCCTGAAAAAACTACTGAATTGAAATGGGTTTGTTTTATTTGGATTGAATTTGGGGTTTTAGGGTAGTAAATTAGTTCCTAAACCTGAAAACTTTTATGGTTTAGATAGTTAAAATTTGCTATGTTTTGGGAAATTTTGGTTTAGTACTTCTGTTGAAAGCTATTGATATCAAATGGGTTTTTATATGTGATATGAAGTCAAGTAATTAAGGGAACCCCTAACAAAAAATTCAATTTTTTTCCAAAAATTAGGAAAATGGTTAAAAACTAGTCATTTACATCGAAATAAACAGCTTTCGATAAATTTAGTAATTGAAATCAATTGCTGCAGCAGATGACTATATCAGTCAGGTGGATATTCCAGAACCGAATCATTCAAGCTATCGTTGTTGACTGTTTTAGTAGGATTTGAATGTCTGCAGCATATGAAAATGAAATCCAATGCTTGTATGCTTGTTCTGTTGAATTAGGTGTTAAGAAAAACACGGGTCATTGAACCAAGAAACGAATCCAAAAAAAAAAATTGCAAATTGAGATTTTTACGTCGTTCCTTCAAGACTAAGGTACGTCCACATAACTAGGGTTTTACATAATACTGGTGAAGTTACAAAAATACCCGCAGGAAAATTTCTTTTGGGGCTTCACACCCACACCCCCACCTCCGGGCAGGGGTGTGTTAGCACCCTCCAACACCCTAACAATCTCAACACCAAGCTCGACCAGGGACACGCGTGACTTGATGAAGAGAACCTCCTTAATGACCAGTACCATCACGCTCCACAACCATAACATTAGGTTCCATCAGAAGTGCAAATGTGATCTCAATTAGATTTCAATTTTAGTGTATATGGACTTAATTCTTCAACATTGGTATCTATGTATGGACATTGTGTTCGTTATAATCATATGCCATCATCTTTGCCATTATTGTTGCTGTTGTTTGGTTGTATATCATCTCTAGAAAGATTATTGAGTTCTTGTTCCTCTCTAAGGGAGATTCTGTAGCAATGACATTAAGCCCAGTTTTGGTTGTTTGGTTTGGTTTGGTTTGGCACAGAGAAGACATTCAAATATCTGTAATTGGGGATTCTTCTAAGCTTCCGAAGTCCCTACAAAAACTGATAACCGACGCAGAGGAGATGACCGAGAACAACTCTCGACTTCAACTTATTGTAGCGGTAAGCTATAGTGGGCAGTACGACATAATGCAAGCATGCCAAAACATAGCTTACAAAGTCAAGGATGGTTTGGTTCAACCAGAAGAAATAAGTGAGTCCCTAATAGAACAGGAACTACAAACAAATTGTACAGAGTTCCCTTACCCAGATTTACTTATTCGCACTAGTGGTGAGCTTAGGGTGAGTAACTTCATGTTGTGGCAATTGGCTTACACAGAACTATTCTTTGTAAAATCACTATGGCCCGATTTTGGAGAGGTCGACTTTTTAGAGGCTCTACATTCGTTTCAACAAAGGCAGAGACGTTATGGTGGGCGAGATTTATAGGCAATTGTACATAAACATTTATGTTATAGGGGAATTTGATGGGACCTGAGCAAGATTATCTCATCATGGTCTTCATCATTCACATTTTATATTTAATTATCTGTAACATTTTCTAAGCTTTGTAGGCTCGACATGATCCTTCAGTTCAAATGATTGCTTGTTCAGCTTGCAAATATTGTGATCATGGTTACATTTAAAATTTCAGTGAATTAGAGCATATTGCACACCTTGGTACATTGGGACTGTTTTAGTTGAGTTAAATATTATTTTTAGGGTGCTTTATGAAAATGACAAATATTTCTAAAAAACAACTGATCGTGCCATTTTTTTTTTTTTTTTTAAATTTATGAAAATAATCAAATGCCTGTTTTCACAATTATTTGTTTACTAAAATGGTTATATATTGTTGAGTCAAAATTTGCTATTTAACGTTGATGTGAAATTTACATTCAACTCAAGGGCATAAAGGTAAGTTCATCAAATTGTTTGAACTAAGATTAGAAAATTTAATTAAATAATTAGCCCATTACATTACTCAGGCCCTGGATCAAGAAGCCCTAAAGCTTTCCTTTCTTTGGGTTAAAAAAAAAAAAAGTGAGAAAAACTCTCATCATTGGCTGTTACTATGGGTATCACAATCCAAGCCCATTGGCTGAAAATGAACCCAATCTCCATGTTAAGGGCCCATTTAGCTTAAATCAAATGGTTGAGATCAACTTGATCAATCTCCTTACTTGAATCTATAAATTTTCATTGATCAAGCTCACCTTAGCCCGTAAAAGCATATTTTATTTTTCAGGCCCAATTGAAGGACTAACCAATGTTCGAGCCTATAATGTAGTCTAGATTGAGCCCATTTATTGATCTATTTGAAATCAATTGATTATTAAATCATTTTTGGATTTATAACATCCATCTAGTTTCAATCTAGTCTAAAGTCAGAGTAATATCCACGTCATCAAAGTGTGAATCGACGTCAATTGTGAAGTCAGTCGAGCATTATTGAATGATTAAAGATCTTCTCAAAGCGTGCAACCACAACCACAAAACCTACGTACGTGCCTTGCCACTCACACACACACAAGAAAATAACCTCTTCTAACAGATAAGGCAAAGATAAGGCTGAGACTCTTACATCCATTAGATGGATACGCTCATCACATCTAACGGTCAAAAATCACCACCATGGATAAACCATAAAATCCATAAAACCTATAATCCGATCACCTATTATAATCCGGACCACCACAATCAAACCTCTCAACCCTTCATCTTCAACCACCACTCATGGCTACCACTACAGCCGCTGCCACGTCATCCTTCTTGGGAACTCGCTTGTACGACGTCCACTCGAACTCGGGCAAATTCCAAGCCCGATTCGGATTCGGAAGCAAGAAAAAAGCTGCTCCGAAGAAGATCTCGAAACCGAGTACGGATCGGCCACTTTGGTTTCCAGGTGCACAAGCGCCCGAGTGGCTCGATGGGAGTTTAGTGGGTGATTACGGGTTTGACCCATTTGGGTTGGGTAAACCGGCTGAGTACTTGCAGTACGATTTGGATTCGTTGGACCAGAACATAGCGAAGAACTTGGCGGGTGACGTCATTGGGACTCGGTTCGAGAGTGCTGATGTGAAATCGACTCCGTTCCAACCTTACACAGAGGTGTTTGGGTTGCAAAGATTCCGTGAGTGTGAACTCATTCATGGGAGGTGGGCCATGCTTGCTACACTCGGTGCACTCGCTGTTGAGTCACTCACTGGTGTTACCTGGCAAGACGCGGGAAAGGTATGTAATTGTAACCCGAGAATTTGAACCGGAACCCGAATATACTGTTTATTTTAGAGATAATGATATAGTGTAATGTGGTATCATATTGTGCACACTTTTTTGCTTCTAATCGTTAGGTATCAATTGATTGGATAGAAGATCCACGTGGCATTATATTATGCCAATAAACAAAGATCCTTGGTTTGATGTCTACACTATGGTTTGGGATCGGCATCGAGCCCGGTTTGAATCAACCGATCCGCTCTGCCTAGTCAAACTCTCTAAATCGAGTTTGATAAAATATTATAAAGATTTAAAAAAATTGACTAATTTACTAAGACATTCGCTGGAAATTATAAAACTCCCATTCCAGCAAAGAAATTAAACATTTTCATCAAAAAAAAAAAAAAAAAAAAGGTTAAATTACAAAAATATCCTTATCAAAATGTGATGGCTAGTAATAAATAATTAAATATTAAGGGGGTCTTTCAATCATTTTAAACATTTTTTTTTTTCTTATATTGCAAAAAAAAAAATTAAGTCTGAAAAAAGATAATTTATGCAAATGAATAGAATGGGAATTTTATAATTTTTCTCAATTTTTTTTTTTGTTTGTAATTTACTCTTAAAAATAGTAAAAATTATATATTATAAACTAAATTATTACAAAAACTGTTTTAAACGAGTTGATATGGACCAGATTTTCAAAATAATGATCATTATAACAAATTTTTTTTTTTTTTTGGGCCCAATCAAAGAGGATATGAATTCTTGAACAACTCATTTGGTCAGCATTAGTTGACTTTGACTTAGTTCCTTTTTAACCCATGAACTACACACGAAAGTATTTTTAGTCTAATATTGGATTGGATGGGATTCCATTAATAGTATTATTTGAGAATTTCTAGTGTTGGAACATTATAATCAGGTTATTTAATTTAATTTAAAATAATAAAAGAAAAAAGATAAACTATTTTTTGGTGGGCCAGGAAATGTAGGCCCGACATCCCTATATATAAATTGATTCTGGTTTCACAAAATTTTCAGGTAGAGCTGGTTGAGGGTTCTTCCTACTTGGGCCTTCCCCTTCCCTTCTCCATGACCACATTGATATGGATCGAGGTCCTCGTTATCGGATACATCGAGTTCCAAAGGAATGCGGAGCTTGACCCAGAAAAGCGATTGTACCCGGGCGGACCATTCTTCGACCCACTTGGCTTAGCCGCTGACCCAGAGAAGAAGGAGACACTTCAATTGGCAGAGATCAAGCATGCTAGGCTAGCCATGGTTGGCTTCCTTGGGTTCGCGGTCCAAGCCGCTGCCACCGGAAAAGGCCCACTTAACAATTGGGCTACCCACTTGAGTGACCCACTTCATACTACCATCTTTGACACCTTCTCTTCCTCTTAAGTTTGGCTTCTATCTTTGTTGTTTGCTTAAAGTGAGACTTTGATGCATCTGATCGATCTATTATGTATTTTTATCTTGTAAAAACTCTATAATATTTGACATCGAAAAGCGTAATGTTATTGTTTATATATGTTTCTAAGATGATCATCGACATTGATTCCTCCCAACTCTAAAGATTATTCTCAAATTGACAATTATCATCAATGACTTATTCCAAAAATCTCATCGTAGATTAATTTCAGTGTGGGGAACTAAATCACAAGATCAATGATGTTATGGCGTTATTGCTCAAGTGTTTAAGTCCCTAGTTGACAATAGTAAGCATGATAATCTATTAATTATTATTTGTAATTTAAAATATTAATTAAATGGTGATTTTAAATATTAAAAAGAAAAAAAAAAAAAAGAGGATAATTTTATAATTTTGAAAGTACCCAACATGATTTTAGGGATGTGTGATTACAATTTTCTTGGGTTTAGTTCAAAAAGGAACATTTTATAATAAGTTTACATGTTATGTTGAGAACAGTGAGATTTGAGGTTGAGGATGATGAGCTTGATAAGGTGAGGGTGATTTAAATTATAGGCATTTCTATAATTTCAATTTCATAAGAGTATTTATCACATCCCAATTAAAGATTAACACACCATTCAAATATAACAAATGTTTTGCACTTTTGCTTAAATTATTATCTTTACAAAACATTATATCATTCAAATAATTTCAATAGTTGTTTACATTTATGATTGGATTCATATAAAATCTTAAACCCAAAAAAATAAAAATAAAGAGAGAGCCTCTATTAGCACCCCAACTTTTATTAAAGTTGTGAGGTGGTCTACTAAAATTCCAAAAAAAAAAAAAAAAAGAGAAAAAGAAAAAGAAAAAGAGAGAGAGAGAGAGAGAGAGAGAAAAAAGGAAGGGAGGGGAAGGTTAATATGGTTAGTTTGATAGGATGATTTACAAAAAATTATTATATCAAAAAAATTAAAATTTAAAAAATAAAGAAAAAAAAGGCAAAGAGAATGATTAATATCCTCACCCAAACACCACATTTAATTTATTAAAGTGCAATAAATAGACTTTGAAAATGGAATCTAAGGGTATTTTGGTAAAAAATAATTTTTTTCGAAGTCATTCTCAGTACAAAATCCAATTTCCAACGTGTATTTATTGCACTTTAATGTGTACCCTAAAGGCACATGTTAACAAGACCCTTAATTTATAAGGAAAATTACTTAAAGGGCCCTTGCAAAGTGACTTCTTTCTAAATAGTCCTTAAGTTTTCAACGATTGTTTGACAAAGCATTTAGTAAACTTTTTCTTTATAAATGATCCCTTGACCTCATTTCCCACATTTCTCACAATTGAAGGCCCTAACCATTCAAACTCATCGTTTTCATCAACAAATTGTGTTTTTGACATCTCAATTGAGTTTCGAAGACTCTATTTTTTCAAAAAAGATTTAAGAAATAAGAAACTATTTTCAAGAATTTTTTCAAATATTTTGAAAATGTATGTAATTCTAGTGAAAGAATTTGAAACATGAGTGTGACACCCATGCATTCAAATCCATAGGGTGGTGATGCTAAACTCATTGATTGGACAGGTAGCGATGGCACCTCCCATTAAGAGGACACCAAGATCTTAGATTTTGATCAGAAGATTAATGGATTGTTCTGATACCATAACGAAGGATAAAACTCAATTGATCAACGGATTTGTAAAGAAAAACAAATCCGGCATATGTGATCCAAATCTAATCATAATCAAATCAAATCCCTAATAATATGATTCTAATCTCCATAGAAATGATGTGGTGAATCTTAGTGCACCTTATGACAATGCATCAATAATCGCTTGATCTAATCTGGTCTAATTATTTTTCATCATGGATTGCGAGGATTACCCCGAAATTCAACTTTTCAATAAGGGAAAAATCATGAACTGACACGTGGCATTTCAGATAATTAATAGAAAAATATATTGGATTATCTACTAGCGTTGATCTTCGTTTTTTTTTTTCGAAAATTTTCTTTCTGGGTTTTGTTTTTCTTCTCCCTTTATAAGTATCTGTGTTTTATTGAGAGGATAAGAAGAGAACAAGTGGAGATTCGTTGCTTGATTTTGAGGGAGAGGAGACATGGGTTTGCTTTATTTGATCAATCTAGAAGGCAGGATCTACAGTTGCAAACACTGTCAGACTAATCTCGCTCTCTGCGAGGACATTTATTCCAAGGTTTCATCTCCTCTTACTGTGACAATCCATTAGTCCTTTTTTTTTTTTTTTTAATATAAAAAAATTGTTATTTAAAAGTTAAGTCTTTATATGTTTATATAGTTTTCTGTTATTATACACGGGGTTCCTTCAAGGGATGGATTTTTGTGATTATTAGATGTTTCTTTGATTGATTTGGAGAAAACCCATCTTGAGTTTTGTCTCTTTGTAGACAATTTCATTGTGATTAGTTCCTTTTTAATTGGTTAAGTTGTTGGGTTGTTCTTAGGCTTTTGTGATTGTTGCAGGTTTCTTTACATTTTCCTCATTTTTCTATTACTAGAGGAGTGTGCGTGTGTATGTGTGTGTGTGTGTGTGTGTGTGTGTGTGTGTTTGTTTTTTTTTTTTTTTTTGAAAAAATGAATAAAATTAGGGGAATTGAGGGAATTAAATTAGTTTTCATTTTTATTTATTTTTTGGTGCAGAATTATCAACTAGAGTCAAAAAATAACAAAATAGTTGGAATTGTTTGATTTGAGTTTGGCTTTTGTGGTCTCTTTTTGTGATACTTTGTTTGTGTCAGTGTTCTGGGTTATTAATTTCTTTGGTTAGTGATCAACACCATAACTACCTCTATAGAGCAGAAAGTTAGTAATTACTATTTGAATTCAAATAGAAGATGTTGCAGTAGTTTTTGTAGAAAAGTAATAATTTTTACTAAGAGGTAGTTATGGTGTTGATCACTAGTTGTGATGTACTTGCCCCAGAGCTTTGAAATCATTGAAAATTTGTGTTTTTAAGTCTTTTTTAAGAGACTAGACTTCAAGAGGCTAAGAGAGTAAATAAATTCAAGTCTCTCATCATGAACTGGGGCATTTGGAAAGAACGAAAACGCAAAATAGAACCTCTTCTTTATAATACATGTTACGTTTTTCCGTCTTTAAATATTTTTCAAAATAAAAAAGCTTTCCATGCTTTTATGAAACCTTACTACACTCTGGCTTTGCGGTATATTGTCACTAATTCCTACGATGGGTTTATATCAAACCATGGGCGTGTGTATCTATATGTATCCATTTTTAAACTTAGTCACCGTTCTTGTGACGTTCCTGTCTTTGACTATTTTTGTAACCAAATTTGTGTCAAACTTCATTTTCTGATCTTACATATGTTGCGAACTGTTGATGTGAAAAATCGTCACAGCTGAATATTCTACTTAGGTTAATAGAGAATTTATTTGTAAAATTTGCCTTCTGATTGGATGAATAAGTAGATAATGCTGGAAAGACAAAGCCTGCTTGGGCACTCAAATAAAGTTTGAGCGAATGAGAAGCCAGTTTGCCATTCGTTCATGAAGTCGTGCATTGTGCCACCCTTGGTTATGAAAACTAGAACATAAAAAATTTGACAAAAACATAAACCTTGGTATTCTATCCTTGAAGAACCCACTATACATGCAAAATGGTTGCTTTAATTGTACAATGTTTTTTTATATAAAAATAATAATGTTGTTGCTTTTACTTTATGTGTTGTTTCTTAGAAGTGGATATCTCAACTGATCATGTTGTGCTCTGACTTTTACATTTATCTTTTGCTGGAATTTAAAGCATGATCCCATTCTCTTCTATTGCAAGCTGCTACTGAATTGTATGTTGTTGTTTTTTTATTTTGTACTTTGTGTCTAAATCCTTCTGATTATTATTGTAGAGGACAAAACTTTATTTGAAATTGAAACTGACATGTATTAACCACATGATGCTTGTCTTGCATATTGATGTCTATTTTTATTTTATTTTTAGAAATTCTATTGTCACACCAACTTTTACTTACAACACACCAATTCTTTTGTAATTATAAGGAGTTGTTTACCTTTGAATTGGTGAGTTATAACTAAAAGTTGGGGTGCTAATAGCAGCTCTCTCTTTTCACTTGTGTTTCAGTGTCTAGTACATGCTAGTTGATTGACGGGCAAACATTCTGACTCACTGTTTTGCCTCTCCTTTATACAGGCCTTCCATAGCAAGCATGGGAAGGCTTATCTCTTCAATAACGTGTAAGTATTTCTAGATTTTCTATGTGCTTCACATATGTTAAATGCCATTTAAGTTGATTCACATATGCATAGTTTCTCGTTTCTATCGTATGAGAAACAGGGTTTTTATTTCTCGTACGAGTGTTGCATGTCAGAAGTATATGCTAATAACTCGTTAAGCTACTTGATGTGCTCATTTACATCTATATCAAACACCTAATGTTGTCTAATAAGCTATATATGCTCTTTCTCACACCTTACACCACCAAAGGTAACACAGTCCCATGCATTCCTAGACAAAACATATAGTCTGTTCATGTCTTTGAAGCATTGTTATCTATTTTGCACATTTGGAGGATAAGATTGATGCATTGTCTCCCTCCCAATGCTTGACAGTGTGAATGTCTCGGTCGGAGAGAAAGAAGAGCGGATGATGCTAACGGGGATGCACACTGTTGCCGACATATTCTGCGTCGGCTGTGGATCAAATCTTGGGTGGAAATATGTAAGATTAGGAAGCAGAGCTTTTAAAAGTTAAGATTTGTATACCAATTGGTAAAGGTTCAATCTTTTGTTACCTTCCTCACCTTTGAAGGAGCCACGTCAATAAGGTGGTGAAGTCTTTGTGTTTGGTAACACTAGGGCTGCATGGGTGGGCCAAACCCGAACCTGATGGGTTCTGACCGACCTTGGGTTAGGTTTGGGCACAATTATTTAGGATTTGGTCTTGGGTTTATGCAAAAAAAAAAAAAAAAAAACAATAATTGACTAATTCAAATCGGGTTGGGTTCGGGCTTAAGACATCGGATTGTCCAAACCTGAACTTTGCCCAATTTGCCCGAACCTAACTTAATATGGTTATAAAATATTTTTGTTTCTTTCTCATTCACAATTCACATTTCAAATTATAGTTAATCATCATTATCATTTTTGGGACAAATAATTGTAAATTTTTATTTTTTTCATACCTCTTATCTTTATTTAAGTTATTATTATTACTAAATTATCTAGTATTGATGAAGACTGAAACATCCTGACTTGGGTTGGGTTGAGCATTTTATGCCCGAGGTCGGGTTGGGCAGTTGATCGAGTTGCAGCCCTAGTTTACACCACATACCATGGATCAAAAACCTGGCTAGATACTTAAATATAATTTCCAAAAATAATAATAATTATTATTATTATTATGATTTGTATGTAATTATTTATTTCAGGAAGCTGCCCATGAGATGAAACAAAAGTACAAAGAAGGGAAATTCATACTTGAGAGGTGGGTAGGATAACAAGTTGTTATAATTGGTTTCAAAATTTAATTGTTATCGAGTGTTTCAGATTGGATTTTCTTTTCAAGCAGGTATAAGATATCGAGCCCTGATGGGAGCCACTACTGGGTCGGTAATGAATCTCAGATTGGTGGTAGTGATGCAGATGATGCTTGAATATAAGGTGATGGTGCATCATCATCACCTGTTTCAAATGTATATATTGTAAATGTAATAAATGGTCCTTTTGTTCAATATTTCTGGTTTCTTAAAACGTTCAAACACCCACGAAGAAGATTGCGAATCAATCCATATCCAATATATTTGAAATATTATTATAATAAAGTGAATACCCTAACATACAGTTCTCATTTAATGTAAAATGATCAATCTTTAGAATCAAAACATCTAACTTTTTATTTTAAAGAGATGTATAACTAATCTATAACAATATCAATAAAAAATTGTTTGGTCATAATTAACACAATACTTGTTAAGCTAATCCATGTTACTAATAGTAGGTCGATTCATCAATCAAAATTTTAAAAGATAGTGGGTGTTGTTAGACCTTATCAGATTCAAAAATTCTTCCTCTTAGAGAGAGAGAGAGTAAATCCCCAAATAATTACAAAAGTTTTTGATATTTCCAAAGTCGTGCTAATGTTGACAATTTGATAACATTTTGTCAAACATTATGTGGTGTCGTGTCAACACATGTAACACTTGCCACATGTTTGAAAACTTAGGTAATTATTTGGGAATTTACCCATATATATATATATATATATATATATATATATATATATATATATAGTCTTTCCTGAGCATTCAATTATGAGCCTAAATAATGCAATAAAATGAACTGACATGGCCATCTAACTGGTTTGTTCTGCATAAGATGACATGCTGCTGGGTGTACTGGTATGGAAATAGCATCTGCATCAAAGTAGAAAATGTTTCCTAGAGAATTTTAGATGCATTGAAAATAAAACCTCAACATCAAGAAGAAGGAATCTATCGTCTAAACAGACATCAAGACGCCGCATAAGTTTCAATAAATAATTCTTTCACATTTACTACTTATATCTGGGAATTGAGAATGTCAAGGGACCTATCGAGCTGGCTAACTACCATGATCCTTCAGCACCCTTACTTGGATTTTGGAAAGCAGAGAAACCCCAGAAAGTTTTCAAGGCGTAAGGTGGATAGATAGTCGCTCCTTCTTCAGTGATCTTTGCTATCTGCAATTTTCAATCAGTCTGTAAGATTAACCAAGGTGACCTTTACAAGGATTCTACAAATCAAAATACCAAACTCTATTCAATTATTTCTAACCAAACAAGGATCTACAAAGATCAATAAACCATTATAAAGATTAGATCCATTACGAAACATGACATAGAGTGAAAAATTGTGTGCACATGCCTATGATCAACACTATATACCTTCTACTTACAGGTGTGTATTTATGAGAATATTTAGGTATGACACTTGGTAAGATCGAATGGTCCAAATTTAATAGGATCCATGGACCCACCTAAGTGATCTTTACTATATAACAAATGGACCCAATAAAAAATAAACATACCCAACTCAATCCCCTGTTCTCTTACACCACACAAATATATGTAGGTTATACAAAAAATAAAATTATGAGAGCTAATAAATTCTTTGATGACATGAAAAGTTACCATTTATCAGAGATAGATTATTAGTCATCAAATGGATTAGTTTACTCATCATCATCAAAGCCATATCCAATAACCAGGGGAATTCACTGAATCTTGTTCTTACATTCAATTCTATCTAAAGCTATATCTTCCGTTAAGTGTCCCCATATCTTTCAAAACCTTCAACCTACATGTTTTTTTTCTCAATAATGCTGTAATTGGTCTTTGTTGCACATGACAAAACTGTCTCAATCAACTCTACCTCACTGTATTGTCTATCCCGTTACTTCAACAGTTTCACAAATGTGTTCACTTGTCACATATATTTTAATTACTTTTTAATAGATATTCAAGGAGTGTGGGAGACCCATCCACGATGAGTTAATCAAAACTCCAGTGTGCAACCAAATTCACTGTTGCATTCAAAGAAGGAAACACACTAGTACCCTAGTTAGGTGAATAGGAGCAAGAACTATGAAGCAAACCCATTCCTGAGCAACAACTGAGTAATCCAATACAACCTCCATTTACCCCAAAGGTCAGCTTAGTTGCAAATGAAGAAATGATGAGAATGAGGGGAACGGAGTTGCAAAATTAATTGGTTTCATAACCACCAGTAATTTGGGAGGAAGATTTTTTTCCCAATTTTTGGCTTATTAAGAATGATTGAAGAATCAACCTGAAATATGAAACCAAAGCTTGTTGAAAATCTTCCACATCCAAGAAACTATCTAATACAACATTTATTCATTTAATTAAAGCACATGTTGGACTTCAAAATTTTTTCTCTTGGAACTAGCCACAACCCCTACCTCTATGGCTCCAACCAGAATGAGAAGTTAAGAATAGGATCAAGTCTCTTACACAAAAAGGCACACATTCACCCAATCCATGTGGCTAATAGGATTCAAACCCCAGGTCATCCATCAATCAGATTGCTAGGAAATTGTCCATAAAGCCAAGTGGCTGAACATAAGATACATCACCACAAAGAAATTCATAAAACAATTGCTTGGATAATTGAAAATTAAAATTTCCAGTCTTCGTCGGTTAAAAGTTAAAAAAAAATAAATAAACAAACAAAAACAAATAATAATTTGTTCGAGAAAAAACTACCTATAATACCAATAAAAATTAAAAACTGATCAAAGATAAAAATGGTGCATTTATACCTTTATTTTATATAAACAAATGAGTTAGTGGTTAGTAATTAGACAATGAAAGCGGCTTTTAAACCCAGGTCATGGTATCAACACTCACAGACTTAAAACAATTTAGCAAGCGTGCACCTTCATGCATATATACCTTATGATAATGTATTTATGTATATAAACGAAGCAATATTTAAACAATGTGGAAAAGGCAAATTGGTACATTTGACCTTAGTGTCATGTTGTTGGGTGAGTCACATAGACCATTCTTGCACTTGCGTCCATAGTTTCATCATGGATGCCAATGGGCATGTCCCATGCATATGTGACAAAAGTACATTAAATTAATGTGAATTTCAATTAGTTTTTCCTCCTTATCAAAAGCCAAAAGGAAAAGAAAAATAATGCAGAATTTCATGGAGATAGCATATCTTTATTTGATTTACAAGGTTTTTATACCATAACCATTTCAAAACTCATAACTTATCATATTAATGTTTAAGGATTACCAAAAAAACCTGAAATAATCTAGCAAAACAAACTGAGAAAACAACCACACCTGAAGTTTGTTGATGGCAGACCTATCACGATATAGAAGCACAAGCATGCATTTCTCTAGCAGTTTAACACCATCTTCAAAGCTCAAGTCCTCCTTCCATTCATCACGAAGGATTGGCCGTGCAAGGTGATTTCCAAATCCAGTTGCTACATGATTGTCCTCAAAATGTACACCAATCATATTGACCTATACAACATTTACAACAATCAGGACTCCATGTTAGTCACGTCAAAGAGAAATATATCTGATAATTAAAAAGAACAAAAGTTCAGAAGATTGTAAAATCAATGAACAGTACAACATTACTATAACATTACCGTGCCGAGATACTTCTGTCCATTTTTTATTCCGCCAAGAATAAGTGAGTTCCAAAGAGGATTAAATTTGTTACGCCTATTATACATCACCCGGTTTAAATAGTTGTGAATTTCTTTAGGGCCCAATGAGTTCTCATCATCCCACATATTATCATATATGCTGCAATTTCCAAAATGCCCAAAATCATCAATCAATTATTATAATGAAAGCCTCCAAATGCAGGATGATCATACTGCAAATTGAAATTGAAATCATAGAAAATGGAAAACAGAAGAATTTTATAATCAAGTCTTCAACTCCTTACAATTGAGCATAAAACATATAGACACATACTTACATAAGTTCATCAAGATAACGTAAGAGCTCCTGAAAATCACTTATTTCTCCACTCGCACCAAGAAGGGAATGTTTTCCAATGGGTTTCATTCGCTCCACACTCTTGTAGCGCAAAGTTGATCCATAGGAACCTATCACAATCCATTGATGAATTCACATAGAACAAAATATAAAAACATTTTTTTTAGAATTATAAAGTAGTAAGTAAAGAAAATTTAAAATATTACATGCACACTACTAGAAAGCCATATTTGGAGTTTAGAGTTTACATGCAGAAAACTTTAAAATATGGATAAATTATCAGCTGTGATATAGGCACCAACTCAATCACTCCATGTCCCTCTACAACAAGCAATACATATTTCTCTAACAAATGCTTTATATCATTAGTCCTCGGTTTGTAAAGAGTACAAAGGGTTGTTCTTTGAATGGGATTTAATTTTCTGTAAGAATTAGTTAAGGGTCTTTCATGTTTTCCTATTTTATTTTGTTGCGTGTAGTTGCTCGGTCAGCGTGTCCTCTCAATAGTAGAGCCTTTTTGCGTTTTCTCTTTTGGTTTTTGATATAATCTTTTGATTATCAAAAAAAATATATATCATAAAAGACACACCCTCATACCATGTTGTTCAAGCCCCTATAAAAATGTATTCTTAGAAAACGATCAGTCAATTGTTTGTCGAAGTTAATTTGCGTGATCCACTGTAGTCTTCCTCTATGGAAGATCCACCTAAGTCCACTCATAAAAATTTCCCGGCTTCCTCTCCAAAGCTTCCTATTGTGTAGTATAAATGTAAATGCAAATGTATTTCATTCCATTTCTTAGTATGTCTCTCAAGGGTTTATTTTTTTAGGTAAAATAATTTTATTAAAAAGCAGTCGAGGAGACCAACAAAGAAGAAGGGAAAACCCTTGGGCCTGTCATCCAGGAACTTGTTCGGAAATACAATAATGAAAGGAAGTCTGGTCTACCCCTCCCAAGCTAGCTTTATAGGGAAGGCACATAAAAGATGAACAACCCGCTAAACCTTGTAGAATAAAGCCTCAAAGACACCATAAAACCCACACCTGACACAATTACTCAGGTAAACTACAAACCCAATCCCATCTACCTAAGAAATCCTTCTCCCTTCGCTCCTTATGTTTTCCATTCTCATCATTTGTTTCTCTAAAATAAGAGAAACATTAATGGGCCTAACCATTCGACATGTAATTAGAAAATTCACTAAGAACATATTGTCTCTTGCAAGTGACACATTTCTTCTATACGGATCGTGAAACCAAACTTTTTTACAAGATCATGAAATTGCAAATACTTACTTATACCAATATATTATATAACTAATAATAATTATCTGAAAATAAATTATGATGCCGCAAGCCCATGAAAGCAATATTGGTAATTAATTTAACAACTGACCTCCCATATCAGCAACCATCAGAATTCCATCTTTGTATTTGATACCTATCACAGACGTACCCGTCACATATGGGTACCTATACGAAAAATCGCATCTTGATTACAAATTTGCAGATTCCAATCATTAACAACTATTAAAAAGTGAACAATTCGAACCAGTTTGATCTTAAAACGTCAAAAATTAGAAGAAAAAAATTCCAAATTTGTGAAAGATAAACCTTAGTTGTAATTTTCATAATTGAACAACCAATGCCCTAACTGGCCAACCCCACTCACCAAATTAATTTCACAATCAGACAACTAATGCCCTAGGTTTCATAAATCTACAAATCCTTATTAAAAAGAACTGAATCTGAAGAAAGGAACACATGAAGCAAAAAAGATCAAATCTGAAGACTTACAGTGTTCTTTCTGACTCGATTTCAGAGCTAAGTAAAGCTTCGACCGACTGCAAAAACCATGAGAAGTTATCTCAAAGAACAATCTCAAACAAGAAAATAAAAATAAAAAAATAGAGACACAGATTGATGCATTTGAGAGATTTTACACTCATTTCTTAGATTAAATCTGCGGGAGAAACTACGAAATGGTGTCGTTAAAGGTTTGATTTGAGCATACCAGTGGGTTTTATTGTAGCCCTTTGCACAAGAAAGCCATGGAAGGATTCAGCGTGTTAGCGGGTCGGTATCAATCCGTGAAGTTAGTTTGATCCGACCCGTTAGCTGTCCATTGACCCAAACCCAGGCCCGGTCCGTTTACACTACGTAGACATGGTTTTAATTTGGGAAAATTATTTAAAGTACCCTCATGGAAGGGTTTCTTTCTATATACACCCTAAGTTTTCGGTGGTAGCTTGGCAAGACATTTAGTAAACTTTTTTCTTTCTAAATGGTCTTTGGACCTCATCTCCCACATTTCTTATGATCAAATGCCCTAACTGTTTGAACTCATCATTTTTATCCAAAAATTGGATTTTTGACATCTCAGTTAAGTTTCAAAGACTCTATTCTATCGGAAGGGATTTAAGAAAGAAGAAGAACTCTTTTTCAAATATTTTGAAGATGTATGTAAAAAACTAAGATTTTTTAACTTCTTATCTTAGTTTTTGGATGAAAATCCATCAAGAATGATTTTTTTTTTTTTTGGGTTGAAATCATTTAAACAAATCTTTATCTCAAGTTTTTAGTCGATCTTTCCATGCATTTTAGTCGAAAAAACTCAAAATTTGAAAAAGGATGGGTTTTACTATTGTCGAGTTCACCACTTTTTATTAAAAAAATGGTGAACTCAACAGCACATAGTGATGAGTTTGATAATAAAAATTGTGAACTCGACACTAAATTAAAAAGCATTAAGTTTTACAGTAATAAAAAGTGGTGAACTCAACAATAAATAAAACGGCGGTGAGTTCGCAAATAACGAGAGACCAATAAGAAAGAGAAAGTTTACTAAATGTCCTATTAAGTTATCGTGCAAAACTTATGGACTATTTAGAAAAAAACCATTCTGCGAGGATCCTTTAAGTAATTTTCTCAATTATTTAATGAACCCTAAGGGAGGAATTTCATTCTAAACACTCCCTAATTTTTTTTCTCCAAAGTCCTAACTTGATAGTCCATTTTAGTAAACTTTTTTTCCTTTTTTAATGCACCCTCACCCTCCTTTCAATTGGTGAGGTCCAGAATTTCAACAATTGTAAATCATCAGTCAAAGTTTGAACATGTGCCATAAAGATCAACAATTAATTGTTGAGATCTATCTTTTTTGCAATTGTGGATCACGACAATTGGACATGAATTGTTGAGATCAAACATTCAAATCGTCGGTCACGACAATTTAAATGGTTGATCTCGACTCGTCTAAGTCACATATCTCTCACGAGTGGAACCAATTAAATTGGTTTAAATTTATATTTATACTTAAAAAATTATTATTTATTCTATCGAATTGTAGGTGCCTAGTCCATGGTTTTTAAACTCGGTATTTGGTCTCGTCTCGTCTCGTTCAGCTCTGATACCAAGTTGACTCGGACAATATGTCTCGTCTCGTTCGACATTGAGACAATGATTTTTAACCATTTAAAAAATCTAAAAAATTCAGGAAAATTCATAAATGATTCCTATTAAAAAATGAACCCAACAAAAAATATATATATAAAAAATTAAAAAAAAATTTCATAATATACCTATCAAAATAAATAAAGTAAATATTTACAAGTCTTTCTTCCATGAACATCTTGGAAATTAACCATAGATCTTGATTCTGAACCACAGAGATTAAATCACCACCATTAAAATCTATAAGAAACATATTATTCATCTGTGATGATATTTATAATAATCAAACAAATGAGTAAAACAAATTCATATAGATCAATCCAAAATTAATGATTTTAGCAAGTATTTTTTTTCTTGTATTTAATGCTTTTTGACAAATGGGGACCTCCATGAATTGTCCTTCTCTAGTTGCTCTCTATAAATTCAATATCTAAATTAAGAGAAACTAACACAAAATTTATTGAAACATGAAAATAAAATTACCAAAACCACTTGCACTAATGCACCTACCAAACAAGCTCAAATCCAAGATAGATAAAAACCAAAAAAATTACTTGGGATTGTAAATTTAATAAGAAACCTAAAGACTTGATGGTTGATTATGAAGTACAACCGAACACAATAACATTGACCTTATGTCTTCATAATTAAGTCAGATAATGGGTACTGTTCTGCAATTGAATCTAATCTATAAATGAACAATAAATAAAATACTCCAATTCAGTATGTCAATATTGAGAGTAAATTAAGAAACACAAATCTCCCAATTAATCACTAAAAATCATCAACTTAACCACAAAAGATGAAGAAGATGAAGTTTTCTTCAAAACCTTGACTTTTTTTTGTTCACTTGGTGAAGAAGATGAAGAAATAACAGAGAAAAATTGATTTGGGGGGTGAAATAATAGAGGATTGAGGCTTAACTTGGTTGGAGAAAATGAAGTTTTCTCCCAAAATCTTACCTTGGTGGAGAAGATGAAGAAATAATGGAGGAAAATCGATTTGGGGGTAAATAATTGAGGATTGAGGTAAAACTCGATTGTCTTGGTTAACTCGGACGAGATTTTAAAAATCTCGTCCGATATAACTCGTTTATCTCGCGAGTTAACATAATATCTGCGTTGTCTCGTATATCTCGTTTGTATTGCCCGAGTTTTTTGAAAATATCGTCCGAGACGATTCGCTTATCTCACGATACGCGGTCGTCTCATGACACATTGTGAGTTGGTCTTGTTAGGCTCCGATACCAAGTTAACTTGGGCGATACGTCTCGGTCTCAGACAAGTTTAAAAACCATGACCTAGGCACAATATTGTTTTTATATAGATTACATATATTTCAAGGGTGACATTCAGAGGCCCAAAAGAGAGCCAAACATTTTTTTCAATGTATGGGTTAGAAGTTTTGGAATGGCCTGATTTTTTAGGAGGATGATCTTTATGATGAGGAGATCATCCTCACCAAAATTCAGTCCATTTCATTTCTAACCCCATCAAAAACGATTTACAAAAATCAGATGATCCACAATTCTTTAATTTGTAAACTAAGGTTAGAAGTTTCTGAATGAGCTATATTTGGTAAGGATGATATCTTCACCATAAAGATTATACTCACAAAAAATCAATCAATTTCGAAACTTTTAACCCCTATTTTAAAAAATGTTTGGCATAATGTTTAATTCCCTTTAGGACCTCCCAACACTTCCCATATTAAAATCATTAAAATAAGTATTTAGCAAAAAATGTCAGACCTAGTAAGCTCGGCGAGTTTCCATAATTTTGGTTGAGATTTTCAAAATATTGGGTGAATCATCTCGGATTTTGACTCTCCCAATTTTCTTAAGTCTGTGTTTGGATTAAGAGAAGTTGAGAGAAAAGAAACTCATTAAGAGAAAAGAAGAGAAACTTAATTTCTCTCCACCATGTTTGGATTGATAGGAGAGAATTTAGGACAATTTTGAAATTTTAAAATATCTTAAAAGAAATCTCTCCATTTCTCTCCTCTTCTCTCCACTTTTAGAGAGAGAAAATTTACCCTTTTTTTTTTCTCTCCGATTCTTTCTCTTCTCTCCCCACTTAACAATCCAATCAAGAGAAATTGAGAGAAACTCATTTATTTTCTCTTCTCTTCTCTCAATGCAAACACAACACAGCCTAGGAGATAGAGATGACACACCCAAGCATCTCCATTCCATGTTAGTTTTAAAACTGTGGAGGGAGTAGCATATATCACCAGTATGGCCTGACCCATAAACCTAGTTATATCACGAGTCATCCTGATGATATCACTACCTTCATTGGGCGCACCATAGATCAACCTGGTATGCCGTGGCTATATTACAGGGCTTTAGCAAACGATGGCTACCATTGACTGTGGGGAGCAACATGGATCAACCTGGTTTTAGAACTATCACCTACCTTTATCATTGTTGATGTGATGTCTATGCTCTACAACTTGTTGCTACCATTAATTTTTTTGAAGCAAAACGTGAACTTGAAATAGCTTACCACAGTTGAGAACATAAACCTGATTATATGCAACATGCCTGGGTTGCCACCATCGTTTAAAAAGAAATGACAACATAAATCGGTTTTGAGTACCCGTGGATACCCATTGGATAGAACTTAACGGTTCCAATTTCTATTGGTTCGATTTCATTTTAGATCCTGCTCTAATTGATTCCAATAAAAAGAAAATCGGAACCGAGGTTTTCAGTTCCAAATCAATTTCGTTTAAATGTGTACCCATTGACACCCCTATTACACAATACATCTCACTCCAAAATTGTGTTTAAGTGGGTGCATTATGTATAAATGGTGGGTGCAAATAGAATAATCCTATAACTATTATAGGTTGAGTAAGTTGAATAAAATTATTTTTTGTGGGTTGGGGGGGAGGGATTTGGCTAATATGTTTTGGATATACTTTCATCAAGGTATCTTAGGTAGGCATTACACGAATGATTTTTTGCTCACAGCCCAACACTGGTTTGAGTGACATGCGGCGCAAATAACGTAAGCAATAAGAGATAAATTTTCTCTCTCCTACCCATGGTGGAAAAATGAGAATTGTCCTTATTAAAACACCTTGTTGCATTTTAAAACATGATTCAATACCATAGTTCATAGTGTTGTAGAGGACGGAATTCTATGAATTAAAAAAGTTCTTTTCACTGTTGAATTTTAATTTTAAAATTGGGTACTCTATATCCTTCCATTTGCAACACCTTGGATCAAACTTGAATTTTTTTTTACCATGAGTTTTTTCATGAAATCTATAAAGATCGTGGTGTTCGATTACTAATATAATAATCAATGTGGACCTCATAACCATTTTTAAGATTTGAAATCTTAAATTAAGTATTGTGGGCAGAGGATGTGCGAACAAGAGGGAAAAAATTTCTCTCTTATTACTTACGTCATCTACATCACATGTCAAACCGGTGTTGGGCATCACTCGGTATCACACTTATATCCAAAATCTCTAGCAAAACTACCTCGTTGAAGAAAAAAACTATCATATCAAAGTAACTATACCAAAAATGACAAAGTATTTATGGGAACGAGACAAAAAGTTAATAGAATTTGTCATCAAGGAAAACATCTCTTGGCCACATGGTAAAGGAGAGAGGGTTTTGTAAAAATAAAAAATGGGTGATTTAGACATACCCCTATATGTTTTTGGTCAATATTAGAGATACCTTATGTGTTTTCAACCTAATGACATGTCCTCCCTGACTTACTTTTCTCCAATAGAATAAAAAACAAAATAACTGGCTCCAAAAATCCCTCATCTTCAACTTTTTAGTAGAAAACCCTTTGATTTTCTTCCCAAAATCAATCATCTTCAAAGATTAAGATTTTACCCTTTGTTTTCAATCATGAGATGTTATCTTCTTTAACCTTGAAACCTCACTAATCAGATAGGATTTTTATTTATTTATTATTATAAGTAAAATGATCGATTTTCTCAAAATCAATCATCTTCAACCTCTTGGATTTTCTAGTCAAAATCATTGCTCACCTTCAACTTTCAAGATTTTACCTTAGTTTCAAGCTCAAGATATCATCTTTTTAGACCTTTAAACCTCAATTAGCATATATGATTTGTTGAAAAGTAGCCAAAACAAGTTGTCTTCAACTTCTTGGATAAAATCTTTTACCCTCATCTTCAACTTGCATACCTCACTAATGAGATAGGATTTTTGGAGAAGTAGAAGATGATTGATTTTGGGGTAAAAAAAATAAAAGGATTTTCTCCAAGTGTTTTAGATAATATTGAAAATGATGGATTAAAGTTGAAGATAAATAAGTTAAAATAATTTCTCATACTTTAAAAAAGTTTAAAGATAATGGATTTTTTTTTGGGGTGGGTGGGGGGTGGTGGGTGGGTGGAGAAAACCATATGTTTTAGTTAACAGCTTTGAATATGACATATATTTTCTAAAAATAAAAACAACAAAGCAATAGTTTATTTATTTATTTTTTTTTGGCTTGAGATGGAAGACAAGGGCATTTCAATCATTTAAAATAGTCTCAGGGAAGAAGATGTGGGTCAAGGGGGCATGTCACGACTTTGGAAACACAGGGATATCTATAGTATTAACCAAACCGTGGAGGTGTGCATTTAAATCACCTTATAAAAAAAATCAAGGTTTTTTCTTCAGCAAAATAGATTGAAAATGACAACATTTCGGTCAATTTCACATTTGTTTTCAATGAACAGTGACACTAAATCAATAGTACGTCATCAAGATTTGAAAAACATGGGGTGTATCTCTGATTTTGTCCAAATGTGGGAGAAGCATTTAAACTTACTTGACAAAATTCGTGATATTAGGTTCACCCATGAAAAACAAAAAAAAATGCAATATTAGATTTATCTTGGACCAAAGGTTGTTTTTTATATTTTTATTTATTTTTGAATAAGGCATCTTTGAGTCTAGCTGGTTGACCATGGTCCATTGAGTTTTGTTCAACCTATGAAATAATCTTATTTATTAAAATTAATTTCTGATTGTCACACTTCATCTAACACCCTGTCTCGTGATACCATTCTTGAACCTAAGTTGAATTCGCTTACTAAGAATATCTTCAATAACATCTTAAAATTTGGTGGGAATTCCAAATTTTGAGTCATGTTGGAATAACATTGAAGTTGACATCATTTCATACATTGATGTGCACAGAATCATAGATACTTTTCACTTGTATCACGATGAAAAATATCTATAGTTTTGTGCACACATTTATGTCAAAAGCATATAAATGACATCTTTTAGAAATGAAGTATTGGAGAGGTATATGTCAAATATGATATTTTTTCACTTTATTATTTCAAAATTTAAAATTGAAAGAGGCAAATATAGCTTTGTCATTGGAGATGGTCTAATATTGTTAGTTATGCAAAGGGTATTATTAAAATGATAAAACTACTTAACAAATCCTAACAAAGGGATTTCTTTCCATATATATCCTAATTTTTGGATGTCTTTCGATAATTCAATTAATCAATTTTTTCATGCTTAATGTTTCTCACTCGGGATAACCGTTGTTCCAAACCGTCGTGATTGACATGTTGCAATTATCGAGATCACTGATAATTAATCATCGATCTCAACTTTTGAATATGAATTGTTTGATATCAATTATTCAAATTGTCGAAATTGATTATTTGAATTGTTGATTCGGATAATTTGACTCTATCATTTTCTCGTAGGGGTTGCAATGGGTCAAGTTGTGGTAAGGATCTTATGAAAATTTACCCAATCCAAACCCAAGCCATTTAATAAGAGAGTTGCTATTGGCACCCCAACTTTTACTTATTACACCCTAATTAATGAAATAATTTATCACACCCGAATAATGAATATAACACTCCAATTAAATTAGAAACTAATAGTTTCACACCATGATTTTTGTCAATGCTAGCCATGATCTACTCTGAGTTTGATGTTGTTGTTGACTCTTCATGTTATTTATTGTTTGTCTCCATTCTTTGTTTCTCTCTAAAAAAAGAGGGAGAGATATCGCGAGCGAAATATTCTAATATTAAAGGAATACTACTGTCCGCACGCCATCCTCAACTTTTTCTTATTTTTAATTGGGGTGTAATAAGCAAAAGTTGGAGTGCTAATAACAAATCTCTTTAATAATTGTGTGAAAAATCTAAACCCAAACCCAACCCACTTATTAAATAGGTAACTTAACCTAACTCATTTAATTCATTTAATAAAAGTCTAAACTTAAGTGAAAAAAATAGATTTCATTTCCATCACTAAAAATAAAATACTATTATTAAAAATAAAGTCTCACTATCATAAATCAATATTCACCAACATGAATTAAGTATCACAAAAAATATATGAAATTTCATCATCAAAAAATGCATCACAACTAATTAAAGGGATGTATAGAAAAAGAAGAAAAAAAACATGTCCATAGACTAAGTACAAAACTTATATGTCTTCACCTGTGACAAAAAAAAATTATAAGAGAAAAAGATGAGAGAGGGTGATAGAAAGATGGGTGGTGTGTGTGTGTGTGTGTGTGTGAGAGTGAGAGAGAGAGAGAGAGAGGTACCTATCAGCTGTGATGGTGATGTTCATGAATTGTGTAAACGGAGTAGGTTAGAGAGAATGACATTATCTTAGAGAAATGCAACCAAGAAAATAAGGATTTAAGGTTTTTTTTTTTGTGTGGATTAGTGATGATTTCTTTAAAAAAGGTTTAATCCTTAATTATTTGAAAAATAATTTTTATGTTTTTAAAATTTTGGAAGAAAAATGTAATAGAAAAATATATGCCAAAAAATGTCCTAAATGAATATTAATAAAAATCCTTAAATAATTATTGATATTTGAGAAATCCCTCCTCTTTCATGATTTAAATGGGTTATATACAAGTCTGGTTGTACTTGAGTCAACACAACACATTATTGACACATTAACTACACAGATTAAGCGGGTCGATGTCCCTAACTAATTGAGTTAATCAACATGATTGTGATCCAAACCCGCTTAGGTTCAATCCAAACCCACTAATTTTGTGCTTTTTTCGAGTCGTATTCATGGGTCATATTAAGATTACCACCCTTATTTTTATGGGAATGATGGAATTAAAAAAAGAAATAATTTTACTCACTTGGCTGTTGATTTACCACTCAAAAAGTCAGGGTGGATTTAGAAACACGTCCCCACTCATCTCTAAAGTAATTTTTAGGGGAATATTACTCGAAAGACCCTTGCGATGGGATTCATTTCTAAATAGTCCCTAAGTTTTGCACGGTAACTTGATAAGACATTTCATGAACTTTTTGTTTCTTAATAGTCCCCTCATTATCGACAAACTTAGTACTTTTTTATTTTATATTGGGTTCATAGCTTTTTATTTATTGTTGAACTCGACACTTTTTTATTTAGTGTCTAGTTCACAATTTTTATTGACAAACTCATTATTATTTAGTGTTGAATTCATCACTTTTTATTTACTGTCGAACTCGACATTGGTAAAACTCACCCATTTTCAAGTGGAGTTTTTTTGAGAAAAAACTTGAGATGACGACTTGTTTAGATGGTTTCAACCCAAAATAACCATTATTGATCGATTTTCATCCAAAAGCTAAAAAAAAAAAAAAAATAATTCTAATTTTTTTACATAAACCCTTAAAATATTTGAAAAAAATCATTGAAAATAGTGCCTTCTTCCTTCTTAAATCTTTTTCGACGGAATGAAATTTTTAAAATTTGACTTAAATGACAAAAATCCATTTTTTTTATTGTGAAAATGATGAGTTTGAGCAGTTAGGATATTCAATCGTGAGAAATGTATGAGACGAGGTTTAGAGACTGTTAAAAAAAGAAAAGTTTCCTAAATGGATTATTAAGAGACTGTCCAAAACTTAGGGACTATTTAAAAAACAAATCCTTTAGTCAGGGTCCTGAAAGTAATTTTCCCAATTTTTTTCCTCCTATTTATTATCAGTCAACTGAAATAAACATTCGTTAGATCTACCGTCTAGTTTTGTGTCAGATACTAGTTAGTCATTGGGTCAGAAAATGTGACACGTAGCGTGTAAATAGTTACACAACCCCCGGAAGTACACGAACAATTCCTCACCCAAAAACACTTCAATTAAACGTAGAATTTAAGAGACATAGAGCTGTTGTTGTTGTTCCGTCAAACCCAATCAAAACAAACGGGCCCCTGATCTGATCGTCTTTCGTTCCCCCTATTCTTACGCACAATTCTCTAATTTCAGACCAAAACTAACCACAAAATTACACAAAATGCCACTGCCTCTTCTACTTCTCTCTCACATGTGATGTTCTTCGTAGCTCACTTTCTCTCTCGTTTCTGCAACAATGGCGGTCGATTTAAGTTAACTGTTACCGTTTGACATATAACGGCGAGCTAACGGACTTGCTAGGATTAGTAGACAAAGAGTCATGTTTCAGGTGGAGATTGTGAAGTTTTGTCATTTATAGAAATATTCGATTCGTGATAGAAATGGAAATGTTGGTCAGATTCACTCAAATTTCTCACTCGATTTATACAGCTTTCGAGCTTGATTTCAGATCTGTCGCTCTCGTCCTTGGTTTTGGAGAAATCTGATGGTTCTTTTAGTTTGAAAACTGTCATTTTTGGGGGATTTAGGTTTTTAAATTGGAGATCTCTCCATTTTTGGAAGATGAATCGAAGTTTTAGGGCTCAGGAATCGCAAATGCAGGCGGCCGTAAAAAGAAGGCAGCAAGAGAGGAATCAGATTGGAGCCATGATGAATGAGAAGGAAGAGGAGCTCGCTTTGTTCCTCGAGATGCGTAAACGCGAGAAGGAGCGAAACAATCTTCTTCTTCTGCAGAATCCGGACGAGTTTGATTCTCCACTAGGTAAGGCTTCTGTTGTTAATGGCCTCAGGGACATTAGGTTTTCGAAGTTAGGATCTTTTGGTGTTTTTTTCCTGTTCCAAGTGTTAAATTTTTAGTTATGGTTCCACTGTTGTTACTTTAAGATAAGATTCTATTATTCTATACAACTACGATAATTTCTTTATGGATCTACTAAGAAAATTTGAGATAATTTAGAATTTTGAAACTTGTTTGGATCGCTATTTTTGTGCTGGAAACAAATATACATAAAATTTTACTAATAAGATCTCTTAAAAATATCAGTTTTTGGCGTAAAAATGGAAATCCAAAGCATGGTAACCTAGTTCGGATTTGGCAATTATTGGAGAAGGTTCAACTCGGTTAATTCAGATAAGTTCGTGAAGGTTTCCTAAAAAAATCGGGAAAATTTCTGAATTATACAAATGATGTTTTTGAGTTCCTTCCCAAAACACATAATCTTCAACCTCCCTAAAAACCCTATCTTGTTCTCAAGATTGAGGATTGAAGATGATAACATTTTGAAGTTGAAGGGTAAAATTGTACCCTGTTTGAAAACTAATCGATAAATCCCTGATTTATTTGCCAATTTAATCAGTTGGTCCTTTATTCCGGGAATTTTACAAATTTTTTGGAAAAATTTGGAGAATTTGGTGACTATTGTCCAAAGAGACCACTGGTTTCCACTTTCAACATTAATATTGTTTATATCAATGAAATTGGAGTAGCTTTGTAAATTCCTTGTTTCATTGATTTTTAAGTTCTCAAATTCGTATTCAAACTTCATTTATGGATTTTTCTTGGGTTAAGAGTGATTTCTTCTGGTGTTAGGTTTCAATAACTGTATTGGTTGACAGTATCATGTGTTAGATCCTTCTTATATACTAACAGATAGAAATGATACTAATGAAAAATGAAGTCTGGGAATATAAATCTTCTGTCCTTTGACCTATCTTTTGTTTCATTCTTACTGTATTGCATGGCTACAGGGTCTAAACCTGGAAATTCCCCCATATTCAAGATTGTGCACTCTACCCCTGCACGCAAGACAACACCTACAGATGATTTCCTAAATTCTGAGAATGATAAAAATGATTATGATTGGTAATGTTGAAGTGTCTTTATTATTATTATCTTTTTCTACTAATATTTGCTAGTCTCAGATGATATCTAACTTTAGAGTATATAGATTTTGTTTATACTAATGCATTTCTGCCCTTCAATACTTTATTGATCAAAGGAGAATAGAACATCAATTGCATGTAGTATTCTAAATAATATCCAACAACGGATGGGCACATTCTTTTCCAGTTAGTAATGTGTTTTGTTGTCATTCTGGAATGTGATTGAATTGAAATTGGGGGTATTTGGTTCTAAGATATTAGAAAGTCATGGAGATACCTGACGTCACTGTAGTTGCATTGTTGAAATGGCTATGGTCCTTAGTACGTCACTGATGGCAGCAGAAAGGTTTTACGTCTGATCTTCCACCACCCAGTTCAACGCTGTAGCTGAATCGTTGACTTATTTCCTCTTTTGAGTGGACATATCTCTATTTTTATTCACCACCCATCAGTTTTCTAAATTATTACTAGATAATATCTTATTTATTCATGGTATAATGGAAATTAATTATTCTGCAGATCAATGTTTTGAATTCTGGACTTCTCAATCAGTGAGCCAGTAATCCTGTGTACCGGCCTTTCCAACAGCCTGGGTGGACATCAAACATTTAGCTTGCATTTTTTTCATTCCAACTTTTTTTTTTTCAAGTATTGCAAATCATTCAAAGTTTCAAACCACATGGTCTAGTGTCAAACCACCCGGTTCTATTCTTTTCTTTTTCTTTAATATGAAAACCAATTTATTTTGCATATAAAGTTAATTATGAATAGGATTTTACTCTTTCTTCCACTCCTCTCTCCCCTTTGCCCTCTTTCAACTTCTATGATGCTTTTATCAATAAACCTTTGGAATTTATCAGATATTTCAATATTTCACTCTCTTTTCCTGTAGTCCTTTTAACTTTAGAAGGTGATGAATATTTTGTCTCTTCTGCCTCTCCTGCTCCCTCAAATTTTCAGCAAGAGCTATCTTCCAACCATTCGAGATCTGCATCTGGACATTCCTTATTGGTACTAAACAACTATTTTTATTGTTAAACGAGAATATGATAACACGAAGAGGGAATAGCTCATTTTACATATGAAAATGAAAGAGAGAGTTAGGAAGGGCCTCACTAAGAGAAGGCAACAATGACACATCCAAACTTCAGTATTGAATAATCGGCTCCAAAATGAAATACAAAATCTTCAAAACAAATATCTATTGATGTCGGGAATGATAGGCATCCAAAAGAAAATAGTAGCCTTAATCTTCGAGATGATGACCTCCAAAAGAACCTCTATGTTCGCAGAGATACACATTTTCATCTCATTCCAAATATTCCAACACACCACAAAAAGGAGAGGGTGACAAATAATTTTTCCTCGCTCAGGGGAAGCCTTTCTTACATAGGAGTCTTGGAGAACAAGAATATGGATAGGGAGACCCCATCACATCACAAATAGGATAAAAAATGAGCTTCATACTTTCCTTTATACATTGCAGTGAAGGAGATGATCCATCATTTCGATACTTGATTTACATAAGATACATCTATTTGAGATTCAACGATGACAACACCAAAGCCTAATCGTAAATATTTGGGATTGGTTAAACAAATTTTGTTCCTCCATTTCACCCTATCCAGAGTCTCTTTCTCTTGTTATTGGAAGTGAGTTCATGTTTGCTTTTACTATTTTCATCCAGTTCTTTTGGGTCTTCCATTCACTATTTGAAGACTTCAACTTGGATTTTTTTTTCTAATGGGGGCTGTAATAATAAGCCTCATTGGACATGCCCAAATCATCTAAATTGACGTTCTTTTTTATGTTTATTTCCTATTGAGCTACTCCTACATTTTCTCGTATGCATTCATTTCTAATTTTATCTTTTCTAGTCTTTCCACTCATTCATTTCAACCTTCTCTCTTTGTTACGCTCAATCTACTAACATGATGCTTATTGACTACCAGACATAGAGCTTCATAAAACATAATTGGTGTTACTACAATCTTATAATTTTTTTTTCCTTTAGTTTAATTAATATGTGTATATCACAAAGCAATCCAGAAATGAAGTTTGAATATGACATCATCTCCAAATCTTCTTGCTTGGATTTGAGATGTATGAAACTGTCATCTTTATCTTCCCATTAGACAGGCTAGCTTATTGATTTCCCAACCGTTTAGATCCTCTTAAATTCCAATTTCAAAGTTTCTAGTCTTCATCTTCCATGACTAAGCAATTACCAATTGCCAACACTTTCAAATTAAAGATAACATATAAGTCATAGTGTAAGACTCTTTAAACATTGATTCTTCACAACCAGATATCCTCCCAAAAATTTATCAAATTGCCAACTCCGACCTCATAATGGCCTCCTTCCTTGAAATGATGTCATTTACTCATTACCCTCCTCCGAACTGCTATCCCATGAGTAGATGAAGGAATCGCTTTGGTACCTGAAAGTTGCAACACCTATATTTACTCATGATCATCCTCTTCTAAGAACTTTCTAGTTCCTCTCCAAACCTCCAAATCCTTTTTCCCTTGGGTTGTGTTGATTACTTTAAGATACATGATTCCAATTCTCCATCAAATTTCATCTTAGAGGGTTACATATCTCCTATTTTTCCAAATGGAACTTGCCCCGACATCACCCACTTGTCCAAATGAAATATCTTATCAATGTTTCCATCTCAAGGCTACCCCAACAGGGACAGGATTACTATATTAGAAAACTTACTAACTGTTAAGGTAATTTAACCTTTGTCAACTTCCCCTTCTTTCGACAAGTAAACCTTCTTTCAAGAAGCCAATCTCCTCTGGAATCTCTTCGTTATCGGGTTTTATCTTATCAAGGTGTATAAGATAACAAGAAAATAGCATATCTTATTGCTTCATTGTTTGTACCTAATGGAAGTTACATATAATGAGTAGGAGGATTGCTCTCAAATTTGCACCCCAAAATGCTTTCTGAATTGGTCATATCTCCTGTCTCAATGACCTTGCTTTGGGATAGGATAATTTGAAGACTGAAAATTCCCCCAATATAGTTAACAAAAAAAACCTCAAAATAGTATAACTCACACCTTAGAAATCTCAACTGGTTGTTCTTTTCTTTACTATCCACTTATACCCCCTTGTATGGGAGTTTTACTTCTAATTGGATCAAATTCTCATCAAGGAACTTGGTTCAAATCTTGTGTTATCTGAGTATTTAACAGGGACAAAAGCCTCCTCTTAAGACCCGTCTCTTCAATGATCTCAACGTTTTGATCAATTGAGTTGTTAGTTTTTTTATTTTCTTAAATTTCAGGGAAGTCAAAATCGAGAGATTGAAGTGTATGGTGACATTGATTTCCAAAATTGAGAGATTGGGTTTGTAGCATTTATCTGGAGTAGTCACTTGGGGTGAGTTCTGTGTCTTGTTCTTTGTATCCTTGGTTGGTCTCCTTGTGGTCTCCAATGACTTAGTCTCTGCGAGGACCATTTCAGCAAAAAGAAAGTTGTGTCCTTCATCTTTAAGCTTAGATATGGCGACTCCTCATTTTGGGATGTTGGTTCACATGGTGTGCTCCATCCTTGAGGTTTTTTTCCTCATGCAATGTGGTATATTTTCTGAAAGGGAGTGATAAAGAACATGTCCAAAAAAGTCCAATAATGTCAATAGTGATGCTGAGCACTACGGTGGAAGTCAAAGTTTCTAAAAGGGTGAGAGGAAGGCCAAGTGTGATGTGGGTGGAGGCAGTAAGAATATAGATGACCTTGACTGAAGTTATGGCCCTAACTAGTTTGAAATGGTTAAATAGAATTCATGTTGATAATCCAATATTTGGGATAAGGCATAGATGATGAGGATGTTTATAAATCATCTCACATGTGGGTTTATCCTGGATGACCTATTGATTGTACTGGATATACCCATTTCGGCCCTTTTTTCAGTTTGATCCATGGTCTGGGTTTTTCCAAAACATTTGTAAAATGTTGCATCTTGTACCCCCTTTGAAAAGAATTTTTTGGAAGTTGCTTTTCCTGGAAATTTCTAGTGCTTTGTTCCTTCTACATTCCACAATTGGGGCAAAACAAAGAAATCTACGAAGTGAATTATCTAAATCCATGCAGGACTAAACAGAACCCTCAAAATTGATCAACCATCCTCCTGAATCACACCATTCCATTGTGAAGAGTTTTAGAATTGGCTCTCAGTGAACACTCAAAATATCCACAAACTTCTATATGGAAGCTACAAGGAGAGGATTGTCACAATATTGACTAATAACTTTTCAATCTATGTTACTTATCAAAAAAAGAAAATTTCAATATATCTTATTGCTGCTGAAGATGGTGAAGTGCTTTTCTATGATCATTGAAAGCATATACACAGTTGAACAAGACTTCTATACTTATTAATGTATCATATCGGGTTCATATTCTTGTATCATGCTTGATCTGAAAGAGTGGAAATGGATATGTTTTTAGCCATTGTACTTATTGAGTTGTTTCTGTTTCCAGGCTTTTGACCCCACCTGGCACTCCTCTTTTTCCTTCTCTAGAGATGGAATCTCATAAAACCGTTATGAGTCAGATTGGAACTCCTAATCCACGACCCTCTTCACTGAAATCTAGGGTAAGAATTGTACCTAATTTAAAATCTTGATACTTGATATCAGACACTCTAATTGAGCTGCTGATACTTTTATATGTTGTTTGATATTTGGTAGGGTGGTCTATAAAGTTGAACATTTCTATTTGTCATACAAACTTGACCATTGTATATACTCTTAACTCCAAATTCGGGGGGTCAAAGAGTTTCATAAAATGGTCTTGGTGGAAAAAATGTGAGTGAAAGATGTCACTGTGATTGGAGAATCAAAACTGTCTTAATTATCAGATATTTTGGAACCCGTCAGTTGGTGTGGTCATCCTATCTGCAATCTAGTTTCTTTTGTTTACATTTGTAGTTTGTGATCGCAATTCATAACCATTCCATTCATTTTATTCTTGGGTAATTAGTGACAAACAGGCAGCTTTGCAGTACTGTTAAAACCCATGAGAATTGCTTGTAATGTTTCTTTGAGGTGCTCATAGAATTGTCTTTGTTTATTTTCTGTTCGGCATTTTTCGAGTTATTGCCTATTATTGTTGCAAAGTCATTTATCTTTTGCGGGTGCAGTTAGCGAATTCCCAGGCAGAGCCTACTTCAAGGGGCAACTTAGCATCTAGGCAGCCAACTTTGTCCCCTGGGTTGAACACTTCGGGTGTAGGAACTCGCAGATCCTCATCATCTGGTGGCCTAGGTTCAACTGCATCTCGACCTGCAACACCAACTGGACGCCCCACATTGCCAGCCACGGCTAGACCCTCGAGACCTTCCACGCCTACTTCAAGGGCCACCTTATCTTTGTCGAAGCCCACAGCTCCTCCAACAAGATCTTCAATCCCTTCTGCAAGATCTTCTACACCAACATCGAGGCCAACCATATCATCCAAGTCCATCATGCCACCATCAAAGACATTATCAAGGTCATCAACACCAACTCGACGACCGTCAACCCCATCAAGTGTATCTAATGTGTCTGCTCCTCCTGTTCGGTCATCTTCGGTGATCAAATCGGGTCCCACAGTAACAAAAAATCCGGTACCATCTCGCGGTTGTTCTCCAACGGTAAAGTCCAGACCATGGAAGCCCTCAGAGATGCCTGGGTTTTCACTCGACGCTCCCCCAAATTTAAGGACATCAATGCCTGAAAGGCCAGTTTCTGCCTCCAGGGGTAGGCCTGGAGCACCTAGTGCTCGATCTTCTTCTGTTGAAGCTGGTTCCAATGGAAGACCAAGAAGGCAATCGTGCTCTCCTTCACGAGGAAGGGCGCCAAATGGCAGCATTCATAGCAGTGGGAGCTCTGTTCCTGCAGTTATTCGAACACGTTCCAATGGTATTGACAATGTGAGTCCTGTTTTAATTGGAACAAAGATGGTCGAGAGGGTAGTGAACATGCGGAAACTGGCACCACCGAAGCAAGTCGACCAACACTCTAGCCAAAACAACCCTACGGGAAAATCATCTTCATCTCCTGATAGCTCAGGTTTTGGAAGAACGCTCTCAAAGAAATCATTAGATATGGCGCTGAGGCATATGGTATGTATCCCTTCTCTTCTTGTGTCATTTTCCTTGCAAGGAAAAAACTGCACCTGATAGGTAGAACAAGGATGATCTACCAACGTGCAAGTACACATGGTAACCAAATCCAAAAATTTCTCTTGTTATCCATATTAATGCAATGTGACATAGGTATCCAAGGATTGCTTCTGGATACGGTTCACCTGAATATTTCATCCCATTATAAAATATTGGGTCTCCTTGTCATAGTAACAAAGTTCAGAGTCTTCAATTATTTGGTGGGTCTTCAATTTGGTTAATTTGGCCAAATTCGGAAAATTTTCGTAAAAAAATTGAAAAAATTTCAGAGATTATACAAAACTTCTTTTTGGGTTTCTTACCAAAACCCATATCTTCAACCTCTCTAAAAACCCCATCTTCTTCTTCTTAATGTTTTAATGTTAAAGAGAATTTTTTTTTTTTTTTTTTGAAGATGATAGGGTAAAAATATTACCATATTACATGATTAATTGAAGAATAATCGATTAATTTGTTGATTAATTGGCTAACCCCTAATTCGGAGAATTTTATGAAATTTTTGAAAAATTCGGAGAATTTTGTGACTATGATCCTTGTACACAAAAATATACAGGTCAGGCAAGTCTGACACCTAAGGCAAGGCAACACACACTGTCGTGCACATGGGGGTGTTTTAGATGCACTATCCAGGGGTCTTACGTTTCCCGTTTCATAGAGTGATCTTATAAGGTGATAATAAATATTCATTTTGATTTGAGCAGGATATAAGACGAAGTGTTCCAGGTAGCTTACGTCCATCTATGACAAACATTCCAGCTTCGTCTATGTACAGTGTGAGGTCTGGGCCAGCAAGATGCAGGACTCTTAGTGTTTCAGACTCTCCTCTTGCGACAAGCAGTAATGCCAGCTCCGAGCAGAGTGTCAATAACAATATCCTTTGTTTGGATGGGAATGAATTAGATGATGATCTTCTTCTCGGCATTGAGAGAGGTCGATCCTCTCCTGCAGGCATGCATGGCAGGTAAATCACTCCTGATATCTAAGCTGTCTTTGTGCGCTCTTAATGTATCCATCTTTTATAATTTCTTGGGAACTCAACCAGAAATTTACTGGAAAGAGAATTAATTTCCTGAAGGAGATGACTGATTGCTGCTAAGTTGTCTTTTTCATGGGCTTTTGTACTATTATTAGAATATGTTAGGTACATGCCGGACCTTTCCATCTGGTTCATTATCTATGTTATGAGGCATCATGAACTCTTACCTTATACAAACTTGAAATGCTGTAACTGGAAATTAAAGAGTTCGGTTTTCTTCGAGTTTTTTTTTTTTTTTGCATATATTTTTCTAAAAGATTATTATTGAACCTGCACAGAACTGAAGTGAAGTTTTTAATCTTTCTATTATCTGTGATTCAAAACAGATGATGGTTATGGTGTGTGGTGGTTTTGGAAATCGTGAACTGTTTCAAGTGGAAACCCATGGAATGTGCTCATGTTGTGGAATTTGGGAGTAGTTTTCTGGTGTAACTCTTCAACTGGGTTAGGATAAGCAGGGCATCTTGTTTATAGTTGATAATATTCAGTATTCAATACTACCTCAAAATACCATTTTTCTTAGATCTTGGTGTACGATGACATTTGGAGATGAATAGCGTGTTGGCAGATAAAAGTAGGGCTGTCAAATGGATTGGATCATATAGTGTTCAAAAATAAATAAACAACTAGTGGCATTATTATTTAAAAAAAAAGAAGGGGGAGAGTGGAGAGGAAAGATAATAAATTTGAAGGGGAGACAACTGAAGACAATAAAATGAGTAGGGTGAATCTTAAAAAATTGTAGTTGGATGTAACGATTAAACCCTCCCCCTCTAGCAAAGTCGGTTCAATTGTGTTTTATCATATAAACTAGAGGTTGCCTATGCCTATGGCACGAGCATCCTCTTTCAGGTTAAGGGGGTAAAAATAAAAGTTGAAAAGGTATTATTATTATTATTATTATTATTATTATTATTCTTTTTTAGGGTTTTGGAGATAAAAGAAGAAAAATAATAAAGTTGGAGAGTTATTATTAAGAAAGGGGAGATGAAAAAAGATAATAAAATGGGTTAAAGGGATAAAAGAAGAAATATAGTAAAATTAGATCGGGTATGGACTTAAAATTGATAGTTTGGTAAGGCCAGTCTAATAAATTTCTTATCAGATTGGTAGCAATTAGGCTCCTGTTGAATCAAGACCTAATCCATTGACAACCCAGGATAACAGCAAACAAAAGCCCTACACCAAAGATATTGGTTGTCTAAACCAATCTTTTTTCTCAGTTCCACTTTCTTCAAAGTCAGTCTTAATTTTAGGAAAAATTACTCAATAGTCTCTGGCATTAACTTTTCTTTCAGAACAATCCTTGAATCTCGTTCTAGACATTTCTCATGATTGAAATGTTGAAATTGCTTAAATTGTTCAAATTCATCATTTTCGTTCAAAACATTGAATTTCCGACATCTCGGTTGAATTTTGGAGATTTCATTATGATGAAAAGGATTTGAGAAAGAAGAAATAGTCATTTTCAAGGGTTTTTTATTTTTGTTTTTATTTTTTTATTTTTTTTTCAAGTATTTTGAAGATGTGTGTGTATTAAAAATTAGGATTTTTTCAATTATTTGTATTTTGCTTTAGGATGAAAATCGATCAATGATAGTTCTTTTGGTGTGAAATCATCTACACAAGTCATTATGTCAAGTTTTAAGTAGATCTTTCCATGTATTTTAGTTGGAAAATTTTGAACAAACAAAAATGAGTCAATTTTACCGTGTCAAGGTCAACAATTTTTATTTTTGAGTTTAATATTTTTATTGTAGAAATCAACATTTTAAGAAAAATTGTCAAATTCAACAATAATTAAAACTGGTGAGACTGGCAATTTTTGTTTTAAAAAATGTCAATATTGACAATAAAAATATTGTACTCAAAAATAAAAATTGTCTACCTGGATGTTATAAAATCGATATGTTTTTATTTATTTGAGTTTTTTCCAACTAAAATATATGGAAAGATCTACTTCAAACTTGACATAACGAGTTGCGCAGATGATTTGAAATCAAAAGAACCATCATTGATCGATTTCCATGTAAAAAGGAAGCACAAACAATTGAAAAAAATCATAGTTTTTTATATACATCTTCAAAATGATTGAAATAATCATTGAAAATGACTTTTTCTTCCTTCTTAAATCCTTCTCATCGGAATGGAATCTTTAAAACTTGACCGGGATACCTGAAATTTAATTTAATTTTTTTTAGATGAAAAATGGTGAGTTTAAATGATTAGGGCAATTTCTACATTTCAATCATGAGAAATGTCTAGAATAGGGCTCAGGGACTGTTTTGAAATGAAGGATTTACTAAATGGTCTATTTTGATAAAACTAAATTGATAGAAAAGTTAACACCCAGGACTGTAAGTAATTTTTCCTTATTTTTATAGAGAGTCCATACGTGCTTATGATTCCAGTCCATGTTCTGTAGCTCGGTTGCTCTCTTAGAACCTTAAACTTCAATATTTTATCAGAGTGGTGGTGTGCAAAGCCCAAGAGTCCAACTCGATTCTACTACCCAGAGTTGGAATTGGATCAGGCAGTTTATAACTGTATATAACCCATGGATCTAACCCTGACCCGGCCCGCTTTACACCTATATAACTGAAGTGGTAATTTATCTTCCTACACGTCCTAAACACTCAGTAAATTTAAAATCAGAACTATAATAAAAATATAGGAAAATGTCGAAATGACAAGAAGTATTTATTGCGATTCTCACAAGTCAGACGTGGGATGTGCACATAATCATAGATGTGTTTTCTCACAATATGAGTAAAAATCATCTACGATTATGCATGCATGTCCACGTCAAACTAGCGAGAATCACAGAAGGGTTTTGTTAACAAGTGCCTAAGGGCACTTGTTAAACTGCATTAAGTACCCTCTGGTAATAAGTATTTGAGAGTATTTTTGGTAAAATAAAATTTTTGAGGGTATTTTTGGTAGGAAATTTAATTTTCAAAGTGTATTTATTGCACTTTAGAGTCAAGAAAGAGTATTTGTAGTGTAATTTTATAGTAAGTAAATGAACCAACCCACCAAGACCTGAGTCTTGAAAACGTGGCCTATTTTTCTGGCGTAAATATAGGGGATCAAACACATGGGGTCACGCTTCAATAGACGACCAAAATAAACTCTGTTTGACGAAGACTTTTTCATTTTTTGAGGGTAATTATAAAAGCACCCCACAAATTAATAAGGGCAACTTACATCATGGCTGAATTGAATTTGTTTTGTCTTATATGTGTTACACGTTTCATAAAATATCAGCCCATTTTAAAATTTCTAATCCCATCAAAATTATTTTACAAAAAAAATGAATGATTTGCAGATCTTGAACTTGTTCTGACGGAGTTAGAAATGGACAGATTTTTGATGAGAAGGATTTTCTCATCATAAAAATCATCCTCACCAAAAATCAATTCATTTCAAAACTTTTTAACCTATATAAGACAAAATAATTCAGCTATAGAATGAGTTGCCCTTATTAATTCATGGAGTGCTTTTACAAATATCCTTTCTTTTATATTGAGTTGAGGGGAGAATTTTTTCAAAAACCTGTTTGAAGGAGATCACATTTTTTTTTTTTCATTTTTAGAGACAAATGTTCCAATCAAATTGAGATACTCGAAGAGTAGATTGGAATAAAAACAGAAACAGATCCAATGTGGTTTAATAATATTCCATTCTGAACTGAAGTACCAATTTTAATTTTTACACGACGTGACCACCATTGTTTATCCAGGGAGGTAGTGAAGTTGGCTTTGGAAACGTAGCATAAAAAGGGACACTAGAGAGCATTCAATCTCTCATCATAAGAATAAATAAGGCGATCGAATACCAACAAATTTCCCACCATAATCAACTTTGCTTCAAAGAGAAATGCTTGGAATTATGAATTAAGACATTAACAGCAGAAAAATGCTTCGAAAGGGTATAAGATTAAAAAGTGATGAACTCATCCTACTAGTTCTTCATTCACCAATTGGTGGACCCTGCAACTTCGATTAAAAAAAAAAGAATATTTAATTACTCAATTACTAAAATTGTATACAGACCGATCCAAATCCAACTTTGGGTAGTGTAAGGTATCCTTTCTACCTTTACATGTTCGAAGAAAACGAACCAACATGTCAGATTAGACTACTAAACAGAATATAAGGCACTTTAACACCCATTCATAAGGCAGTCTAGGCTCACCTTGGTTGCATCTGAGTCACGCTTTCAGAAGAGCTGTTGAAATGTGTGGAAGCAATAAATGGAATCATCGACCTTTTGTTTTTAGGCTTCTGTGAAGTCGAGCCTTCCTGCGAACTACTACCAGCCGAGTATTGGGCAGTACTACCATGGCCCTTGTACACACCAGGCTGTGTAAGTGTGCTCTCATTGATGGCCAGATCTTTCAACAACATCTCCACCACTTGTTTCATGGAGGGTCTCAGGTGTGATGCTGCTTGGGTACAAAAGAGTGCCACCTTGATGAATCGCACCACTTCATCCTCGGGATACTCAACCAGCACTGGATCCACTATGTCCAACAGCCTATCTTCTTTGTGCAGTTTCCATGTCTGTAATATCATCCGTATGATTCAATCAGAACAATTCAACAAAACATTCTCTATGTAAGAGAGAGAGAGAGGGACTTCTCATTTTGGTATTTATTGGTTCGGAAACAGAAAATATCAAGCAAATGAAAGTATTCCAGGTGGGATTGTAACCCATAATTTTGTAGATTTCTTAAGCCAAAAATTAAGAGAGCTGCTATTTGCACCCCAACTTTATTACACCTCAATTTTTTTAAATTATTTATCATTCCCTAGTTAATGATTAAACCATACCAGGCAAACATTACAAAAGTTCGGTTCAATTAACATTACAAAGCATTATAACTCAATCAAACAACTTCAACAGTCATTTACAATTAATATTAGGCCCATATAAAACCCTAAACCTAACAAATATAAGTCTTAAAAAAAAAAAAACGAGAGAGTTTCTATTTGCACCCCAACTTTTACTTATTCTCATCCATTGACTGATTTTTTATATATTCAAATTTGGGTGTAATAAGTAAAAGGTGGGGTGCCAAAAGCAGGTCTCAAAATCAATCTTATCAAATACTGATAACCCAGGTTTGTTAACTTTCTTTCTTATCTGGAGGTCTCCACCAATTCCTCTACACCAAATAGTGCCCAAGAATACATTCTTTCAAGAATCCAGTTTAATCTATTTAGGCATGGAAGATATTTTAGTTAGGACCCTAAGAAAACAAAGAAACCAGGTCAGTCCCCCTAATAAAACAAATTGAACATGGAGGAGACCAAGTTAGGGGTCAATCCTCACCAAAAAAATCTGATCTTTGTGTCAAGGAGATCTCCCTTTCATTTCATGGGATCCACACATTTCTTAGGGTCCAGTGAAAATGAAGTTGGAATAATTATTTACATTTTCCTGGTCTTTGAGTCAAGGAGATTCATACGTTTCTTAGGGGTAAGTCACCATGCTATCATGATTTCAAATGTTGGTTTAATGTCTCATCTCGTCTCAGAAAAATAATCTGGTCTTGGGCTAGATAAATCATTTATCTCAATTTACAATTATTTATTAGACTATATTTACCTTTTAATAATAATTTTTATTTATTTATAATATAAGGTAGATTATAAAACAAGTACTTACAACTTACAAGATTACTTTTTATTTAACTAATAAATATTTAAGGAGATGGGATTGAATGGACCAAAGGACCATCTATCTCTATGGACCACATGTCAACGTGGTTCCCAAATATACCATCAAGAGCCATACGTATCTAGAGCACAAAATTTTATGAACTCCCAAAAAAACTGAATTAAAAAAAGATATTTTTTTTTCACTATTAGGCTTAAAATTTAAATCTGCGACTTCAATGGCTGTCCATTTTTAAACTCAAGAACTAGCTCCAACTTTTTTTTATTTTTTTCAAATCCAATCTAGACCACAAACAAGAGGGCTGAGTTGTCATTTGGACCAACGGGGCAGTCCACATGGCCGAAATACGGACCTCAGTCCAGGTTCTACATGGTCCCTTGGTCCATACAACCTTTTCCCATATTTAAATTATAAAAAATAATTATCTTAACAAAAATATACCAAATCCGAGTTGATTTAGCCGAGTTAAACTGACTCAGCCAAGATTTTCAAAATATTGTTCAAGCCATCTCGTTTTTCTTAAGAGATGGTGTGAAACCTGAGAAATGACGTAAATCCTTCTCGTTAGTGAAAAATGCCTAGATGACTCGGGTGACTAATCTCAGTCTCGGACAAGATTTTAAACCTTGGATTTCAGCATTAGGCTTTATTCCTTTTAATGGTTTCCATATAATTAGAAAACAGGGTTCAGAGAGCTAACCCATTCAAGAAGAAGCATTAGCTCTTCTCCCCATGCCGACTTACTACTACTACTGCCACTGATTATTTCAAGTATAAGCACCCCAAAACTATAGATATCGGCTTTTTTCGTCAGTTGTCCTAATATGGCATACTCAGGTGCCAGGTAACCCCTGCACATAAATAATAAAAAAGTTATAATATGGAAAAAAGTTAACGTGCATTGGAATTTTGACAAAATTGGATAATAAGTATGCTTACATTGTTCCTGCCACTCTTGTACTAAGATGAGTAACATTGTCCAAAAAAAGTTTAGCGAGCCCAAAGTCTCCAATTTTTGGATTCAAGTTTCCATCAAGAAGTATGTTACTAGCTTTAATGTCTCGGTGGACAATACGTGCTTCGTCATGAAGAAAAGCGAGCCCTTGAGCAGTACCTATGCAGATAGCAGCTCTTTGAGGCCAATCTAGAACAATCTGTTTACTCTTTGGGCCTAAAAATGGCATGTAAGAAGTCAGTTGCAAGTGAAAATTCATATTTTGGAATCTATTTGTCTATATTGAAATACAAATCTCCATTCAGTCAACATTGTGACTTGGATATTAGTAGAACTATTTAATAATATAAAAAGTTATCAGGGATAGTAAAAATTGAGAGCTTCTATTGCCACACCAACTTGTGCTAATGCCACCCCTAGATGTGTGCTAATTCTTTGGTGATTTACAAATGAATTGGCTTGGCATAAGCAAAAGTGGGCGTGTCAATAAAATCTCTCTATTGTTGACTTGACCATCAGGGCTATGCCAACTAAGAAGGTTTGTTCTGTGCTGCCCAAGAAGCATAGTTTTCACATTAATGATATTCAAATACATTACCAAGTAAAGCATTTGCTAGGCTGTTGTTCTCGAGATACTCATATACTAGCATCCGATTAGTTCCCTCTATACAACACCCAATGAGCTGAACCAAGTTCGCATGTGTAACATTTGACAACATGTCGACTTCAGTCAAAAACTCGTGTGTTCCTTGTGCAGATTCAGCAGAGAGAGACTTAACTGCAACCAGGGTTCCATCCCTTAAAACTCCCTGAGATTGAAAGCTACAAAATTAGGATATATATATATATAAATGTGGCCAGACATTGTTAGGGGATGAATATATGTGTGATTAGCTCACTTTATAGACAACTCCGAAGCCGCCTCCACCCAATTTGTTTGATGGATGGAAATTCCTTGTTGCAGATCTCAACATGTTATAGGAAAAAACCCTGATGTTGTCGGTACTGATCTCTAAACCACATAAAAATAGATAAAACAGAAGACAAGTACCTTAGTATGCAAATATGATAAATTGCATATTAATAAAGGAAAGACAACACTATCACACAACTATCAACCCTGTTTTCTCATTCCAGATGTTATATGAACTAGAGTTAAACTCTTTCGATGGGAAAAGGCTAGTGTCAATAATCTATGCTGGCCGAAGGAGACGCCACGACCAAGAAAAGCATGTAATGTCCAATACAAGAAAAAGGGCGCCAAATGTAAATAGTGGCATTTTGATTGCACAAGGAATGTTAGTGGCATTGACGTAAGACACCAAAAAGGAGTACTCCAGCCCTTGTTTACCACCTGTCCATGTAAGTGATTAATGGTAACTACAACACCCTCATGGACAGGTGTCCACCAAAGAGGCGAGGAACTCCATTCTTTGCACCCCTTTTGATTGAATCAATCACCATCCAAATGGTTATCTACAATTTTGACTCACCAATTTGAACCATTAGACCAAATTGAAACTTCCCTTAGCTCCCGAAAAAAAAAAAAAAATCAATCTAGTTTGTTTAAAAATAGCTTAATTTTGCACCTAATTGAGTATGTAAATTACAGAGAAAATCAAGCAATGGTGAAATTTGGTTACACTAATTACCAACCCTAACTGGTTCTTTAAAATTCTTGAAACCAATCAAGAAAACCCTTTGATGACACTCAAACCAATCAAGAATTCGATATCGATTTCTTCAATTTTAATTGTAAATGCAGTACTCTTACATAGACTGATTATAAGAACAAATTTACAAAAAAAAAAAAAAAAATCCATTCAAATTCTTACCTTCTGTTGGGACTGGAGATTGAAGTCTCTTCTCTTTACCCAATCGAAATGAACCAAAGCAGCTAAATTTCATCGCGAAACCAATTCGATCTCTCTTCCCTAACATCCAACCATCAAATGAAACAAAAATTCATAATTGAATAAAAAAAAAAAAAATCCAAACCCAAAACAGAATTAGCTCAAAGAAGTTTACCGTTATTCTATTAGATCCAAAACCCTAACACAAAATCGAAATACTTCAAAACTGTGATGAAATCGATTCGACTTTTTAGAGTGAAGAAGACGAGAATCAAGAACCCTAGAAAGTGTGACAAAGGTTGGTATAATTATACAGAAGTGAAACCCTAATTTACAAAGAAAAACCCTAATTTGATTTTCCAGGTTTTTTCTTGCACCACCACCACCACCCATCCTTAAATCTAAAACTTGTTTGCTTCTTGTTTCGTGGTTTTCTAATTTTTCGTAATTATTACTTGGAAGTCAAGGGGTGCAAAATTCGGAACAAAAGAAAAAAGATTTGAATAATGTGAACAAGAAAGTCGTTGGGCCCACTGATGCCAAACCAACTTGGAATGATAGTGGTATCATACTTAACCATACTACTTTAATTCTTTGATTTGTACTTTATGAATTAAAAATGGTCGAAACTTCCATAAAATTTGAATCTCACACATATTAAATAAGGAGAGTTGCTATTGCCACACCAAATTTTACTAACTTCTCACCAACTGTGTGCATTTCTTTATGTGATTTATATAGGAATTGGTGTGGCATTAGTAACTCTCTAAATAAATGTTAATCTTTACACGTGTCAATATATTATTAAAGCACAACGCCTCACTTCAATGCACACCAACCAAAAGAATTATTGAACCTATTTGTAGAGTTGGGGAAGACAGAGAAGTTATTAGAGACGTCAGACGTGCGGGGTTTTTTAATAAGTAAATTCAAAATATATTAAGAGTGGTCTAGTATGTAGATGACCAGTAGAAACCATTATATATACACGCGTATTTGAAAGGCTAAACTTTTGAAAGTTGAACCATTCAACTTTTGTAGCTCATGTATATATTTTTTCTTTTAGAGTCATTCACATTGGCATGCACAAAATCATAAATATTTTTCACTTGTATCTCGATGAAAAGTAATTATGATTCTATAGACACTTCCACGTCAATCATGTCTGAAATATGTCAATGTTATTTTAGTATTTTTCCTTTTTTTAGTTTAATGATTTTGTAATACTCTCTCTGACACACGTCCCTGTTACAAAACTGTAAGTCATTTGTCTTGGGATATGCATAATCATAAAATTATTTTCTTGTGTATCTCGAGGCAAATGATCTATGATTTTCTGATGAGGGTGTAAGGGGACATCATATTATTATGACTTTTTTTTTTTCCTTCTATTTAAGGTGGTATTAGTCTTTACCTATGAAAGTGAGACTATCTTCTTATGGAGTGAAGAGAGGTTATATTGACCGGAACTTCTTTCTTAAAGGGTGGGTCAAATTTTAAAAATAAAGTTCAAAAAAATCAATTTTCTAAGAACACCTTCTTCTAATAACTCAAGAAAGGAAATCTCTCCTAGGATTTCTCAAAGACCATCGATTTCAAAAGAGTCAACTCACGTCACTTAAATCTCGCCTATATTTCCTTCCTAAAATCTCTCTTATCTTGATCACTTGTTGCTTATTTTGAATTGTACATTTTTTGTATTTTTAATTTGATTTGTAATTGTCCAAGAATCTTAGGATCTCATGATTGTACATCATTCTATAAATATTCTGAAAATGAATGAGAAAGATAGAAAATATATTTTTCTTCAAACTCCTTTATGGTATCTGAGCCAAAGTCTCACGATTTTGATCTTTGTTTTTGACTCATGATCTTTAAAAAAAAAAAAAAAATCCTTGATAATCCGCTTTCACGACAATTTCTTCAAATCTCTCTGTGTTGGTCTCGATCAAACTTGATTGAACCAACTATACCTTATGGTTGGCACAATTCTTACATTTTCTTAAAGATAAACAAATTATTTGACTATGTTGATGGAACAAAGCCATCTCCAAATCAGCATCTTCGGGGTACCAATGAAGCTTATGTGGAAAATCCTCTCTATCGTACGTGGCATAAGCAAGATCAACAGATCCTCGGTTGGATCAATTCTACCTTGACTCGACAAGTGCTCTCTACTGTTGCTCATTTCATTACATCAAAGGATATCTGGCAATCCCTTGAGAAATGGTATGTTTCCCAGTCTAGAACTCGTATTTTACAATTGAAGACTCAACTTCAATAGACCAAGAGAGGTAATTCGTCCATTACTGAATATCTTGATAAGATGAACATGATAGCTGGTAGCCTTGCTCTTGTTGGAAAAAGAATACTTGATGAAGAACTGATTGAAATGATATTAAATGGTGATGGTCATACTTATGAAAGTATTGTTAATTCTATGTAAACTAAAGATACTCTTGTCTCTCTTGATGATCTTACTAGTCTTTTGTTGAGTGTTGAAATGCGCATGAAGGAACACAATGTTCTCTCTATTAAACAAACCACTACATCTTTATATACTCCAATGAACAAAAATCAGTTACCATCTTGCAATAATGCACGCCTATTACCATCACCTGGTCCACCTGGCCAACCTTCTCATGGATCTTAAACTGGTCCAAATGCACTTCGGATTCTTTGTCAAATCTACCATCACATGGGTCATATTGCAATCAATTGCTATCATTGATTTGATTACTCCTATGAAGGGCGGGTACCTACAAAGAAACTGGCTGCTATGGTGGTATCTTCATCTCGATTTGGGAAAGTTGAAACATGGATCACAAATAGTTTCAATACCAACACCATTGATCAGGTAGCCGATATTTTCACAAATGCGTTTCTAAATGAATTTCTTACAGAAGAGGTCTATATGAAGCAACCATGGGGATTTGAAGATCCAAATTTCCTAAATTATGTTTGCAAATTATGGCGTTCAATCTGTGGCTTGAAACGAACACCCTATGCTTGGTTTCAACAGTTTTCAGATTTTTTAGCTGAATTGGGTTTCACAAAGTCCAAAGCTGATTATTCCTTATTTGTTTACAATAACCATGGAATTCTTGTCTACCTACTCATTTATGTAGATGACATATTTGTCATAGGTAATTGCTCAAAGCATATCAATTAACTTCTTCATGCTCTCAATACTAAATTCTCCATGAAGAACCTAGGCCCACTTCAATATTTTCTTGGTTTCGAAGCCAAATATACCAAGGATGGTTTAGTTCTATCTCAAGTCAAGTACGCCATAGATCTACTAACTCGTCTTAAAATGGCTGACGCAAAACCCTTGCCAACTCTTACCGTTCGTGGTCAAAAGCTTTCTGCTATAAAACGAGAACTTCTTACAAATTCGTCAAAATATAAAAGTATTGTTAGAGCACTCTAATACCTAACTCTCACATGACCTGATCTCAGCTACTGAGTGAATCAAGTCTGCCCATTTATGCATCGGCTTACTACAATTCATTGGACAATAGTTAAACGTATCATGCGTTATGTCAAAGGAACCATTACTGATGGTAGTCGTTTTCAAAATGGAAACTTGTCTATTCAAGGTTTTTTAGACTCAGACCATGCGAGTGATCAGGATGATAGATGTTCTACGGGAGGATACTGCATCTACTTAGGAAATAATCTTATTTCCTAAGTTAAAAAAAAACAAAGGACTGTGTCCAAATCAAGCATAGAATCTGAATACCACCAACTTGCCTTAGTAACAACTGAAATTTCTTGGCTGAGACAATTATTACGAGACTTATTTGTCTTTCTATCTTCACCTCTGGTGCTTTGATGTGACAATATAAGTTCCATTATTCTTCCTTTCAATCCTATATTTCATTCATGCACCAAACACATAGAAGTTGATTACCATTGTATTAGGGAAAAAGTCGTTCACAAGAACTAGTAGTTCCATCAACACCATTGATTAGGTAGCCGATATTTCACAAAGGGACTTAGTATACTACGATTTCAATTTTTGAAGTCCAAACTGTTGGTACAGGATCTTCCCATCAATTTGCGGGGGTGTGATAACTCAAGAGAGGAAATCTTTCCTAGGATTTCTCAAAGACCATCAGTATCAAAAGACTCAAAAGAGTCAACTCATGTCACTTAAATCTCGCCTATATTTCTTTCTTAAAATCTCTCTTATCTTGATCACTTGTTGCCTATTTTGAATTGTACAGTTTTTGTATTTTAAATTTAGCTTGTAATTGTCCCATAATTTTAGGATCTCATGATTGTACATCATTCTATAAAGATTTTGAAAATGAATGAGAAAGACAGGAAATATATTTTCCATCAAACTCTTTTATCATTGATTGCACCACCTTCTATTATTATGAAGCAATCGTAAGTTGAAAAGTTTAGGCTATAAAATCAATCGCTAAAAACTTAAATCCCACTAGAAAAAGCTACATTTCGTCAAAAAAATGAAAAATCTCAATCCACATACTAAATCTTTAGTAGTAAACTATTGAAATACCTTAAATAAAGTTGAACTCATTTTAAAAAAAATGGTTTAGGTTATACTTCTCATCCATAACTCTAATGGATGCAATGCAATGTTAGTGTCGTTTCTAGTTAGGAAGGCAGTGCAGGCTATATTAGAGTCTTTGATGATTAGAAATACAATGCATTGAATTTAGATGGATGCAACCCATTTTTTTTTTCCAGAAAATGAATTCAAACACTAAGATGAAATTCAATGTTGCATATTTGTTCCATTTGTTAAATATGAGTTCAAGCAATCAAATATTATACAATCCAATGTTGACACTGTGTTGTCGAAATGACTCTATGCATGCTGATAGGGCACACCCAACATGGAGAATTTTTAAAAAGCTAAACCCATGTTGACAAAAGCCTATTGACATGCACAAAACCATGTCGATAGGTCATCCAACATGGTACATCTGATACATGGAGTTTTTCAAGGCAAAACTCATGTTAACATGAGCCTGTCGACATGCATAGAGTCATGTTAACATATGCCAAAAAAATTACCAAGTTCCATGCAGGTTGCTAGGTGCCATCTGACACAAAGTCACCTGAGTCAATGGAGTTGTCGGAGTTTCTTAAGTTGCCGTCAAGTGCCCAAACACGTTTTTATTTTATATATTTAATTAAAAGGTGTCCTAAGAAATTCCTGGAATATTAATAAAATTTCCTTAAGGTTGTATTTGGATTGAAAGAAATGGAGAGAAGAGAAAATAAATGAGTTTCTCTCTATTTCACTTGTTTGGATTGTTAAGTGGGCAGAGAAGATAAAAGAATTGGAGAGAAGAGGAGAGGAAAAAAAGGTGAGTTTTTATTTTCTCCAAAAGCGGAGATAAGCCCTTTTAAAATATTTTATAATGCTAACTCTTCTCTTTTAAGGTATTTAAAATTTCAAAGTTGTCCCAATTTCATTCCAGTCAATCCAAACACGGTGGAGAGAAATTGAGTTTCTCTTCTCTCCACTTCTTTCAATCCAAACACTGCTTAATGAAACTGATAACTCGCCTTAGAATCTGATTCAACATAACAAATGATGATGATAATCTTAGAAGTACAACTCCATGAATCATATAGACTCTTTGAGGTGTGCAACAAAGTAGTTGTTAAGGACATTAATATTACTTGTTCCATCAATTCAAATTTGGGTTTGAGGTTTGTCATTCTACAATGAAGGTACTGCATATGGGTAAGAAGCGATACTTTGTTTTTCAATTTTCTTAGATTTGTTAGCTTGATTAAATAGTTTGGTTCATTTTATAGTAAAAATAAACAAAAATATATATAATAATTACAGTTTTCAAGGGCTCAACGATGATTCTAAAAAGTGGAATTGGAATCGAAAAAGAAGCGGTAACGATTGACTCAGATTTGGTAATTTTGTCATGCCTATCAAGAAGTATGTACTTGCACTTATGGTGGCCCCTTTGATGCTTCTACCACATTATACTCTACACACTTCCTTTATTTTTGGGTAGTTTCTAGGTTCTTGATTGTGATTAACTGCAAAATCATTCTACGGTCACAAATCCTCCATTATCTATAATTGAGTTTGCCAACTATGTAAATAATTGCCATTGAGAACTCTCATAATTGCAAATTTTGATTATCTTACGGTTATTTGCAACATACTTGGGTAGGTTCAACTCAATACTTATAGGTCTAATCCAACCATGGGCAGCAAGTTTTAAAGCATGGTTGGGTTTGGGCGTTGCATTTTGAGTGACCAAAAATTTTATTGGGCTTGAACTGAGGTTTCAGAGACAACCCAACCAACGCTTTCCTAATTTCAATTTTCACCTAGACATGGATCCCAAGGAGAGTACATCCATAAAAACATCCACGAACATGCGATTCTACTGCATACTTGCCGAGTAAAATAATTTTTTTTTCAGTTCCTATAAATTGAGTTCTTTTTAGTCCTCAATGAAATCAGGTAAAGAAAAAAGGGATCCGGAGAATGGGGGTTTTAGTATTTGATTCTATTTCATTTATGGTTAAACAGGTGCCAACACCCTTAATAATAATACAAATTTTAAGTATAAATAATCAATATTTAAAAACATATATGGCATACTTTAATGACAAATTAGCGCATCTATTGAATCATCGAGATAGATCAAGTTAAATCGCCAAGGATGTACGTTGATTTTTTCCATTCAAACTTTAATTTAACCGTTTTGCTCTAGGTTTAGGAAATCGAAAATGTTGCACCTCAACACTGAAAATCATTGAAGCGCGTCTTCTTATCTAGAAAACCCACTTGAATTGGATGATTCAGCCTTGTTTCTTCAACTCGGTTTTGAATCATCTTTTCTAAGAATAAAAAAAATAAAAACCTTGATGCACGTCAATTAATGTTTGTTTGAGTATATTGTTTAATTAAATCCATCAGAGCACAACATTGATCATTGGAGTGGATTGTCAGAGCCATCACTAGAGTTTGAAATCTTCAGAGCAAATCGTCAATGTATGGGTGGTGTAAAAGCTAATCATTTTTAAAAAATATAATAAGGGGAACCGGGGTTGAGGGGGGCATTTAGAAATATGATTTTACTTATTAGAATATAAACTACCACCCAAAAGTTAGGGTTATTTAAAAAAAAAAATCCATGTCAGGTTCATCAAATAATTACCCCATATATATATATATATATATATAGGGAAATGTTCAGCACCCTAAGTTTTACCACACACTTTAACAAACGTTTTTTGTCCTACATGGGTTAGAAGTTTTGGAATGAGCTGATTTTTGGTGAGGATGATCTCTATGATTAGAAGATCATCCTCCCCAAAAATCAGCCCATTCCGAAATGTTTAGCCCCATGTTTACACGTTGAAAAATCATGGACCGTCCATTTTTTGTAAATCAATTTTGATGGGGTTAGAAGTTTTGGAATGAGCTGATTTTTGGTGAGGATGATCTCCTCACCATAGAGATCATCCTCCCCAAAAATCAGCTCATTCCGAAACTTCTAACCCATGTAAGACAAAACGCGTTTGTTAAAGTGTGTGGTAAAACTTAGGGTGCCGAACGGGACCCATATATATATATATAATGAACTATTAATAAAGGGTGGTGTTCGGTAGCCAACGTTACAGAGCCAACACATTTGTCCTATGTGATTTAAAAGTTTTGGATTGAACTGATTTTTTGTGAGGATGATCTCTACATTGAGGAGGTCATCCTCACCAAAATCAGCCCAGTTTGAAATTTCTAAGTCCATCAAAAGCGGTTTACAAATTTTTAATAAAAAAATTGACGATTCATAATTCTAAACCGCTTTTGATGGATTTAAAAGTTTTAGATTTTGCTGATTTTTGGTGAAAATAATCTTGCCACTATAAAGATCATCCTCAACAAAATTCAATTCAATTTAAAACTTTTAAGCCACATAAGACAAACATGTTGGCTCCCAAACGCTTTCATCCGAACTTGACCCATTAGTAAATGGGTCATGGGTGTGTATTTTAAAAAAAATATAGTAAGAAAAGAAGAGAAAAAAGAGAAAAAAGCATTGAACCAGTTCCATTAATAATTGATGGTCAAATCTGGCTGGGTTTGAGCAAGACCAATTTATTGTATAGAATAGGTCTTGGTTTAGGAGCATCGTACCCTTATTGTTTGACAACTACTTTGTTGCACACCTAAAAGAGTCTATATGATTCATGGAGTTGTACTTCTAAGATTATCATTATCATTTGTTCTCTTAAATCATAATCTAAGGTAAGTATCAATTTCACATAGGCTATGTTAGTATTGAGAGAAGTTGAGAGAAGAGAAACTCGTTAAGCGAAGAGAAGAAAAGGGAAGAGAAGATAAACTCAATTTCTCACCACCATTTTGTATTAAAAGGAGAGAACTTCAGACAACTTTGAAAATTTAAAATATCTTAAAAGAGATCTGGGGGCAAAGTTGGCATTATAAAATATTCTAAAAGGGTTTTTCTCTCCTTTTATCTCAATTTTTGGAGATAATGAAAACTCACCTTTTTTTCTCTCCTCTTCTCTACCCACTTAACAATCTAAACAGGAGAAATGGAGAGAAACTCATTTATTTTCTCTTCTCTTCTCTTCTTTCCATTTCTCTCAATCCAAACATAGTCTTAAGGAAATTTTATTAATATGCCAGGAATTACTGAGGACACCTTTAAATTAAATATATAAAATAAAAATGTGTTTGGACACTTGACGGCAACTTCATTGACTCAGGTAACTTTTGACGATGGCACTTGTCGACCTGCATGGAACTTGGCAATTTTTTTGGCATATATTGACATGACTCTATGCATGCCGACAGGCTCATGTTGACATGAGTTTTGCCTTGAAAAACTCCATGTACCAGATGTGCCATGTTGGATGACCTATTGACATGGTTTTGTGCATGTCAATAGGCTCTAGTCAACATGGATTTAGCCTTGAAAAAATTCTCCACGTTGGGTGTGCCCTGTCAACATAGAGTCATTTCGACAACACAGTGTCGACATTGGATTGTATAATATTTGATTGCTTGAACTCATATTTAACAAATGAAACAAATATGCAACATTGAATTTCATCTTAGTGTTTGAATTCATTTTTTGAAAGAAAAAAAAATGGGTTGCATCCATCTAAATTCAATGCATTGCATTTCTAGTCATCGAAGACTAATATAACCTGCATTGCCTTCCTAACTAGAAACGACACTAACATTGTATTGCATCCATTAGAGTTATGGATGAGAAGTATAGCCTAAACCATTTTTTTTTTAAAAATGAGTTCAACTTTATTTAAGGTACTTCAATAGTTTACTACTAAGGATTAAGTATGTGGATTGAATGTATTTGGAATCGAAAAAGAAGCGTTGGCAACGATTGACTCAGATTTGGTAATTTTGTCATGCCTGTCAAGAAGTTTGTACTTGCACTTAAAGTGGTCCCTTTGATGTTTCTATGACATAATACTCTACACACTTCCTTTACTTTAGGGTAGTTTCTAGGTTCTTGATTGTGATTAACTGCAAAATCATCCTACGGTCACAAATCCTCCATTATCTATAATTGAGTTTGCCAACTACGTAAATAATTGCCTTTGAGATCTAGAACTCTCATACTTGAAAATTTTGATTATTTTACGGTTATTTGCAACATACTTTGGTAGGTTCAACTCAATATTTATGAGTCTAATCCAACCATGGGCAGCAAGTTTTAAAGCGTGGTTGGGTCTGGGCGTTGCATTTTGATTGACCAAAAATTTTATTGGGCTTGAACTGAGGCTTCAGAGACAACCTAACCAACGCTTTCCTAATTTCAATTTTCACCTAAACATGGATCCCAAGGAGAGTACATCGATAATTACATCCACGAACATGTGATTCTACTGGATACTTGCCGCATAAGATCAAAACAATTTCAGTTCCTCTCGGTTGAGTTCTTTCTAGTCCCTAATAAAATCAGGTAAAGAAAAAAGGGATCCAGTGCATTGAGAATTTAGGATTTGATTTTAATTCATTTTTGGTTAAACGGGTGCCAACACCCTTAATAATAATAATACAAATTTTAAGTATAAATAATCAATATTAAAAAACATATATAGCATACTTAAATGACAAATTAGCTCAACTATTGAATCATCGAGATAGATCGAGTTAAATCGTCTAGGATGTACGTTGATTTTTCCATCCAAACTTTAATTTAACCGTTTTGCCCTAGGCTTACGAAATCGAAAATGTTGCACCTCAACACTGAAAATCATTGAAGCGTGTCTTCTAATCTAGAAAACCCACTTGATTTGGATGATTAAGCCTTGTTTCTTCAACTTGGTTTTGAATCATCTTTTCTGAGAATAAAAAAATAAAAACCTTGATGCACCTCAATTAATGTTTGTTTGAGTACATTGTTTAATTAAATCCATCAGAGCACAACATTGATCATTGGAGTGGATTGTTGGAGCCATCACTGGTGTTCGAAATCTTCAGAGCGAGTCATCAATGTATGGGTAGTGTAAAAGCTAATCATTTTTCAAAAATATAATAAGGGGAACAGGGTTTGAGGGGGTATTTAAATTTTTTTTTTTTTACTTATTAGACAATAAACTACCACCCAAAAGTTAGGGTTATTTAAAAAAATCCCTATCCCTAGCTTCATCAAATAGTTCATATATATATATAATGAATTATCAATAAAGGGTGGCGTTCGACAACCAATGTTAGGGAGCCAACACATTTGTCCTATATAATTTAAAAGTTTTGGATTGAACTGATTTTTTGTGAGGATGATCTCTACGTTGAGGAGGTCATCATCACCAAAATCAGCTGAATAAAAAATTTCTAAATCCATTAAAAACGAATTACAAATTTTTGATAAAAAATTGACGATTCACAATTCTAAACTTTTTTTGATAGATTTAAAAGTTTTAGATTCAGTTGATTTTTGGTGAGAATGATCTCGTCATCATAGAGGTCATCCTCACCAAAAATCAATTCAATCTAAAATTTGTAAGCCACGTAAGATTAATGTCTTGACTTTCTGACGTTGACAGCCGAACCTGATCCATTAGAAAATGGGTCATGAGTGTGTAGTTTAAAAAAGATATAGTCAAAAATGAAGAGAAAAAGCATTGAACCAGTTCCATTAATTATGGATAGAATAGGTTTGAGCAAGACCATTTATTGTATAGAATAGGTCTTGGCTCAGAAGCGTCGGACTCTTCTTATTTAATTACTATTTGGCTCCATCCAGATCTTTGAACACGTCTTAAGCGTACTATTATCATTTAATAATCCAAATAAAAAATTACAAAAAGGAATATTTCATCATTTTCTAATCCCAAGTTGAAAAAAATAAAAATTTATAAACACAATACATTTTAATCATTCAGATATTCGTCTACTATGATAGATTTGCTAAATTTTTTAATTTTCATATTTTTATTTTCATAATTCCTTCTTCTTGAATGTAAGACTTTTTTTTTTTTTTTCCTTTTCAATTAATTAGTTAAAAAAGATGCAAGTGGATGATATATGCACAAGTTGAGTGGTCAATTGAAAAAAAAGGTATTTAGGAAAATGGCAAATTACTGCATCAATCATGTTTTTTTTAATTTTTTTAATTTTTAATATTAGGAAAATGATCATATGTTTTGATTTCATAATTGCTAATTTATCAAAATGGTCATATATTCCTCCCCGAGATTAGTCGTGGTGCGCGCAAGTGATGGTTATATATATTGTATGTTCACATTTGCGATTTACTTATTTACTCTTCTTAAGAATCTACATTGAACTAAAGGGATAAGTGTAAATTTATTAATTATTATATATCAGATAATCATTTTTGTAAAAATAAAATAAAAAACCCTAATTCAACATAAAACTATTTTCATAAATATTAAAAAAATTGATTGATTCATTAATTTTGGTACAATACCTAAATGTTTTGGTAATTTTCTTTTAAAAAAAGTGTTCATTAAAAAAATACATCGTATAATGGTTTTTAGGAAAGTAGACAACTAACTTTAAATGGTATTATTATTATATAAGGTGACTAGGGTGTTAACGTCGTAATTATACATCTTGAATGAGAGATTTTCTCCTTCTTAATTAATGGGTTTTTTAACGCCACACGTTAAAGTTCATTAAATACACTTGAAAATTTGATTTTTTGTGTTGTAGATACCCTAAAAATAATTAATTATATTTTTTTTCAAAAATACCCCTAAATACTTATTCCCAAGGTGTATGCCCTAAGGGCACACATTAACAAAACCCTTAATTAATTAGTTAAACTAGATGCAAAGAAGAATATGCACATATTGCATAATGGCCAGTCCCCATTGAATGAGAGGTGTCCTTGGAAAAGTGCTTAAAATGGACCATTGTAACGGTGTAATGACTTAGAGCTGTTATCGTTGTAGCTGTAATGTATAAACGTTGTGATATATATAGGATCAGGATCCGCAGACATAAAACTACTTATAAAGCTATAATGTGTTTTGTCTTATACGGACAAAAAGATTTGGAATAGACTAATTTTTAGTGAGGATGATCTTTATGGTGAGACGATCATTCTTGCAAAAAATTAGTCCATTCCAAAATTTTTAACCTCATCAAAAGTGATTTACTAAAAATGAATGTCCATAATTCTTCAACTGGTAAATATGGGATTAGAAATTTCAAAATAGACTGATTTTTAGTGAATGATCTCCTCACCATAGAGATCATCTTCACAAAATCCTCATAAGAGATCAGCCCACTTCGAACGTTATAGTTATATATATAATATTAAATGCATTTGGTCAAAGTATCTTCCAAATGAATTTTAAATTGTATACGACGCAGAATAAACGCTGTCCATGGATTAATTATGAGTGAGATGGAAAACTACATACAAGTGAGAGAGCTGACAGATAATTTGGACTCTTCTTGAGAGGAGTCTGACTTTGAAGCAGTTAGGTCTCTTTCAAAATTTTGAAGACACCCTCCTTACAAGACATGTGGAATTTTTAATTTATTAATATCTTTATGAAAATGCCACATGTAATCTTGGAGAGGGTTTGAAGCGGGCTTCAAGTGTTTTCCTCTTGAGAGGGTATTTTAACCATTTCAATCTCACTTATTTATAAATAACATAGGAGGACAATAAAACAAAACGAATTTCATTAACCCTAACCATTACCTTCTCAACCACATGAGTAACACTTCCGTACTCTTTCTCATCAATTTTCTCCCTTACAAATCTCCATTCTTTCCAAAGAACAAAAATCATAAACGCGAAAAAAAGAAGAAGAGAAGAGAACATAATTTTTTTTTTCTTTATTAGATTTATCGTAAAAATCGTGGACTACATCCCCGGATTCATAGTGAGTCAATCCAGTAATATTCGATCTCAATTCCAAATATTTCCATTTACAAATCTCTGATTATAAAGCTCGGACTTCATGTCACCTTTTTTACCCATCTGGTTTTACCATTTTACAACCCCTCTTCTACTCCAACCCTCTCCCCCAGCTATCTTCCTTTCCTTCATTAGTGCCTAGAGTCCCTTCTGAAAAAAAAAAAAAAAAAAAAAAAAAATTCTAACACGGTAAAAAAATAAATTCCCAAATCTTCCTATTACATTCTAATGAGGAGTCCAAATCCAATTAAAACAAGAACTCTCCAAGTGAATCATATTTTTAACAAAATGGGAAAGTAAATTTTCGCCCACCACAGTTATTTATAAAAAATAAATGAATAATGATATTTATGTTTGGTAACTAATTAAAAAAAAAAATATTCAAATTAGTATAATTACATATTTGTCTGTAATCTAATTTTTCTTGCTCCTCCAAATCTCTAGCATTGTGTGAAGTTCATTTCCTTTAGGAACACTTTCATTTCGTTCAATTCATCAATATTTTGTTGATCAACTTGTGTATTTTGTTTCCCCAATTCCATGTTTACAATGTTCATTCGAGAGATGTAGTTTGGATTTCGATCTCCCAGTTGATCAATATTTTGTTGATCAACTTGTGTATTTTATTCTCCAATTCCATGTTTACAATGTTCATTCGAGAAATGTAGTTTCGATTTCGATCTCCTTCATATTTGCTTCAATATTTGGAGGTTCAGAAGTTGACTTAATCTTCCCTTAGGCTTCCTCACCATCATGATCAGTCGATTTCATGTTTCGCCTACTACTATTTAGCTTGCCTTCTCCACCACTCCAGCAAACGATTTGATCTTCCTTACTAAGTTGTTCTATTTTCCATCTTCAATTAGAAGATAAAGTAATCAAGATACTCTAAATCTAACTCTCTACATATGATAGGGTTAGGAGTTTCATAATGATCTTATATTTTATAGGACGATTCATCCCTCCATGGAAATCATTCGTAATAAAAAGTAAGTTGTTTAACCAACCTGCATGTGGCCCACATCTTTTTTTGGCTAATAAGCAAGAAAGATTTGTATTAGTTTCGTAAAAGACAATATAATTTCACAGAAGTACCCCTAACTTTACAAGCTAAAAATACAAAAAAATTGGAAGATCAAATGGATTCATCACTGACGGTTGAAGACCATTGATCTACTGCCCTATAGATATGAATTTTATTTTGTCTAAAATATATTTGACAAAAAGAATAGTTTCAATCTATTTACCATGCATTTTTCCATTTTAATTATCACCTTCAAAACATCATAGAAAAATTATTATTTTTACTGTAGAAGGAGAATTTTCATGTTCAATAAAAGCAAGGAAAATTGTTTATTATCAAGTTCAAGGTGTCTCAAATACCCAAAATAAACAAACAAACAAAAAAGTTTTAGCTGCACCAACATAGCAACTAAACAATTATTGAATAAGCTATCCTGACTTCCTATTCCATAGACCCGAAGCTACGGAATAATTCAAACTAGCAGTCAATCACATAAAGAAGTTTGAAGAGTTCATGTTGATGTTTGGTTGTTGAACGCTTCCAAATCCATCCATCCATTCTTTATTGATTTGTGGTTGTTGGAGTTCTTGAGTCAATTGGAGATGGATCAGTCTTTGTTGCTCCTCCTTCAGCAGTTCAATTTGAGCTACATCAACCCATCAAACTATTTTAGTTTCACTAAACTATTGTAAATAATCATATGGGCTATTCACCACTTATGTTCATTGAGAAAGAAATATCATACAATTAGTGTTGGATGACTAAAATGGATACTTTTTTGAGTATTAAGTGATTCGACATAGAACAATCAAATTAAAGAGAAAATTTCAGGAAACAAACATAATATTAACTAAGTTTTATAGATCTAAATATTTCAAGAAAGAACATGTTAGATGACCATTAATTTGAAAAAGGTTAAGATGGATAACTAGAACTACTAAAAATGGTAAAAATAATAAATTTTATCATCGACAAAATGTATGAATAGTCCAATAGGTGTTAATATAACAGAACATCGATAAAAAGAACTATGACATACACTACAAATGGCCTATGATTACCACAGTAACAAATAGCACTTTGGCAAAAGTGAAATGGTCATCTGCAACATATAGTACAGATTTTGAAATTCTTTATGTCTACATTTGACATTGTTAGGAATTTCGTAATGGACATAACTTTTTATGATTATTCATCTCTGCATGGAAATAATCATAACGAACATGGAGTCCTTTCATTGATTACCCTGCAAATAGTTCGCATCCTTTTTTTTTTTTTTTTTTCCTTTTAAGCAAGAAAGATTTGTATTACATATACTTAGAGAAATTCCCCGTACTTTACAAGCTCAAAATAAAAAAATTGGAAGATCCATAAGATCTCTCATATAACACCAAGAAATAATTTACAGTAATAAAATGTCAATTTTTTTTTTTTAATTTGCTAAGTAAGCAAAGCATATGTTAGAGAAAAAATTAGAAAGGGCAGGAGACCAAGCCTATCTCCCATTAAACAACTTTTTACAATCAAATTAGGGAGGGACTCAAGGCTAATAAATCAAATGTCAATTTAGCTATATATACAAGCAATCTATTACACACATATATATATAGGGTTCCGTTCAACAACAAACATTTTGGCAAAACATTTTTCAAAACATGGGTTAGAGGTTTTGGAATGGGCTGATTTTTGGTGAGGATGATCCCTACGGTGAGGAGATCATCCTCACCAAAAATCAGCCCATTCCAAAACTTCTAGCCCCAGTTTACAAGTTGAAAAATCGTGGACCGTCCATATTTTGTAAACTATTTTTGATGGGGTTAGAAGTTTTGGAACATTTCCCTATATATATATATATATATATATATATATATGTTAACAGAGTGTATGATGTATTTTCTTCCAAACGCCGAATGAAACAAAGTCATCTCTTATAAACATTTGTATCCCTCCACCCTCTAAATACAATTACCTTACTTGCTTAGCAAAAGAAAATATAGTGATTAGTCATTTAAAGACGAACCAATCATATAGCCAAAAAAGGAAAAAAATATGTCATTTAACAATAATAGAGAAAAATAAGGGAGAGCAAATGTTTACCATCCCTTGATGCTGCATCATTCATGAGTTGGGCTAGCCTTTCCTTAAATGTGCGGTTCTCCATCTCTAATAACATTCTTCTGTTGTTGTAGTGAGTAAATTGTGAATGGAGCAAATTTACCTCTGCCTGTGTATATTAGATTAATTAAGAAAATGGAGGAATAACTATGTTTAAGTTTTTTCCATTATTAGGGAATAATATAAGCAACCATAGAAAATCAAAAGACATAAAAGAAATTACCTGTAATGTCTTTGCACTTCTTTCCAATTCAGCGGTTCGTTCTAGCCTTTTGAGTCGTGACTTTTGTGCGGAAAGTCGGTTTGAAATGATACTTCAAGCAAATGCATATAAAAAATTAATAGTTTTTTCATTTAAATATGTAGAAATTAACCATTAATTAGGAAAAAAAACCTTAACATCATTTTTATGAAAAAAATATCAAGTTTATAGAAAGGTGTGTTCACCGTTTCAGCCTTGGGTCCATGTCGGGTTCTAGCTTATGACCCCCCTTGGTCTTTGTGTCATTCTCTTTACTAGTTTCAATGGAAGAGGCCTGAACAATAGCTTTTCCATTATCTGAATTTGGTTTCATATCGGACGTTGGAGAAATGTTCTCTGTTGCTTGAGTGCCAAGTGACACATCCATTGAGGTGGACCCATCTAGTTCCTTTCCATGGTTGGGTTCGAATGCCAATTCCATCATTTTATTAGTGTCTTCCATTATCTCTTAACAATTTCACACCTGCACACAAAGTAATAAAAGTGAAAAAAATACACCAAGGAAATCATAACAATTGCAATATCATCGCAAGGTCCGCGCCATCATTAGACAATGGTCCTCAAGATATATATATATATAATGTGAAGAATCTTGATGAACATCAATATACTACAGAGACAGTGACATAGGATAGGTCACAAAAGACTTCATCCGCTTGTAATATCTTTATAAATAGATGGAAGGAGAGGGAGAGGGAGAGGGAGAGGAAGAGAAAATATTTTATGCAAAGTAAAATTTTAAATTTCAATTCACTTCAAGTAACATATTTTTGTAGACCAGGGACCTAGGATAGGTAATATCAACTACATGATCAACTTTAGTGTTGGCACGGAGTAAGTCTATTTTTAATGAGATCAATAATTTTGGTGAGGGTGATTTTTATTATTATATTATTAATTATATTAATATATTGATATATTTTTAAATAAGGAAAATTGGAAAGAGAAACAAATATAAATTTTCATTGGAGCTGATATTTGATCTTTAACATCTTCGACGTTGGGCTCAAAATCTTGAATGACTTGGTACTGATAAGTTGTGGAAATGTTTAAATTGAGATGGATAATTAATAAGAAGAATAGGGTTAAAATCAGAGCTGGGTATATTCGCTCCAGTAATGGCCCAAAGAGAGATACAATTTTAAAATGAGTCCTGATAAAATGACTCACCAAGTGGTATACTCAATCGACTCATTGATGTGGATAAGTTAGAAACTGTAGATCTTTCTGCCTTGGGATACATGGCTCCCTTGGGATACACTTTTTATGGGGAAGTGCAATCGTGTATACTGAGGCGTACAGATCTACGGTTCCAAACTTTACATGTCAGTGAGTCGATTGGGTATGCTACTTGGTGAGTCCTTTTATCACGACTCTTTTAAAATTTCTATTTAAATACTTTTTTTTCCCCTAAGTTAGCAAAGTTGTATTAATTGTAAAAGATGTACAACAATGACCAACGACACCTAATGGTATAGATGTCCTTCTCAATGACAAAGAGGAACATGGCCACTAGTAGGACTATCAATAGATTGGATCAGACCCAAAATTCAATCTGTTCTGATAACTTTGGGTTTGGATTCCGATAAGGATTCGATCTCATATCTTATTGGTTCGGATCTCAATCAACCATGTCCCGATCCAATAATATGATAGAAAGTATATAAATTATATTATATACTGGTTGAGAAGAATGAAGTTTTATTTAGAATTTGTACATAAATTTGGGCTTGGCTTGATCCATGCCCGATCCGATTGTTAATGGATCGGATTTGGATCTCAATATTGAGTTCCGATAAAAAACTAGATCCAATAAAGGTTAGATTTGATACCTATTGGATTAGTTCTGGATCTGATACCCCTATATGATCAGTTCCAGATCCAATCCTTATTGGATTGGAGATCGGTACCAAATCAACCCTGATCCGATCCATTGACAACCCTAGCCACTAGGGGTTCATAGGCTCTTTTTTGATATGTATCCTTCGGACCATAGTTTTAAAACTCGAAAACTTGATTCAAATGTCCATTGAGTCACCAAAAACTCACGAGTCAACTCAAATAATTCAAATAAGAATACATTGAAAAAAATATTTTAAAAATAAATTTTAATATTTAAAAAAAAAAATTATTCATGTTCTCCACAAAATATTATACATTGCCAAACTACTCAGTGGATATTTGGGATGGCTCAGCCGAAAGACTCGAAGGTTTTTTTTTTGTGCCGGCTCCATCAAGATTTGGGGTCGTCACCTTGAAATAGTTGACTTAGTCTAGTTTCGAGTCGAATCAATGAGTTTTAACCAATGGCTTTGCTTGGTCGGAGAATAATTAGGGTTTCCATCAATGGAAAGGCTAGGCTACTATTTTCTTCATGCCATAATAGAGATAAGTGGTATCATGCATGGATTTCATTACGATTGAACACAGTAAATCTACTTCAAGCTTATATATTTGATTAACAAAAAAAAAGAGAGTAGATTTTCCATTGTTGTGGTATCAAGTAAGTAATAATGGAAGAAAAGAGTAGTTGGTTTGCCAGGACCCTTACTCTTTCTTCGAGTTCAGTTATTTTCCCTAAAAATACAAAAAAAAAAAAAAAAAAAAAACTGAGAAATTATATCAAGACCCACTATCTGCAATAACCCTAAGCCCCAATTTTCATTGAAGAAAGCCCATTACTCAATGTTTGAGCAAGGATTCATATCGAACGGTAGGGATGGGTTCTCTTAGGATTGATCATCAGATGACAAGGAGTACTATTTCCATCCGACGGCTACAAACCCTTGTTGTTAATTCTGAAAAAATATAAGAAGAAGACACAAAGAGAAGAACTTTGTCTCTCATTTTTTTATATTATTAATGATTACAGAGCCTTACAAGGCTATTTATAAAACTAAAGATAAATTGGTAAAGCAGAAAGAACTACTTTTAACTAACTACAACTAACTGAACCTAATTTTTTACAAGAAAACAACAGCAGTAAAACAGTAGGAAGGTTCTAGAAATATAGATATTAACAAATTCCACTGCCTCTAGTGGGACCAGTGGGTTTAACCATCAAGCTATAAAGATATACATGGTGTGCTCACCTTTTTGGATCAATCTCACTGAGCCAAATAATCGATCTTGTGCTTTAGCTAGCTTGAGAGATATCAATTTTTTTTTTCCAAGACTCACTCCTACAAGGAAGAGAAAACAAACGAAAGAACACATGAGTAAGGAAAATATATTACTGTAGTGTACTAGCAGCATCACCCCGATATGCAAACCCTTTGATGATCCTCAATATTTCAAAATCGAGGAACATCAATGGTCAATATTGTTGCTACAGTATGGGGGATAAAAATACCTACATTTACTCACCATTAAAATGAAAAAAGAAAATAAAACGAGAGAGAGAGAGAGAGAGAGAGAGAGAGGGGTCCCAGACGCTTGTCTCAGTGGTTTAAATAGAGAAAAAATATCTAAAGTTGCCTCTTTCAGACAATATGAGATACCTCCGTCAGATTGAGTTCAAAAATCATTAGTCGACGCAATATTATGGTTTTTAGGGCTTACGTCATATCTGGTATTATATGTCCTCGGGAAGAGAGAAATGCAAAATTCGGGTGATTTATACATACCCCCTCAACGTTTTAGTAAATAGTAGAGATACCTTCCGTGTTTACAAACTGATGACTTGTCCCCTTGACTTAGGTCTTCTATGGGAAATTAATTTAAAATGGCCTAAATATCCTCATATTCAAACTCTTATCAGTCCTCTTCAACCCTTCTTCAATCTCAAGATTCATCACCTTGAAGATACCTCAACAACAAGATGGATTTTTTTGGAATATGCTTTTAGTAGTGAAAAACTTGAGGACATAAAAGATTCTATCTTCTTCAAACCTTAAGAACAATATGAGATTTTTGAAGAAGTAGATGGATAAAGTTTTGGGTAGAAAGATCAAGGGTTTTCTACGAGGCTTTGAGAACAATGGATTGAATAGGTCAAAATAGTTTACTTTATCTATTTATTTATTTTAGCTATGCTGGTAAAAATAGTTCATACTTTAGGCTAGAGGTGTAATCTTGAAAATGATAGATTTCTGAAGAGAAAATCAAGGGTTCTTCGGCTAGAGGTGGCAAATGAGGGCATTTAGGGTATTTTCGGTTGTCTCTCTAAGAAGACCTAGGTCAAGGGAACATGTCATCATTTTGAAAACCCATAGGGACATTTTCTAATATTGACCAAAAAGTGGAGGGACATTACAAAATCACCATGAGTTGGAAATGATGGTTAAGATAAGATTCAAACACCTGGCTGTGTAATTAACATTTTCCGAATAAAACAAACAATAAGTATAACAGCTGCAAACAGGTAGGCCGCCTAAGATTAAGCTAAATACCGAAAATATCCATTGGGTTTTTTGCTTAATATAGTATTTTTAGAGGATAGTTTAGTCATTATAGATTAAAAGCCTTGTTATTCCTTTTATACCTCGTAGATCTTATCTTAAGCCGGAGTGTTTCCTAATATGCTAGGATTTGCTAATTAAAACACTCTCAATAATCGAGAAAATCAAAGCTGTCATGTAAGGTGGGCCAATGTGTGAAGATACCTCAGTTTAAGAAAGGTAGCCCAAACCAGTAATAGGGAACAAATCTTTCCATGTTGAGCGATTTTGATGCATGGTTATGCTTGTATGATGGAGTAAAAATTTTAACCATCAATTGTTTATCGATCAAACAAAGTAGATGTCATGATTTGTAGTGATGAGATATCGCAACATATCATGGTCATTGGCTTTGTAACGAGTTTAAGTTATTTCCATCACTACAAAAATAACGATTTTCATTGACTTTGTAACGAGTTTAAATTATTTGAACCGTGGCTTGAAAGCATTTATTTTGTAGTGTACATTGACTTAGATAAAAAAACCCAATGATCCGAAGTATAAATCAACAAGAACACGAGAATCTTACAAGACACAAGATATACGTGGTTCGTCAAAGCATCGACTTACGTCCATGGGAGAAAACGACGATTTCACTATGATAACCAAAAAAGAATTAAGTTATAATTTCTCTCTGCTTCTCGTATATATCTCTCTCACCCCTTTAAGGGTTCATCTCTTACCCTTTATATACTTAGGGTTATAAAGAGATTAAACTAGTCGGATCCAAATCAAATGGGCCCAATATTTTTTTCGGGGGCTTCGCCCCCGGACCCTCGATAATGATGGAGAAACCCCACACATTATCAATTAAACGGAGTCGTTAACAGATCATCAAAAGATTCTGGTTGAAACCACGACAACTCTCCATATACAAGAATATAAGACATAACCTAACAAATCTCCAACTTAGCTTCAATTCCCAAAAAGAAATCTTTTTCGCCTTGTCCCACTAGGGCCTCAAGAACTGCAAACACTTATCAAGTTCAAGCTGTCCTTAAACTTAATATTTGAGATGACCTTAGTTATTAAATCTGCTAGATTCTTCGTTGTATCAATCTTTTTCACTACAATAACACCCTGAGCAATCACATCTCGGATGAAGTGCAATCTAATATCAATATGCTTGGTCTTCTCATGATACATCTGTTTTTTTGTTAGATGTATGATACTTTGACTTTCACAAAATATCGTAGTAACACCTTGTTCCAAATCCAAATTAGTAACCAAGCCCTGCAATCATATTACTTCTTTTACTGCTTCTGTAGTTGCCATATACTTAGCTTGGTAGACAATCCGATTGTTAACTGCAAAGTTGCATTCCAACTGATGGTACTACTACAAAAAGTGAAAATGTAACCCGTTAAAGATTTTCTCTTATCTAGATTACCAACATAATCAGAATCGACATACCCAATAACACTCTCAGAAGATAAGACATGCTCTCCGACTTTGTTTCAATGCCTCGAGTGCAATTATGAAGTCCTTATTGAATAAGAATATTCCTCATCTTCTTTTGTCACAATGTAAAGTTTGATTTTTCATCAAATGGTTTCACCTCAAACTTCAACCCACTGAAACTTTTGGTCATCGTTGTACCATTTTTTGTCATTTCAAACATCCTAGATAATGTAGGCTTTGATACCACTTGTTGTGTTAATGAACACCCATGTGAAGCTAATTAAGTAATTTAGTTGAACACCTTATTACTTATAACACGAGATTTTATGTGGTTCACCTAAAGGCTAAGTCCATGGAGGTATGAGCGTTGGAGTTCGATTTTACTATGAAGAAAATGAAGCAGATCAATACGAGGACTCCCTTTATTACTTAGATTCACTTTCTTGTAGATCTCAATCTTTCCAAAGCTCTCAACCTCTCCTCTCTTAGATTTCTTTCTTTCTTTACACTCTTATCTAGAAAAGACTTAGACTTCTTATAACAAAAGAATAATACCCTTTTTAGAAACACCACATAAATGGGCCACTTACATAAGTTACAAACTCAACTCAAATTACCTTGGACAGACCCAACAATACACACACTTGGATCCGGCCTAATTGATTTTTGAGCCATACTTTAACAGAATGGGAGTTTGAAAATACATTTGGAGTCAAATATGTAAAGGTGCATTCAGACAAATATAATTTTCTATTGTTTTTATGGGCCATAGACTTGGGGCTAGGTTTTATGTAAATTTGGTGGATGGAAGATGTGTGGGCCTTGATATGGGTGTTTTTGAGGGTTTATGAAACTATTTAGGTTGTTAAAAGTGAAGGAGATTGCCATAAGGTAAATTAGGGTTTAGGTTTTGTTCATTGTACAACAAGCACAACTGACCAAGATTAGTGTGGCGGTCACAGTACGTGCCTGTGTCCATAACAAAATTAAGTGCTCAGGAACTGTATGATGATTTGTGCAATAATATTGTTTGGTTGATGAGGTAGAAAGATTTTGCTACTCAAGATACAAATTTGTTGTGGTGATAGTCTAATATTTTATTTGGACCTCTGTCGAATATTTCATTGTTGAATTATTTTTTTTCTAGGGCCCAAAATCGTCAAATTAATGGAAGATGGGAGAAATTCGTCGGTTCTAAGCCGTTGAATTTGGTGAACATCAAAATTTCAAAGACCCTGGACCATCAAAATTCTATTTCTAAAATTCTTGGGCCAAGCCTGTCGAATTTTCCAGTTTTCTCATTATGATACTTAGGATCAAGTCCAACGAGGATATACAACATAAACACTTTGTCGGGTATCTTGTGATCAGCAGCATCAAGGTGATCAACTATGATCTTAATCTTATGATGATAATCAGAGATAGGGAGAGATACTTTACGAATTGCTTGGAATTGTAGACGAAGTAATATCAACCAAGTCCGAGATTGAGACGAGAACTGTTTCTCAAGAACTGTCCAAACATCTTTGGAAGTTGTATCAGGCCAACGATTTTGGTGTGGATGCTCTCTGTCAGAGACAAGATAAGCATGGTTTAATTTGGCTTGTTTGGAAGTGACATCGGGAAAAAATTTGGGTGGACAAGGCAAAGAGACATCGATATAACCTATGAGGTCATATTCTCGAAGAAGAGGTAAGAACTGTGATTTGTACAGTATGTAGTTGTGTTGATCAAGTTTAATAGTTTGGAAATGTTGGAAGTTGGGAGTGTTGGGTGTGATGTTTGCATTGTCATTGAGGAAGTGTGGAGATCAGCCATGAAAGGATTGAAAAGAAATGTGAGTTTTTCTACTGCTGTGATACCATAAAACAGCTTAAATATTGAAAAAGTTTCCCCACACAAATCGGTGAGGTTCTGTGTTGTATTTTGTATATAATAGCAGTCACGGAAGTTACGGGGAAAAACAACGATGCGAGGAAATAGTTAAGATGATCCTCCAATACATTGGTTGCTCCTTAAAAGTTCAAACAAAACCTTTTACAAAAATGAAAATATATATAACAACAAAAATGATTTTACTGCATAGTTCTATCAAAATTTCCTTCAAGCTGTAGCATCAGCAATGATCTCTACCAGTTGCTGTTCTATTACTGGTTCATTGGATGTGTATGTCGTTGAGATATATTGATGGATTAACCAGTTGACAAAACTTAATATAGTTAACATCCTATAATATTTATCCAATCGACTGTCATTTAGGGTGTCAGCAAACCAGCTTCTTGAGGTATACACACAAAATACACTAAGTAGGCTTCCAATTCCGACTATACAGTCGTTGAATGGTGGCCCGTAGTCCCTCATTGATTCAGGTGCTTGATCATAGAAGAAATCCTCCAGGCCAGGTTCTGCAAGCCCTTCCATCGCCCCTAGTAACACAAACTGGGGAACTAGCCATAACATGCTCATGGCATTTATAAGCTCTTCAGGAGGCTTGCCTGTAGAAATAAGTTTCGTAACAATGTTCAGCCTTTGTGCCTCCACCCTCCAAGCAATTGTACAACAAAATATCGATAAGAGCATACCGAACCTCATTCTAACTTTGGCTGCATATTTTTCCTTTGATGGAGATAATCTTCTGGATGGTAGCGTATATAAATTGGAGATCACTAAATTTGAGAAGAACTTAATCACAAAGAGGGAGATTAGTGGAACTTTTATATTGTTGATAGTCCAAGGATTCATAATGCTTCCTTGCTCAATAAAGAAGGTGATCCCTGTAGACTTCACCAAACCATAAGCGAGGAAGGTTCCCCACAGTCGATACATTTGTAATAGATGTATAGTTTCTTTCACTTCCGTAATTGTACAAAGCCTCCAATTTTGTTGCTGTTCTTGTAGAGATTGAGAGGATGATTCAATGATGGCAGCTTTGTGTAACCAGGTGCAATCCATCAAAATTACATTTTAGAGAGAATTAAAATAAGAGATCGATGGATTTAAAGAGATAAGAAGAATTTTACACTTAACCTGATACGATCGGTTTGTTGCAACCTTAATTCATTTCCAAAATTATCTTTTTCGTATAACTGACAAGGGTAATCAGGATGTCTCTTCCATGTAGCGGCCCAAATAACTCGACAAACATTAGTGAGTGGACTCCCACTAGGTCTATTGTAGGAATAGTAAGGAGAACCGCACAACAATGTAAAATAAGCTACCCCTATAGCTATTGCTGAAATTTTGTATGAAGTTGCCCAACTAATATCAGCATTCATAGAGAGCCAGAACGTGCCGATCACGAGGCCAACAAACCCTTAGATCCACCACCAAACATTTATGTGAGCATTGACTCGACTCTCATCTTTATTCTTCACCTTGAATTGATCAGCCAAAAATGCTTTCAATGTGGGTTCGCTATTTGATCTGCCTAACGCTATTAAGACCAGTCCCGCGTAGAAGAGATACTCCCCAGCAATCATACGTGGATGCCTCCCTAAAATGTATAAAAGGATTAATCCCTGTGATAATATTAGATGCCTTAGAAAGTTCGATACATTTCAAACAAGAAAAAAAAAGTAGAAATTATATGTTTTAAGAAATTGAAAGAACTTACAATAATGTAAGCAAGAGCACAGATGATAACCATGGTGAAACGACCAAGGTAAGAATCTGCAATGTGAGCAACAAGAACTGCCATTATCGTAGTTACTCCCTCTTTCACATTCAAAATTGCTGCAGCTTTTAGTAATGTTTCTCCCCAGAAATCGATGAAGTATGTTATCAAGAGGTATACCACACCATACTCCACTAAGCTATAGCTGAAAATCATACCTACAATTGAAATGCATTAAAAATAATTAGACGACACCCAAACTGGTATGCATGACAATTCCACTAAGTCGATATTTTAAAAGCAACAAATCGGTTGTAGTATGCCCTTTGTATTGGAAATTAAAGTTTTAAAACTCAACAAGTTGACTCAAGTCAGATCTTCATTGAGTGATGTAAACTCCGCTTCCATCTGTAACATTGGTGGACCTTGCTTGAAGAACCTAGTTATAGGAGATGGAGGCGAAGTAGTTAGGGGTTCCGATATGGAAGTTTATTGCTAGCTTTCAGTTTTCTCTTTGGTAAAACTTCAAAGAATGAGGTGGAGTTTAGATTATTAGCTTAAGGTCGTAAGCTTGTTGGTGTAAATGGATAAAATAGTCATTGAATCAGATTCTTTGCTATTTTGTAAGACGCTAGTAGGGGGAATTTTCCTTGGATGTGGATCCTTGGATGAATAAAATTAACTAAGGATACTCTAAAAGATAAATTTGGTTCATAGGGAACAATTTTGGGATGGCAAATAGTAGTATATGCATTTGACTGCAATGGATTTTAGAAGAAAGAATAATCAGATCTTCAATTCTGAATTTGATTTATTTTGGAGAATGATCATGTTCATTCAGAGAGAAAAGGGTCTGCTCAACTTCAGAATTCGATTTTGTAATTAATATAATGGGTATACTGTTGTGTGTGAGATGTCTTGTATACTATTTTTAGGGGTTTCTATTTTGGGGAAGATAAACGTGTTTTAGCAGCCCCGGCTTTTTAAATAGAGATCTCTAGGACTGTAAAACTTAAGAGAAAATAGTGATTGTTCTTGTTTTGATCCATGGACGTAGACACACTGTCGAACCATCTAAATTAGGTGGCAACTCCCAATTCTCAAAAATTTCCTAATTTTCCTGTCAGATACCTTTTTTATTATTTAGTAAAAAGTGTCGAGGTATTTTAAAAGACTTTGGGTTATCTCAAGGGGTTGATGATTTTTTAGAGGCATTTGGCTAAAAAGATCAGTATTTAGTGTTTTGTCGAGGCCCTTAGGAGGATGGACGAATTTCTAAGCCTGGAGAAGTTTTTCTAAGCTTTGTACATGTCTTGTGATTTTGGAGCCTTAGTAATGATTTTTGAAGCGATTTTATCTTTTGATTGGGTCTTGAGGTACTTGGAATTGGCCTATAAAAGGTATCGATGCCCAAGGGTGTAATTAAGTTTGGGGCTAGGGTTTAGGCTTTAGAAAAGATTTGTGCCTTTGATTTTGAGTTCGAGATTGAATAAGGTTTAAATCAAGCCCTTGGATTCAATCTAATGTCTATTTTACCCAATTCAGAAAAGGTCTATACGTTTGATATATTAGGGGTGAGATATGATTAAGATTAACTTTGAACCATGAATGTGTTGTGTATGTGAACATCCTTGTGAAGCTCACTTAGTAATTTGGTCAAACACCTATAATATTAAGATTGACTTTGAACCATGAATGTGTTGTGTATGTGAACACCCTTGTGAAACTCACTTAGTAATTTGGTCAAACACCTATTGAGTACTTAACCAAACACCTTACATGCTACACCTTCCAAGAATTTGTTTGATAATGGAAATAAAGGGTAACCCAACTAATAGTAGCAAATGCGAAGATAAATAACCACACAGAGAAAAGAGTAAGAACACAATACACACAACACAAGATTTTACGTGATTCACCCAAAGACTACGTTCACGGAAGTATGAACGTAGGAGCTTGATTTCATTATAAAAAAAATGGGACAAATCGATATGAAGACTCCCTTTTATCACTTAGATTTATCTTTTTTTAGATCTCAATCTTCTCAAACCTCTCATCTCTTGGGTTTTTTTTTTTTCTCTACACTATTCTCTAGAAAAGATTTGGACTTGACGTTAGACTTCTTACAAAAAAAAAAACAAAACCCTTTTTAGAAGCACTACCTAAGTGAGTCACTTACATAAGTACCAAGTTCAACCCAAATTACCTTGGATCGACCTAACAATATACACACTTGAACTGGGCCTAATTGATTTTTAAGCCATAATTCAACAGTAAATCCTCTTGTTCTGTGCGATTTTTTTCATTTTTTTTTTCACATTACCCCTTCTTTTCATGTTATATTTTTTTGTTCATTAATATTTATCTAGCTTAATTAGCAAAAAAAATCTCTAATGAAATTGTCGATATCATAGAAGGTTGGAAAAAGCAATTATATCAAGCCGATTACCTGTTATGATAAGGCCAGCTTTGTAGGAACCTACATAGTACCTGATCCAGCTTTTGATGGTGTAACCAAGCTCATGAATGCTCACTATGGTCATTGTCAAGTAATTTTTTTAAAAAAGAATTGCTACTTCAAACCTGTAAGTTTTTCTTTCCTGTAACTTTAAAATAGAAAGAAGTTCAACATCTTAAGACCTCGGAACAAATGATCAAAGATACAATTTGATAAGGGACGCATGAAAAAGAAATCCTACTCTAATTATAGAATCAGAATTCTTTCAATTCATTGAAGGTTACTGATACATGGTACGTTAGTACTTATTATGCAAACATATAATCAGTGATCTTTAAATATTATTTGAGGATTGATTAATGAGTTACAAAAGTCATAAAATTCGTAAAAATCACATTTTCTTCTTTTCAAACTTAAAATTCGTGAACTATTCAGAATAGTTCAATAATCCAGAGAATAATACTTTCATTGAAAAAACCGAATTAAATGGGAGATTGCGAACAAGGGTTCAGGGATGTTCATTTTCAAATTTGTTATCTGAATCCTTACAAGTTCGAGGTGTTAGTTTTTATTTTCGACACTGAGTTAACCTGGCAGTGCATAGAGAACCGTTGATTTTTAACTCATATTTCAAGAAAATGAATCTATGGTTATCTGTGCACTCTAAGTAAACTCAGTGGTGGACCCAGTGTGCCATGCAGGCAGTGTAGAACGACTCTATTTTTTATTTTCAAGTGTCGATCTCAAACATAAAAATCAAACTGATACTAATTAAACCTATCTTACTCTCTAACATTTATTAAAATCAGAATTCCAAAAAAGTTTTATATACCTGTAATAAATTGAACTAGCTTAGCATTAGATCCAGTTAGATATGATGGTGCGGATTGGCTGATTGTCTTGTTTTCTTCTTTGATACCTCTTTCCCGGGAAAAAAAGTAAATAAAAATAAAATGAGATTATAATGAAATAAATCAAGAACAAGTTTTGAATGAAACTTGTTGGGAGAACTTGAAATCCTTTTAATACGAGAGAAGAGAGGTATTGTGATCATCTCATACCGTGTCCTCCTACAAAGCGCGTTTCCCATTTTTTTTTTTTTGGTCTTGTATCCATCGTTCTCTATCAAGGTCGTGGTTCTTGGAAACTTCAAGAGTCGAACCCAACAACAAGACAAACCTGTAGATCCAACGCAACTAATAATAATAATATAATTAATAAAATAAAATTAAAAATTATGTGCATTTGGTATTCTCTTATCAGTTTTTTCCATTTCATTCTCTTCCCAGGAGGAGGAGAGAGATTTGTTGTAGTCCCTATAATTTATGTGTTTTCAAAAATTAAATAAATTTCTTAAATTAAAAATATTTTAAATAATTTTATTTGGAGTCAGGATAGCCTAACTAACTTAGCAAGATTTCAAATCTTACTAAGGGTCATTGGGCCCACATGATTTACCTTGATCCATGGTTATGAAAATGGACGGCGGTATACTCCCAAATTTCAACTTGTCTTTTAATTTTTTTTTTCCAAGTTCTTAAAAAGGTATTTTAGAAAGACCCACCTGTTAAATGGGTGATATTAGGTTTACCCGTTGCAAAATACAAGATTAGGTTTATCTAGTTTCTTCTCTGCTACACACTAACATATCATTGAATTTCGACTAATGATAAAATGACGCATTAAAATGTATGTGATTTATATGCGGCTGACATGGCAAGTGCACAATACCATAGATCTTTTTTCCTCGTGCATCCCAAAGAAAAAGATCTATGGTTTTGTGCATTTGCCACATCAGCCGCGTACAAACTGCACATGTTTTAGCTGATCCCTTTATCACGACTCTTGAATTTTTAGGGTGGAAAAAGCTTATAGCGCCCCCACCGATTGAAAATGTTTTGTCTAACCTATGTAACAATGAAATGTTGGAAAAGAATATATTAAGTGTGGAAAACAAAAGAAAAAACACCTTCCTCACTGAGTAAGGAAAGTTTCCTGATAGTACCACTCGTGGCATTAAAAAATAGGAAGCAGATCTTCTGTAGCACATGGTTCGTGTAGCACCCTATAGCATAGATCCAACGGAGGAGAGAGATCTATCTTGATAAAGAAATTAACATCTCAACTTCTTGTGATCATGATTTAAAAAATAAATAAATCAAAAAACAGTTTATTTCCTTCAGATCCATGCCTTTGAAAGCGAAAGATTATTGAACATCCAATATTTTAAGTGTGGATTCTAAGTGTATAGCTGATGTGGTGCTCTCTCATCCCTTGGATCTAAGCTATAGGGTGCTCGTGCGCTACAGAGGATCTGCTTCCTAAAAAACACGACATGCAAGAATGATGCACAAAATAAAATTTTAAGAACATTTTCAAAATCATGGATTTAAGTCTGAAATGTCTGGATTTTTACCATGAAATCTAGGGGTTTGTGGTGTTAAATTGTTAATGTGACAATCTATGCAGGCCCAATGGCATGATCCTTTTTAAGATTTTGAAATCTTACTTCAGTCTGGCCTGACTCAAAACAGACTTTTATTAGTGATTAATTATATAATTAATATTTTTTAGAGACAATTTTTGTTTTTTTTGGGATCTGTAGCATCTCAACCATTGGATAGAGATCCTCAACATAGGTTGAGTGGTCTTAGTAAATTAGGCAATCAATTACATATTAGGGAAAATTACTTAAAAGACTCCGATAGTGTGATTTCTTTCTAAATAATCCATAAGTTTTGGGTGTTAGCTTGTGATGCAGGAGGATCCGAATCAGATGATGATGATGCTGAGTTGTCAGATGACACATTGCAGGCTCTAAGATACCTTGAGTTGGCAGATCAGCGCAAAGATGGCAAGTAGTCGTGATCTTTGCCTAAATTAGGACGTGATTCTAAATCCAATTTAGGCTAGATTTCTGGCAGATTATTTCTTTATTTATGTATTTCATTTTGGCATGACTAGGAGGATTTTTTTTTTCTAATTTTGGTAAGATTCTGATAATAACGATTTGTCAGCTGTATAGTTCGTCTTGTGGGGTGATTTTGGCAGGATTTAGATTGCAGAATTTGAATGGAACATCAGAGGTGTTTCTCTGTGTTTTTTTGGTGATCCTATTGTGTTTCTTTTTCTGTGAATTTCCTGTTGAAACTAGCCTACAGAATAATCGCTATTCTGCACGGCATCAGCTTGATAGTCCATTTGATAAAGTTTTCTTTTTTTATGAAGGACAAAATTCTAAGAACGTTAAAAAAAGAATTTGAAAAAAAGCTATTAATTTTCACAGTTGAATTTAATTTTAAATTTGGGAGTTCGATATCCATCCATTTTGAAAATCTACTATCAAGATCAAAAAGATTTTTTTTTCTTTTAATGATTTATGTAGAATCTGAGTTTTTACATGCAATATAGACACAAAGTGAAAAAAGCCCAAATTTGACGGATCAAGGGGTCAAATTTTTCATTGTCAAATTTATTTTTTAGACGGGTTGAAACTGTCAAATTAATGAAGGATGAGAGAAATTCAACAACTTTAAGCCATCAAATCTGGGAACTTCAAGAATTTCGATTGTCCTAGACCGTCAAAATTCAGTTTCTAAAATTCGTGGGCCTTGACCCGTCAATTTTTTCTGTTGAATTGTCCAATTTTCACGTAGTGAGAATTCAGTGTTGTTAGATTGCTAATTTGATTATCCATGTGGGCCCAATGACCCTTAGTAAGATTTGAAATCTTACTAATTTAGTCATGGAAGCATGATTCATAAAGTAAGGTTTGTGCAGATAACAAACTTGTTAAAGAAGGGGAGTTTTGTAATAAAATTGCAACAGATAGGTCTGTCTGATAAATCTCTCAATAATATATTCTCAAGTCAAGATTCTTGTACGTTTACCACTTTACCTTAACTCGCAAAATGTTTAATCATTTATACTCCTTGGTACTTCGTATGTATAATGTTGTAAAATATAAAATTTTACTGTATTGTGTTTTGTGAATGCTAAGAAGTAGCTCTCAAAATTTCAAACAAAAGTTAGCTATTTCGAAATATATGCGTGAAGCTGATGAGCCAATGGCATGATCATTCTAGGTGTATTGAAAAACACAAAAATAAAATACTTAAACTGCTCCAAAATTTTCTCTTTACTAACCAATCATTCTCCCTCGTTTAATATTCATGATGTCATGCCATTGACTCATCACTTTGGCACATAAATATCTAAACAAGATATCTATGTTTCAAAAATTCCCACTGAATAGTAGTTGATAGATAATACAGAAAATCATAAATAATTCTTTTTTGATAAACTATTTTTATATACAAAAGTATCTTTCATAGACATATATACGCTAACCTATTACCTATAAGTGGAACTATTGATTCTTTGTCTGTCATTGCATGCAATTTCAATCACAAATAGTTGTAAGTTGTTAAAATGACCGATAATGGAATATTTAATAGAGAAAAATTATTTATGCAGTACAATATTCACTAATTCAATAACATCAATATTGTACATGAGAGCTTAGACGCATAGCTCAGTGGTTTGACACATTGCAAAGCAACTTTGAGGTCGTGGGTTTGATTGTACATGAGATGCATTATATCAATGTCATGCTGTATCTCATCACATATATTAAAGATCTAGATTTGAATCATATCATCATACAAGAATTCTCAATAAAATTAATTTTTAGACCTCTCTACAAAAAGTTTTTTTGATTTATTTAATTCAGCAAAAGAATAAATCGTGAATAATTTGATAAAGGTTAAAAAATCGAGAATTTTTACAAGAAGCAGAATTGGACAAAAGTTTTAATTATTTTTGTATCATTCAAAAAATTCCGATATAATTGTTGAATTATTCCAAGAATTACTAACCATGCTCTGGGCCAATTGAGCCACATTTAATTCTAACAACCAGATTTAGTCAAAAACCAGTTAACTACTAATAAGAAATTGCACACCACAAAACAGAAATATAATTCTATATAGATATGGGCTACTAATAAGCAGAAATACAAGCAAAGTTGGGGATTGTTCGAAGACCAATCGACCCCAAACCAAAACAGGAGCTAAATCTCTACCTAAGACTAAAAATCTTTACAAAATAATAGAGACAAATGGGCTAAAGGTGATGTCCGCGCTCTAAATTGTCTTTCCCTTCATTGTTGTTTCGATTCACTACCCCCTGCCCGTCATCAAATACAAATTGGATCTAAGTAGAAACACTGAAAGCTCACTATAACCAACACCCGATGTAACTAAAAAGTAGGCGCTTCCATTTGCCTCTCTTGAATAAAATTCGAAGGAGCAACATCTGAAAGCCAACAGAATCTCATGGATTAGAACTAACACTGTCCTTGAGCCTACCATGGTGTCATAACGGCATTGAAATATTAAACCATAGAACATTCAAGCTACCATAACAGGTGCTGATGGTGCTTAAAACTTTAACCCGAATATTTTTCAAGCTAGCATGAAATAATAAAATGTTAAAAAAAAAAAAAAAAAAAAAAAAATGTGTAACACAAGAAGAACAAATATGTTGCATAATTCTACTAAAACTGCTTTCCAAGATTCAATATTGTATCATTACCTATGATCTCTTCGAGTGCTGCCTCTTCTATTGTTGGTTGCTCCTCTTCTACTGCTGGTCCAGGGTGCTTGTATGTAGGCGAGATTTTGAGGTACAATAACAAGTTGAGAAAGCTTAATATAGTTAACATCATGTAGTAATTATCCAATCGACTCTGATTTAACGTGTCACCGAACCAGCTTCTTGATCCATACACACAAATCACACTAAGGAAGTTTCCGAATCCGAGCACACAATCACTGATTGCAGGCCCGTAGTTCTTCATTGATTTTGGTGCTATATAATAGAAGAAATTATGTATGCCATCTTCAGCAAGCCCATCCATTGCACCTAGCATGAAATATTGGGGAACTAACCAGAATATACTCATGGGTACAAACACATCAGGATTGTCTACTAAATCGTATGTTTTAACAAGGCCCAGCCTTCGCACTTCCACCCGCCAAGCAATCATGCAACAAATTATTGAGGAGAGCATTCCAAGCCCCACTCTAACTTTTGTTTTCATGTGTTTTTGGTGTGAGCCCGATAGTTTTCTTGAAAGTCGGTCATAGATATTGGAGACTCCTATCATCGACAAGAACATAATCAGCATGAAGCCGCTAAGTGGGAACTTTATATTTCCCATAGAAGGATTCAGAAATGATGCTTGCTCAATAAAGAAGGTGTTCCCTGTAGACTTCACCAAACTATAAACTAAAAGGGTTGACCACATTGGATACATTCCCAATAGAAGCTTAGTTTCTTCCACTTGTGTAACTGTACATAGCCTCCATTTTTTCTCCTGTTCTTCTTCTGTATAGTGAGAGGATGCATCTATGATTGCAGCTTTGTCTAGCCATCTGCATTCCATCAAAATTACTTTTCTGAGATAGAGAGAGCATAGAGTTCTGAGAATAGATCATCGTTACTACTACAAAAAATACTTTAGACATCACATATTTTTAAATAGACATCGATTTTTGAAAAAAAAAATGACATTTAAATTTTCACAGTTGAAGGGATCGTGTCAGAATGTGCAGGACTTCAGAAATCAGTTTTTGAAAAATCGATGTCTAAAATCCCCCTTTTATGAACACTTTTTCATCGGAAGAATAAACATCACTCTTATGGATATCATTTAAAAAGTGATATCTATAATCTTTTTTGTACAAGCTAGTGAGATAATGGTATGTTACACTAAACCTGAAGTGATGGGTTCGTGGAAGCCTCAATACATTTCCATCTTTCTCAAAGAAATGGCTAGAGTCGAGTGGGTAATCAAGACGGCATTTCAATGTTGCTGCCACGAAGACAGGAAAAACAACAGTGAATGGACTCCCAGTTGGTTTGCGGCAGTTGTAATAAGGAAAACCACAGAAGCATACAAAACAAGATATCCCCGTGGTTAATGCTGAGATTTTATAGATATTTGCCCAAGTCATATTAGACATAGAGATGCAGAAGGTGCCGATGATGATGCCTAGGAAAGAGAAACAGCCCCACCAAACTTTTGCCCGGAACTCTGCTCGACTCTCATTATTATTATCCTCATTATTCTCCATCTCATTAACATTATCATCCTTGAATTCAAATTGGTCAGCGAAAAATGCTTTAAATGTGGGTTTGCGATTTGCTCCACCTTGTGCAATTAAGACCAACCCCATGAACAGGAGCAATTTCTTCGCTTTTCTATGCCGATTTAACTCTAGGATGTATAATAGAATAATTCCCTGTGTATCATTATATGCCTTAGAATTGTTTACTCACTTGAGTTTTGGTAAACTTAAAAAGGAAAATAAGAAGTGAAAGAACTTACAATGCAATAGGAGACAGTAGAGAATATAACCATGGCGAAACGGCCTACATAAGCATCTGCAATGTGAGCATTGAGCATCATCATCATAGCAGTTAACCCCTCGTTTATGTTCGTTAGTTTTACAGCTTTTGGCAGTGTAGCTTCCAAGATGTCCGCGAAGTATGTTATAATGATAAACACAAAACCATACTCCACTAGGCTGTAACTGAATACTAAACCTACAGTAGAGATGCAATACCAATAATTAAACCACTCTTCAAACCAGCCACATTAATTGTAGTTTCTCCCTTGAACAAATTATAGATTGTGCTCTCTTTGGGTTCCAATTTAAGTTGTTAGAACTCAAAAACACGATTCAAATGCTCAGGTATCATAGTAGGTAAAAAATAAAAAAATAAAAAAAAATAAAAATGCCAAGGTACTGTCCCAATTACCCATCATGAAAATGGCAGCCTTGCAGAAACCTACATAGGATTCAAACCATTTCCTAACGTTGTGGCCAAATTTTGGGACTGAATTATCTGTGTCCATTGTCAACTCTCTGTGAATTAGGTTGCTTTTCGCAAACCTATAATTGTCCTTTCTGTTTTAATTGGAGGAACAAAACCTGCAAATTTAAAAGAGAATGGAGTGTTATCAAAAGAAGCAGGGAAGTGATGTTGCAAAAAATGTGAATTTGGAAACCACACTCGAGAAGTGTTGTGTATGCAGAAACATGAGATGAGTAATGGAGGTGAAAGTGGATTCACCAGGGTTTGAACCTTGGTCACTCATGGGATCAACTCTCTTCAAACCTTCACCACCTAGCTAATTGGCACCTTCACTAAAATGCCTTAGCATTTATGATGTAAAAGATAAGTATTTGTTATATAAATCAAGGTCAAATGAATTAGCGTGCTGCGATTCACTAATAAAATGACATTAAAATACATGATCATATATATAATGGGTAATATTCCATCACATTCACTTTCCAATAATACCCCTACACACCTTGTCTTTTAGTAACAAAAACAAGGATATAATGGTCTTTTATATATTAAATAGTTGTTTATATAAATGCCTTTAACAAACAAGTTATTTACATCCAAAAACTAAAAGAGCTAGGATCTAGAATGATATCCTGTTTCTATAGCATAGAAGCGACGTCTACGTGGTGTGTTTGAGTAGTAGTTTAAGACATAGGGCTCCTAACCAAGCCGATTTTTGAGATGGCAAGCAGCCCAATGTGTTTATTTTCCAATAAACACTTGTCACGTAGACACCTTATTTTGCTATAGGAATGGCACACTGTTCTGGATCTTGACTTAAACTAAAATACCTTAACATTTATTATGTAAAAGATAAGTATTTATTATGTAAATCAAGGTTATAGGAATTTTCTTGCTTTTTACTAGGGTTATGGGGATTTTCATGGAAGTAGGGTTATAAATTCTTTTTAAAGATAGATTCTATTGGCACCTGAACTTTTACTTAAAAGACACCTATCCTTATGAAATTAAACGCTTATATGCATATAGAGTGGTTATATATATGGGTCAGGTTCAAGGGCCATATGAGAAAACATATGAGAAAACTTTCGTTTTTCAAAGTAAGGGTTAGAGGTTTTGGATTGAGCTGATTTTTTGCAAGGATGGTCACTATGATGAGAAGATCATGCTCACAAAAAATCAGCTCAATCAGAAACATCTAAATCCATCAAAAGTGATTTACAAATTTGTGATAAAAATTGGTAAAAAATCGACGGTCCACATTCTAAATCACTTTTAATGGGGTTAGAAGTTTCAGATTGGGCTGATTTTTTTTTTTGGATGATCTTTCCATCATAGAGATCATCCTCACAAAAAATCAGCTCAATCCAAAATTTCTAACCCATATTTTAAAATTTTATTTACCGTCGAAAGTTTTATCATATGTTTTCTCATATGACCCTTGAACCTGACCCTATAGATATATATATATATATATATATATATATATGTATTTTGATGATGGGGTTTTGGAACTGTAGGCCAGATTAGTAGGGGCGAGGCAATTGGCCTTTTAGAACTCCATATCTCGCCCAAATCCCCCAGTACATGCAATAGCCCACAAACCACACATAGAGGTAAACAACGATAAATCCTTATGGGTGGCCAACGAGGGGCTTGAATGGCCATTGTATGGTTATAAGTAAAAGTTGGTGTCTTAACAGAAGCTCTCTTTTTGGGTAAAAAGAGAGTTTAGAACGTAAATTGAAATCCCGACTCAAACTTAAGTGGAAGCACATCTAATACCTGCCTAAAGTGGAATCTGAAGCATCCCAAACGGGTTCCCTTTTGGTAAAGAGAACAGTATAAAAGCAATGGAATTTCCAAGCTTCACTTTGGAGTACTTTAAAAGCTGAGTGGAGAAACTTTGCCCTTTATCATCTTCTCATCCTTGCAAACTTGGCTTCCATTTTGTTTTCTTGTATAATTCAAAAGAAACCTCCTCTTTCTCTTTATAAATCTCTCTTCCCTGTATCTATCAATGCAACTGAACATATTAAGCACCCAACAAATTTGACCTCGAAATGAAAACACAACAAATGAACCATTGCGTCAACCAGTTGAAGATAATACAAATGTTGTAGCTTTGTTCTACAATTACTAGATTTAATTAATTGAATTTGAAGACTCACAACGACTTAGGCAAGTGTACTTTTTGTTTAATAGACCTATTATATTTAATTAATTGAATTTGAAGACTCACAATGACCTAGGCAGGTATAATTTTAGTTTAATAGACCTATTATATTTAATTAATTGAATTTGAAGACTTACACCAACTAAGGTATGGAATAGTTATAGTTTAATTAGTTTGCTTGTTGATTTGTTCTATTTTATTTTATTGGTAAGCTGGTGTGTTTAATTGGACCACACTTTATCAATAATAAAAAAATAGTCGTGATGAATGTGTTGAAGTATGGCTTGAAACAATTAGGCCAAGGTATTTTGGGTTGGGCTTGTAATTTTTTTAAGTGACCCACTTTATGGTGCTTCTAAAATGATGGAGTTTTGTTTTTTTTTTTTTCCTTTTATTGGGAGTCTAACTCTAATTTTAAGTTTTTTCTAAAAAATTGAGTAGAGAAAGAGAGAAAACCCAAGAGAGGAGAGGTTGAGAGGTTTGGAAAGATTAAGATCTAGAAGAAGGTGAAGTTAAGTGATAGAAGTGTTCTCTTGTATAGATTTGTTCCATTTTCTTCATAGTGAAATCGAGCTCCAATGCTCATATCTCCGTGAACGTAGCTTTTGGGTGAACCACGTAAAATTTTGTATTATGGGTATTGTGTTCTTATTTTTTCTTTGTGTGTTTATTTATCTTCTTTGCATTTGCTATTATTAGTTGGGTTTATCCTTCATTGTCATTATCAAATAAGGTTTTGAAAGATGTTGCATATAAGATGTTTGGTGAAACACCAAATAGATGTTAGATCAAATTATTAAGTGAGCTTCACAAAGGTGTTCACATACACAACATAATGCACACGGTAAATCATACACGGTTGACATGGCAAAGGCACAAAACCATAGATCTTTTTCTTCTGGATACACAAGAAAAAGATCTACAATTATGGGCCTTTGCCGCATCAACCGCGTACAAACGACATATGATTTATCACGTGCATTCATCATTATTCTAAAATAATATTGCAAATGAGAATAATGCCTGTTACAATCATAATATAATGAATAATGATGACTGACACCCCTCTAACATACACCCTTGACGTGTCTTGTGTCAGAACCATAGATTTTTCTTTGATATACACAATTGCACATGCCATGATAGGGGAGTATGTTAGAGGGGGGAGTCAGAAATGACGACTCTAATATAAATCAACTTGTTTGCAAGACTTGATGTCCTTAACCACCTTACCACTGAGTCAGCATTCAACTTTGGAAATCTCTTGGACCGTTTCAGGCTTTTACCCAATTGTTACATTTTTATTACAAAAACTCTCTTGGAGTTCTGATAACTCCAAGGAACCTTACTTTATGATTTTTGTTACTCACCAAACCTTCTTTCATCAAGTTTGTTAATAACAAACCTACGAGTGGGGATACACATCATAAAATTCAAATTAGTAAGTTAATTTGTTACTTAACATACATTAGAGTAGATCCTAACCTCATCAATCTGTGGTATCCAAAAGCATGATCAGCCGACACAAGGTTATAAAGGAAAATATTCTAAGAACTTTGAAAAAAATATATTGAATTTTTTTATTATTTTTAACTGTGGTATTTTAGTTTTAAATTTGGGAGTTCGGTAACAATCCATTTTCAATACCTTCGATCAAGCTTAAAAAAAACAAATTTTAATTTTTTCTTCTTTAGAATCTAAGTTTTTCCATGAAATTTAAAAGGATGTAGTGTTTGATTGCCAATTTGACAATCCATGTGGGCCCAATGACCCTTAGTAATATTTGAAATCTTACTAATTAGTCATGCTAGCCTAATTCATAAAGTAATTTTTTGTTCATAACAAACTTGAAGATATTATAATCTTTGAATATCGCATGCAACTCAGTCAAATTAATACCATTTTAAGCGCCCAATAAAGTTGACCCCAAAATGAGAAACAGCCCTACGAATGAACCAATGCACCAACCCATGTAGAAAAGACAAATGTTGTAGCTTTGTTCTACGCGTATTAGATTTAATTAATTGAATTTGAATTTTTTATCTTTATGTTTTACTGCTTAATGGAAAGGATTATTATTTTTATTAATTATAAAAAAAATACTAATTTTTAAAATATTATGAAAAAAAGATTTAATACATTGGACTGTTCAACGTCTTTTGATATCGTTGGACGGTCCAGCCTTTTATTCCTTTCACATTTTAAATTTCTTTAAAAAAAATTATTTTCACACCAAGTAAAGAAAGTTTCCAAACTACCACTGCACGTGGCATCGAAAAACATGATCCGATGCAACAGGGACGTACAAAATGTAATTCTAAATACTTTGGATATAAAGGACAAAAAAAAGTTATTTTTCACCTTTGTATTTTAATTTAAATTTAGAAATTCGGTGACTGTCCATTTTCAACATCTCAAATCAAGTCCAAAAATGATTTTCCGTTTTGATATTCTTGTTTTAACATCAATATTTCAATGAAAGATATGTCTCTGGTGTTGGATTACCAATTTGGTAAATCATGTGGGTCCAACATCCATTAGTAAGATTTCAAATCTTATTAAGATAGTCCTGCTAGCGTAACTCGGTATTTTATACAGAAACGTTGGATTGTTGGTCGATTTAGATATTTGAGGGCATTTTGGAATCCAAAAAAATGTGGAGGCATAAATCCAACGTCTTAAATCATTTTTTTGTAATTTTTTAAAAATTATTACTTTTTTGATAAATAATTAAAAAACCAACAATGTTTTTGATATATTTGCTTCAATTTACAATTCTCACTTTAGGCATGGCTAACTTATCTCCCGGCAGACACTAACTACTAGGGGGAGGTTATTAGCCGAACTTATAAAATTGGAAGATCTACTTGTAATGGCAAAGTTAGCTAATTAATGCATCCGTAACCGAATTGCTTTCTCTCCAAGAGTGTTGGACCCTCCAATTTACTATGGCCATGGAAGATGTAATTTTCTTCATGAAAGTCTCCAATCTCCAAGGGATTTTTTGCGCTTTTAAGATCATTTACGATCAATAATGAATCTGACTCTATAAAGATTTACCTAAGGCCATGAACTTGAAACAGAAAAACACAATCCGAAATACTTTGATGACTCCAATGGTAGCTTGGTAATGATTGTTTTAGATAATTGCCATTTGGGACACATTATAAATGAAGGAATTTGGAATCAGAATAACAGAAATTACTCGAAACATTATTTTTCTTCTAATATCGAAATTTAGGAAATTTCTGAGACAGAAATTGTGCGGACTGTTTTGTAATATTTAAGTAATTATTTAACCTATTTTTTATAGCTTTAAATTATTACTTAATGTGCGTGGCCCCTATACATTGATTGGGTGGGCCCAACATCAACAAAAATTTGTAGGGTCAATTACTCGCTTAATGTCATGGGATGCTTGTAAATCTCATAAAGTGGAATACTGGAATTTCTCTTTGTGAGGGGCATTTCAGTCTTTTAGGCGAGTGACTACTGAGCTAGAAAAAGAGAGGGAAAGTCCCATATTGTCCCAAATTTATGAAAAATGTCATAAGTCCCTCGTTTTCCTCCTAAGTTTGAAACTTTGAATATTAAGTTTAGTTACTTGTTTTGATAGTTGTTAGTCACGAAGAAATTTTATTTATGTTCTTCTTCATTTGTGCCCTAAGGGCACATGTTAAAATGCAATAACAACACTTTGGAAATTGGATTTTGTATTGAAAATGCCTTTAAATGTTTTTTTTTTTTTAATATATCAAAAGACCCTCAGATCGATGCTTATTCTCAAGGTATAGTTATTGCACTTTAACGTGTGCACTAAGGGCACACGTTAACAAAATCCTTTATTTATTTAGAAGTACTTTGAAGAATGAATTGGAAAGATAAGAGAAAACCTTGGAAAGGAACTAACTGGATAGTTTTAGTAATTCTCCTTGTAAGTAAGAAAGTATTTTATTTCATTTCCTTGTTTATTTATCTGTTTTAAAAAAAGATTGCTGATTTTCTAACTAGAAAGTCTTCAATCGGTCAATACATGGCTGATATGGCACGGGAATCATAGATATGTTTCCTTGGGATACACAACTGCATTATGTTATGGGGATTTACAGTTGTGTATCCCGAAGAAAAATTATTGTTATGTGTACGTGCCACATCAGCCTAGTATTGATTGAGTGAAGACTTTTTAGTTAGAATATCAGCTCTCTAAGAAAAACAACTCCATCAGAAACACCAGGGTTGTTCTTAGAAACACCATCAGCATTGAGCTTTAACTAGCCAGTCTCGGGCTTATCCCAACAAAACATCATAATTCTCTTAGGAGGGGGAAACCTTATGGAGATATTAAGCTCCTCAAGCTTTCGGCAATAGAAGGAGACTTGAGGAGAAGGGGCCCCTCCTTCAAAGATCAAAGCGTTGCGATGGAGCCAAATGCACCATAAAGGAATTCAAGGAATCATATTTTTAATCACACCCAACTGAGAAGAGGAGGAAATACCCCATGGCATCAACATATTCAACGTTGATGAAGCAATACAAGAATAAAAAAATAGTAGCCTGAAAAACTTCCAAACTGACTTTGCTAGCTCGCATCCGAAGAACAAATGAACAAGGGTCTCTTTGTCATTGCCATAATAGGGGCATTTTGAAGGCAAACTCGAACCCCTCCTCTTCCTTATCAAATCAACTCGGATTGTGCCATGGAGGAATTTCCATCCAATTCCATTTTGATTTCTAATTAATGGACCTTAGACGGAAAATAAATCTAGAGCTTGGTAGACTCATGAGAGAGAGAGAGAGAGAGAGAGAGAGAGAGAGAGTGTGACATGGACATTCAACCCTATTTTTATACCTTCCCAACTATCGCTCTTTCAAACAAACACACATACACTTACCTTCATTGGCCCTTCTTCTTATCACTTCTCCTTATGATTCTTTTCAATCTAACCAATGATCAAAATGGCGAAAGTCTTGAACAAAATTCCTAATTAACTGGAGAAGATCAAAGAGCTCTATAGAAGAAATTGAGTTTCGCAGCAGGTAGGATCTACCATCAGGTCTTTTAGTATATACAAATAAAAAAATGAATAAATGTTAGGTATTTCTTTGTTTCTTGATTTATGAGATGGTGTTAGATATGATTTACATGATTGCATTTTTATTATGTCTATGAGATGAATTTTACGAGATCAATATGCTACATGAGACTTATGTTGAGCATGATGATATTAATATTATGGAGTGAGCAAGTGGGGATGGGCACTTGAGTCTAAAACTAGGAAGCCATCTAGCGGTAGAAATTTTCGATTTTTTTTTAATCATTTCTTGTATCATTCGAAAAATTCGGAGATACTTTGCAAATTATTCAAAGAATTACTAATTATGCTCCGGGCCAATTGAGCAACATTTAATTCTTCCAACCAAAAGCTCAAATTTAGTCAAAAACCAGTTCCAGTTATTCTCAACTACGTACTTTTAATGGCCAAAATTCAAACCTTATATAGTCATCTAATCCCCAATCTTAATTGATCCTAATTGCCTTAGATAGCTTAGATTAAAGGCCAGCTCATCTTAGACATTCAACAAAAAGGGCTAGATCCTCCTAATCCATGATCTGAGTCCCAAGTATCTAGTACCCATTCAAGGGCCCAGATCGATCTTCCTCAACCTAGGAGATAACAATGCCCAGACCTCAATTAGAATTGGCCAATCCTGAGAAACACACGCTACAAAGCCATAAAGGACAAGACATTTTAGCCTAATAGCCCATATCAACCTTTGAGGGTGTGCCGTATCATCAAGACGATTACATCCAATCGTTTAAATATAGGAGTAAGTCAAACTACAACATCAATGGTACGGTTGGTGGGTTCGTCGAGGAATAGTAATCTGGGTCTCATAAGGATCTCAAGCGCAATGCTGACTCTCCTCTTCTCTCCTCCACTAATCCCACGTAAATGCCAATTCCCAATTACTGTATCAGAGCAATCTTGAAGACCCATTTCCACAATAGTACTCTCGATAAGTGCTCGCTTCTCCGACCAAGGCATCCTATCCGGGAGACGAAGTCGAGCAGACTTAACAACAAAACAGGGGAAACAGGGTATAACAGAGTATAGAAGAAGCTTCGACTTATTTTAGATTCACAAAGCATGCCGGAAGGAAGGAGACGCACAAATTATTCTTTGGTGGGGAGGGCTACGTTAGTTCAAGTTGATCAGAAGGTCTTCGAGATTCAACAATGCTGGGTGAAGAATAACCAAGCAGTAAGGGTAGTGGAAAGAAGAGATAAGGGAGGGTCAGAGCTTGTGCTGTTTGAAAAAGAAAGAGTGTGGTTGGCACAGACATTGGAGGAGGCTAAGAGCTGGAAAGTAGACAGAGTGTTTTGGAAGAAATCGACGGATATGGGGCACTGTAAGATGGCTCGAGGTTATGTGAATGAATATGGTCGATTTCTAAAAATTTCGGAATATTCAGGGCAAGGTTGGTATCCTTCATTGTTGATCCCCGAAGGAGACGAATGCTTAGGATGGGAGAACCTTGGGGCGGCCTTAAGTAGAGGTGGAGTTGCTAACATAGGTCCTTGGAGGAGAGAGGCTACTGAGAGTTTTTTGCCTGGTAAGAGAATGAATGCTTTTCAGAAACAGTCATATCCCACCATTGTGAATGACACAACAGAAAGTTTTGGTGTTTGGAGGTGGGCCATCATCTGCGAAATGGGGGAGAACTTGGTTTGCTGGGAAGAAGTAGAGAGGGTGATTAACTCCAAAGTCCCGAACTCTAGTAAACTTATCCTCAAACCGTGTGGGACTAGTAAGAGAATATTTGTGTGCCGAAAGAGGAGAGAGTTCGATGTATTCAAAAATCTAAAACAACTTAAGGTCCTGGATGTTGTGGTTAGCTTGAGAACGTGGTTTGCCAACTGTAATAGTTTTGCTGGGAGCTGGTCACAGGAAGGAACTTGGATAGATATTGTCGGGCTCCCGTTCCATAGGTGGGAATCGAAGTCGTTTAATCTCATCGGGGATATGCTAGGCGGCCTTATTGAGGTTAAGGAGTGTACTCGCTCTTTGGTCGATCTCACAGTAGCTAGAATCAAGGTAAGGCAGAGGGCCATTGACATACCCAGATGGATTGAAATTCCAGCAAGAAATGGAATGGTGACAGTGGGGATCAATCTGCATGAGGATAGGGAGGATGGATCGGAGAAGATGATGCCTGGCATTAGTAGAGAAGGGGTGGGAATAGCAGGCCCAATGATGTCAGAATCTTTTAATGCAATTGCAGCTAACACCACTATAGTGTTGGCCAATTCTAATGGACATAAAGCAGTACCGTCAGATCCTAGGAAAGGGAAGACGGCTGCTATAGAGTGTGGAGCAAGCAAAGTCAGCTTTTCTAATGGTCTCTGCGCTGAGTTGGTAGGGACAGCAGGGGTTAGCATCCTAAATGGTACATCGGCTGAGCCGAGGCAGTTGGGTTGTCACTTGGTGGAATCGGCTCAAGCTAGCTGGAGCAGCGCACAGGCTTTCCACGAGTTGGATCGTGCATTTGGGCCTGATAGCCCAACTATGTGTGATCTTCTTGTACAGCCCGTGGGTGAGAAAAGGCCTTCTTGCGAGAAGGAACAATCTGTTGGGCCATGCAGCCCATCAGCATATTGGCTCAATACTCAGCATGAGTTCGAGGTGGATCTGATCTCTAGGACAGATGGCCCACTTTCTCCAATCCAGCCCATTTGCGAGATAGGTCAGTCATCTATCCAAGCAATTCCTACACCGACTGAAGCAAGTTCCCTTCGGCCTGTAGGAATGTTGGATCGAACACCTAATCTAGACGGCCCAACAGGCTTAAAGGTAAGACCTCAGCCCACTCTTGAGTTAGTTCAATTAGTTAGCCCAGGGGGACATTTGAACACAGGAGATAGATTATTAAACCCAGGAGAGGGGTCTCCAGCAAGGGGCAACGACAAAGAGAGGGTAGAGAGAGAACCTTTGAGCCATGAATTTTCAGAAGAAGAACTAATACAAGACATGATGAAGTCGGTCACTGTTGGGGCTGGAGCTCCAGTTAAGGAGGCTTGTCAGGGAGAAATTGCAGAGATAATACCATCCATAGAGGGAGCCATGGCACTGATTCAAGAGGAGCCAACATTGAGTAATCGATTACTGGGAGGTGGTTCTCAAACAGAAGGGTATGTGGAATCGCAACAAGATCTAACAGATGTATGGAGATGTGGAGAACATGGGACCTTGGCTCAGGGAAGTTTCTTACAACTACTTCAGACCGTTGAAAACTCAAATCTTCGGACAAAGGGATGTGGCAGTGGGGATTTGGCGGTTGGAGAAGAACACCTCAGGTTTGCCACAGAAGAGGTATTGCAATTGGCTACTAAATCGGATACATATTCACTAGCCATGGTAGATGGAGAGAACTCAAGGGGCTGGGGAAAGTATACATCGAAGAACCAGACAGTAGTAATTCTAGCTGACTGGATCCTACGGAATTTGAGCGAGCTCAGCTGGGCTGCTGGGTTACCTAAAGAAGGACAGTCAGAAGGAACGGGCATTTTGTTCGAATTGGCACTCAAGAAACGGGATGAGGTTGGTAACTGCTATGACACAGTGATCGATGAGGAAGAGCCGGTAGGAGAGGGACAAGCCAGTATACGGGATGAGATGGATTTAATTCTTAGACAAGAGGTGGACCAAGAAGAGACAGGACAGCAAGACTGTCTGTGTAAAGGGAAGGGAGTAGACACGACGGATGACAATAGAACGAAAAATATAAGAGTCAGGTTAGCTAAGGAGGTTCAGGAATTGCACAAGTCAGGGGCTATGGTTGAGGCTGGTCCATCTTTGGTTCTAAGAAGCGGGAGAAAACTTAAGGTAGTTAATGTCGATTAGATTTCTCTCTTGGAATGTGCGCGGTCTCAATAATAGGGCCAAAAGGGCCTCGGTCAAGGCAATAATAAAATCTCACAAACCACACATCGTCACACTGCAAGAAACGAAATTGGACCAGGTGGATAGGGTGGTAGTGCGTGACATTTGGGGTAGGAGAAACCTTGGTTGGAAGCACGTTACAGCAAACGGAACAGCAGGAGGCGTTTGGGTGTTATGGGATAAGAGGTTGATCGAGGTGGATGATTATTTAGTGGGAGCTTTTTCTGTCTCTATATTGTGTCGTTGTATAGGGAAGGAAGACAGTTGGGTTTTCTCGGGGGTGTACGGTCCCACTAGAGACTGGGAGCGACAGCAATTCTGGGAAGAGCTAGACGACGTGGGCAGTTTTTGGAACCGTCCGTGGTGTTTGGGAGGAGACTTTAATGTCATTAGGTTTGCTTGCGAGAAACAAGGAGGATCGAGGATAACAACAAAGATGAAAAGATTTGGGGAATTCGTGAATCGAAACAACCTAATGGACATTCCACTTCAAGGTAGAAGCTTCACTTGGTCCAACCATCAAGCTGTACCCACCCTCAACAGATTAGATAGATTTTTGGTTTCACATGATTGGTCTTTGATCTTTTGTCAGATTTCTCAGACGGCTATCCCAAACCCGATATCTGATCACTGCCCTATTCAATTGGTAACAGGGCCTTTCACTAGGGGCCCCATCCCATTCCGCTTTGAATTGATGTGGCTGAAACACCATAGATTCAAAGAATTGATAAACGAATGGTGGATGAGCTTTTCGTTTGCAGGAACAGCAGGGGAAGTGTTCAGGAAGAAGTTAAAGGCTTTAAAGAAGACTTTAAAAGAATGGAACAAGGAATCTTTCGGAAGGGTGGATACTCAGAGAAATGATATTCTTGCGAGAATCGAAGATCTGGATCGTAGGGAAGAGCTGAATCCGATTTCGACACATGACAGGACAACGAGACTGAACCTCCGCGAGAAGTACCAACGGATGACACTTTTAGAAGAGATCAGTTGGAAGCAAAAGTCCAGAATCAGATGGCTTAAAGAAGGGGATGGTAATACGAAATTCTTTCATTGTATGGCCAATGCTCGAGACAGGAACAACCACATCACGAGGTTGTGCGTGAATGGGGAATGGGTGGAAGGGGAAGAAGGGGTTGCTAAGGGGATTGTAGACTTTTATTCGAAATTATACACCGAAGGAGCAAATGACAGACCGACACCTGATTTGTTACAGTTTGATAGAATCTCTGAGTTACAAAGCGAATGGTTAGAAAGACCCGTTGATGAAGATGAGGTTTGGGATATTATCTCAAGCATGAAGAGTGACAAAGCGCCGGGTCCTGACGGCTTTCCTGTGGAATTTTACAAAACTTGCTGGGAGGTCATCAAGTGTGATTTCATGGCTCTAATTGATGAATTCTTTAGAGAGGGTGCACTAGATCGTGATTCCAATTGTACCTTCATAGCTCTAATTCCAAAGGTGGTGGGAACGGAAGATATAAAAGACCTGAGGCCTATCAGCTTGGTGAACACTAGTTACAAAATCATCACGAGCATCCTTGCCAAAAGATTAAAAGGGGTCATTCAAGGAATTATAGGGTGTAATCAGAGCGCTTTTGTCAAGGGGAGACAAATTTTAGATGGAGTCTTAATAGCTAACGAGTGCATTGACTCTAGATTGAAATCTGGGAAAGCGGGGGTAGTGTGCAAGGTGGACTTTGAGAAGGCCTATGACCGTGTCAATTGGCCTTTTTTGGAATTTATGTTGGGAAAGATGGGCTTTGGTAGGAAGTGGATCTCATGGATTATGGCGTGTGTGACGTCCCCCTCTTATTCGATTTTGGTAAACGGAACGCCTCACGGATTCTTTAGGAGTACGAGAGGCCTCAGACAAGGGGACCCTATATCACCTTTCTTGTTTATCATAGTGGCAGAAGCATTTGGAAAGATGATGGAAAAAGGGGTAGCGGATGGTTTTTTTCCAGGATTCTCAGCAGGAGCCGGCACGATTAATATTGCGCATCTCCAATTTGCAGATGATACGTTAATCCTCTTGGATGACTCCATAGATCAGACAAGGAGGTTAGGCGGCTTGCTTTGTTGTTTCGAAGCAATGTCAGGTATTCCAGTTAACACGAGGAAAAGCAAGGTGCTTCCGGTCGGGTTGGTTAAGTATGCAATTCTTCTGGCAGCTTCATTGGGATGGCAGGTGGCTAGTCTTCCCTCGTCCTATTTGGGGATGCCTCTGGGGGCCCCTTATAGGAGGGTGGCTATTTGGGACCCGATAGTGGAAAGAGTCGAAAGGAAGCTAGCAATGTGGCAAGCCAACTATCTTTCGAAGGGAGGTAAATTGATTTTGATTAAAAGTGTTTTATCTAGCATTCCAATATACTTTCTCTCTCTTCTCTCAATGCCTCGGAGTGTAGAACTAAGGTTAGATAGGTTGTTTCGTAACTTCCTATGGCACGACAGAGCTGGGAATAGGAAACACCATCTTGTGAATTGGAAACAGATCTGTTCATCTAAAAAACATGGTGGCCTCGACATCAAGAGACTCGGGGAGATGAATGTGGCCTTGAGGGGGAAGTGGTTGTGGAAGTTTGGGAATGATGGGAATAGCCTTTGGAGACAAGTCATAGCAAGCAAGTACAAACTGAGCCGAACGAGGTGGGAAAGCGGATCAACAAGACAACCATATGGGTGCGGGTTGTGGAAGGGCATCATGAAGATCATCCCACTATTCAATATGAGAATTAAATTCAGAGTGGGACAAGGCAACCGGGTAAGATTTTGGGAAGACACATGGTGTGGCAATCGACCTCTAATGGAGGCATTTCCAGCACTATATTCCATTTCTTCGAAGCAAGGTCAACCAATTACTTCCGTCCGACAAGTTAGGGGTGGAGAATGGACATGGGACCTTGGTTTTCGAAGGAGCATTAGCGAGTTGGAATTTCAAGAAGTTGGGAGACTAGTCGGTGATGCTTCGAGTATTGAGTTTCGTACGGGTAGGGAAGATGAGAGGATATGGACGGCGTGCAATGACGGAAGATTCACAGTACGCTCCTTCTACAATTCTTTGTGTAATAATGGGGAATCCTTGTTTCCTCACGCTTCAATTTGGGGCCCAAAAGTGCCAAGCAAAGTAGCATTCTTCACATGGATGGCGGCATTAGGAAGAATTCAAACTACAGATTTGTTAATGCGGCGTGGTTGGTGTGGGGCAAGTTGTTGCATGTTATGTATGGAAAATGGAGAATCATCGGATCACCTTCTAATACATTGCAAGTTCTCGCATAGCATTTGGACTCATTTTTTAAAATTGTATGGGGTTTCAACATGCTTACCGAATTCAATTAAGGATATTTTCTTTGGCTGGTCATCAATGGGCCATGCGTTTGGCGGCACAAAGAGGTGGTTGTGGACCATTACACCTTTTGCAATTTGTTGGGGGGTGTGGTTCGAAAGGAATAGGCGCGTCTTCGAGGGGAAACAAAAGGATTGTCAAGACACGATTCTGTTCATTTTTGGTCTCATCTTTTGTTGGTCTAAAGTACATAATGAATTTAGGGGCCTATTTTTTGAGGATTTGTTGTACAGGTGGGATGGGTTGTGTCAGTCTGTACGTGAATAGTTCTCTTTGTAAGGCCTTCCCCGGTTGGTCAACTCGACCGACTTGGTTTTTTTTATGAATACAATACTATTTATCAAAAAAAAAAAAAAAAAAAAAAAAAAAATATAGGAGTACAGTGACCGTCCACTTTCAAGCACTTGATTAAGGCCAAAGAAAAAGTTTTTTTTTGATAATTTTTTTTTTTCAAATCTGATCTAAACCATGAATCCAAGAGGGCTGTGTTGTTATTTTCCTTGAATGTGGGGTTCTGTGGCCTGTAGAACAAGAGATACATGAGAAATGGGCTACAGAGGATCTACTCCCGCTATAGCCAGATCTCATGGATTAGAACTAACACTGTTCTTGAGCCTACCACACACTGCAAACTATCGTGTCAAGACCTTCATGAAATATCATGTAATCCTGTTAAAAGTATAATAACAGGTGCTGATGGTGCTTAAAAATTTTACCTGAATATTTTTTCAAGCTAGCATGAAATAATAAATGTTGAAAAAAATAATAATAATATAACACAAGAAGAACAAATTTGTTGCATAATCACTAAAACTGCTTTCCAAGATTCAATATTGTATCATTACCGATGATCTCTTTGAGTGCTGCCTCTTCTATTGTTGGTTGCTGCTCTTCTACTGCTGGTCCAGGGTGCTTGTAGGTTAGATTTTGAGGTACAATAACAAGTTGAGAAAGCTTAATAGAGTTAACATCCGGTAATAATTATCCAATCGACTCTGATTTAATGTGTCACCGAACCAGCTTCTTGATCCATACACACAAATCGCACTAAAAAAGTTTCCGAATCCAAGCATACAATCGCTGATTGCAGGCCCGTAGTTCTTCATTGATTTTGGTGCTAGATCATAGAAGAAATAATGCATGCCATCTTCAGCAAACCTATCCATTGCCCCTAGCAAGAAAAACTGGGGAACTCACCAGAATATGCTCATAGGTATAAGCACATCAGGATTGTCTACTGAACCATATGTTTTAACAATATCCAGCCTTCGCACCTCCACCCGCCAAGCAATCGTGCAACAAATTATTGAGGAGAGCATTCCAAGCCCCATTCTAACTTTGGTTTTCAAGTATTTTTTATGCGAGTCCACTAGTTTTCTAGACAGTTGGTCATAGAGATTGGAGACTCCTATCATCGACAATAAAATAATCAGCATGAAACCGCTAAGTGGGAACTTTATATTTCCCGTAGAAGGATTCAGATATGATGCTTGCTCAATAAAGAAGGTGTTCCCTGTATACTTCACCAAACTATAAACTAAAAGGGTTGACCACATTGGATACATTCCTAATAGAAGCTTAGTTTCTTCCACTTGTGTTACTGTACGTAGCCTCCATTTTTTCTCCTGTTCTTCTTCTATATAGTGAGGGGATGTATCTATCTCCCTCACGACACTACCAATCACCTCTCTCTGTTTTCATCTCCCTCACAACACAACCCATCCATCTTTTTTAGCCTTCATCATCTCCAACGCTCCTGCGGCAATCACAGCATTGTAACACAACCCCCCTTGGCTGCCCGGTTTCTTCACACCACTGTTACAATGCCTCTCTCTGGCCTTGTCTCATGTGTCCTCACAACAACGAATACTCACAGGCCTTTGGGTCATACCTGATGGAATCGGCTCGTTATTCTCAATAGGTAGGTTTTTTTTTAGTTTTTTTTTCTTATTTTTTATTTTTGTTTCCTTCTTTCTTTCCTTATTTTTCATGGCACTTTTTTTTTCCTCTGTTTTCATGTGTTCTTCTAGTTAAATATGCCCCTACATTGATGTCTCGTGGTAATTTTTGGCATTATATTCATCGTAGAGTTAATTTTTCTTTTCCTACTTGCAACGCTATGTAATGTTTTATAGTGTTTCGAATAACTCACCATGGGAAAGGTGCATTTTTTTATTACTTTATTTATTTTTGTGTATCGATAGGATTAGGAGAATAAGTTTTATGCATTTTTAAAATTTTTTTATTTGTTATTTTTGCGTATCAATAGGATTAGGAGAATATATTTAATACATCTTTTTTATTTTTTTTATTAGTTATTTTTGCATGCCGATGAGATTAGGAGAATATTTTTTATATATCTTTTTTTTATTCCTTTATTAGTTATTTTTGCATATCGATAAGGTTCGAATATTTTATGCATTTTTTATTTATTTTTGCATATCGATAGGATTAGGAAAAATATATTTTTTTCTGTATTTTTTATTTTTTTGTCTTTATTTATTTTCGCATATTGATAGGATTGGGAGAATTTTTTTTCTATTTTTGGGATTATTATGTTCGAATGGGATTTGTATGACTCATGATGATGTTCAAGCTTTTCGTATTATTTTAAGGTTATTCCACGTGATTAGTGCACTCTTGACTTGACAAACATGCGTGTCGTTAAATGATAATTATTTTGAAAAGATCGAGAATTATGTATACATGTCTGTTTGGTTATTTTGAGAATTGGATGAATGTCGATTTTTTCTTCAAATTTGAAAATTTTGTATGCATCGATATTTGTCAATCTCCAATTTGGTAAGCATAATAATATGAATTTCCTTTTACTGTTATTTTATAAAATTTCAATTTGGTGATTCATCATAAATTCATAATTTTCTAATTCAAAAACTCATATTTATAATTTTGTTTTGGAAAATTGATATTTGAAACTTTCTAATATAGAAATCACATAATTTTCTATTTTGAGAAAACATATATTCATAAATTTCTAATTCAGAAATTTCAAATTTTAGTAATTTCCCAATTTAGAAGATTTTACATTTTCTAATTTATAAACTTCATATTCATGAAAATTTAGGATTTTCTAATTTAAAATTTTGATATTTTTTGGAAACTTTTTTACTTTTGAGAATTCATTTTTATAAACTTCAAATTTGGGAACTCATCATATAATTTTCAAATTCTAATTTAAGAAACTTCAAATTCTTAATTTAAAAGTTTTATAAATGCCAACTTAGCAGTTTTATAATTTTCCTATTTGGATGAATTTTTGTGAGTTTCTATTTCGAATGATTTGGAAAATGTTTGCATGTGGATTTTTTTTTTTACTTTAGATCATGGGGCTCAAATTAAGATTTCTTCAAATCTTTTTATTTTGTGGGAAATTAGAGAAATCATGTAATAATTAGAGGATCTTAGTCATAAGATTTGTTTGGCAAATCCGATATAAATTGATAATGATGATTGGATCATAATCTTCCCCGTTGACCATAGGTTAGTCTTGGATCGTAGTAAAAATCAATCATTTTGATCAGGCGGGTTCAGTGCATAATTCCTTCTGAAACCTGTAATCTGACCCCTTACCCATTTCTCTGATCCGTGGACCGATCCATATTCATTTGAAGTTATTTTTTGTTCCTATACCTAAACTAGGTGACGACTCCCATTTATCAAAAAAATCCCATTTACCAATCGAACCCTTTCACTATTCAGTGAAAAATGGTTGATCAAGTGATTTCACATAATAGCCTAAAATCTAAATTAATACTGTCTTCAATATGCAAGCAATAAGGAAATAGACATAAATGTTAGATCACACCTGAAACGAAATGGGCATTAATGTGCAAAGTCTTGTTATAACTGATCTAAAAAGATTAAAAATTATAACAATGATAATTTTGGACACAATTTTGCATAAAAGAAAACCTATCTAAGAAAACAAGAACATCTTAGTCTAAGAAAGTAATAAATCCTAATTTGAATCTGAACTTTGAACAGCCTGAGCACTTGCACGTACTTTCTACTCTTTAATATAGGCCAACAACTGTCCCTGTTGCTCAATCAACAAATGCTGATTAGTTTGCAGATATTTGTATCATTGGTCAACCTTCTTGAGGCCCCTAAATTTTTTTCCAAAGGCCTTACGATGCCCCTACTAAAGAAGAAATCCATCATTTGTTCTTCAAATGCATTTTTGCCAAAGATTTATAGACTAAAATATGTGGAGTTTATGGATTGCCAAACCCTCGAGGAGGGCTAATTTCTTTTGTGATTCAAGCTTGCAAGAGCTCTTCTAGTTGGATATCTAAAATGGTTCCTTGGCTACTGCTATGGGAAATATGGTTGGCTCGTAACGCTACGATATTTGAAGGAAAAAATTGCTCCAAGGATGATATTCTAAAGAGAGCACAAAAGTAGATTACCAAACTAAGTTTTCTTCATAATCACAAATCATCTCCATCATCTTTTGTGGTAGTGAATTGAGTTTAACCACCATTGGGTTGATTAAGATTGAACATTGACGGTTCATGCATAGGGAATCCTAGAAAGGCCGGGGTAGGATGTATCTTAAGGGGCCATGAAGGAGAGTTAGTTAAGGCTGGTTATTGTTTTCTCAATGAGGGAACAAATAATTTTGCGGAGTTTAACGCTTTGCTTTTTGGGCTGAAATTATCTGTCATGTCAAGGTCAAAAATTATTATCGAATCGGATTCGATGTTGTTAGTTGATGCAACCAAGGGTGGAAATCTCCCATGGCATCTTCAGTTTATTGTCTTCAAGGTTTTGGAGATTTTGGATGAAATAGAATGGGTCAGACATGTTTACGGGGAAGCTAATAGTACAGTTGATGCTCTAGCCTATTATGCCTCCTTAACGTCTTCTACACTTATTTTTCATAATGTTTTTTATTTTCCTTTCTTCGCTCATGAGGCGTTTGTGGGTGATCAATTGAATAAGAGAAATTACATTCTCCCAAACCCTAGGCGAATGTAATTTCTCTTATTTAATACAAATGCTTGCTTGATTAGCAACAAAAAAAAAAGAATCATTCACGATTTATTCTTTTCCTGAATTAAACAAATTAAAAATACTTTCTACAAAGAGAGTTTAAAACACAAATTAACCTCAATATCTTATGATAGTATTTTGATTATTCTTTTTTTATACTTAAAGGTTTTTTCATTAGACAATCACTAATTTTTTATTGTTATCACATTAATCATCGTTTGTTATTGATAATCAATAAACAATTAGTTTTTTCACTCCTTTCACATATCTTCTCTCCTCTCGGATTTTTTGAACATCAATCTTGGTAACTCAATTAATTCAGATATATGCTTTGCATTATGAAGATTTTTGCCATTCTTCAAGTTTTTGGCCGAATTTTTAACGAACTACTAAATGTATATTCTGAATCATTCTCAAATTAATCCCGTAACGGTTTTTTGCCGTACACCAAATTGCTAACTATGGTTTAGACCAGTCATTTGGGTTGATAAATGCAACTTAAGATCTGGCACAAAGAACGTTGGATGGGCTTGGCCCATTAACATACGTATCTGGCTAGTTAGCTTCCCTTAATTCTGCCTTCTTTTAGTGGTACCAAACCAATAACTATGATACTTGGCACAGCTCAATATGATCAATCAACCACGTCACCAAACTAATTTAGTCGTGTACCAAAGACAATGCTGTAATGTCCCACATCAAAGAGTAGTCCATGGCACACTATTTCGGGTCAACTGACCCATCTGCACGTTTGTCCACCATTTTGGGACCTACAAAACAAGAACAAGAACCCAAAAACATAAGATTTCAAATCTTTCCAAGGGTCGTAGAGCTCAAATGATTGCCAAATTGGTAATCCAACACCACAGCCCTCTAGATTTTATAACGAACAATCAGAATCCAAAAAAAAAAAAAAAATTGAATTTTTTGGGCTTGATCCAAGGTTCTCAAAATGGACTTCTACTAAACTCTCACCGAACTCCCAAATTTAAAATTTAAAAGTGAAAAATTCATATATAGAATTTTGGCCTCCACATATTCATGTGGCATTGCATCATGCTATTGGATGCCACAAGGTGCACTCAACAACCGTTAGTAAGATTTGAAATCTTACTTAGTAAGGCGAGCCTTCCCAACCAGAACAAACTTTTGGCCAAAAATCAACAATCAACTAATTTTTAGTATGTTAGTCAATAAATGAGTGTATAAAACTTTATTGGGCCTGAAATTATCTGCCATATAGCACATTTTCTTGTGGGCTTCATGGGCCGGGGATGGCATGCAGTAGCTTTCCTAAGAATTAAGATGATGTTTTCGTGATATGCTTTGGATCGGTAGAAAAATAAAGGGACCACTTGCAGGTTAGGGTTGCCAAATTTCCAAACTACCCTTAGTTTTGACTGGATTGACCCTAGCAAGCATCCTTATTAGCAAACATGGTTAGGGAGTATTCTATTAGTGGGTACATAGAGTTGGTGTAAGCGTAGTTTTAAAACTCATTGAGTTGACTCAGTCCAATTGGATTTTGAGTTGAACCCTAAAACTTTGAAGAACCAACTTTCCGAGTCAACTTGGAAAATTATCAAGTCCACTCATCCAATTGGCTGAAACAGGTTGAAAATGCACTGAGTCGGGTAGAAACTTGATCGACTGAGTTTTCCAGTTATTCCTAATAGTTTTATGGAGAACAGAAGATAAATATCTTTATTTATTTAAAAATATTACAAACTATTTTTAAAATGTTTATAAATTTAATATATTTTAGTTTGATTCATCCCAATTCACTGGAAAAATTTCAGATAAACTCAATGATCATTCGAGGCAAGTCAAGTTTTCAGGTCTTAAAACTAGGAATGTAAGTGGCTATGCCCACAATAAAAATACATGATAATTGATAAAGTGCTTCTTCTTTTTATTTTAGGAATAATAGAATTGATCTAATTATAAGATTTTTTAGATAAAATAACAAAAAGTATATCATTATTAGTCCTCCCTAGAGAGATACAAAAAATCTTTATATAAGATGTAGGATCCAAAAATATTCCTTTTTTTAATTTTTATTTTAAATTATTGATAAGCTGAGATTAAAGGGCCCATCCTGATTACATGAGCTCAATGTATTTTGAAAATTTAAAATATCTTAAAAGACATCTAGGGGAAAAATTGAAATTATAAAATATTTTAAAGGTTTCTCTCCATTTCTATCATCTTCTCTCCATTTTTGGAGGGAAAGAAAACTCATCTTTTTTCTCTCATCTTCTCTCCAATTCTTTTCTCTTTTCTCCTCTCTTAACAATCCAAGCAACAGAAATGAAGAGAAACTCATTTACTTTCTCTTCTTTTCTCTCCATTTCTCTCAATCCAAACACATCGTTAGTAGACTTGGCAATGTACAAATAACCATAGATTTATTTTCTTGAGATACAAGTTAGAAAATCAACGGATCTCCATGTATAGCCAAGTCAATTCAGTGTTGTACCTAGTGTCTAAGCAGTAAAGCATTTTCCAATTTGAAATGATCCAATAATCAACCGCCCTCCCAAAAAAAGATAAACCACACAAAAGAAAAGACAAACATAACAATAGACACAGTGCCAAAAATAAATCCTAATTGCAAGGTCTTCATCTGTAACAACTACTTTGAGATACTGACTTTGGGTGGAAATAATTCAACTTTAAAAGAACACTTTCCTTGTTGAGCAATTAATCTTTCTGCACAACTACGAAAAGATCCTAAGTAGGACTAGTAATGGGTTGAGTGTGGGTAGGATGAACCAATATCCGAAACCATATCCAATTTTATATCTGGATTTGATTTTTTACATACTTTTGCTAAGGATATTCATATCCAACTATTTATCCAATTTCTTAAAGGATATCCGTATCTGACTTTTATCCAAATTTCTTGCGAACATGCATCTAAGTTGAGTAAGTATACTTCATTGTGAAGATGATGGAAAATCCTTAATTTTGGGTTATAAATATATTTTATTATGAATTTATCGTATTAAATTCGGATAGACAGATCTTCAGATTGGAATTGACACATATCCATATTCAACTTTAAACGAATTCGAATAAAATAATTATAGATAAATTTGCCCGAATTCTTAATTGGATAAAAAAATTGTACCCATACCCGAATAACTAAAGTGGGATGAGTCGGTTAAGTGGATATTATCCGACCGACCCTAATCCTAGGGCACACAATTTTAAGAATTTAAAAATATATATTGTTTACTATTAAATTTAATTTTAAATTTAAAACTTCAATGATCGCTCATTTTCAAAATGGCCAAATTATTTTCACCCACCATTTGTGGTCACTGAATCCATGAAGTACATTTTAGGGTGGGACATCTAGAAAAAAGTGGATGCATTAACCATGATAAATTTGGGGGTCCAACTCAAAACTAATTGCCAATGACTAAAGAGGCCCAAGAGTTTATAAGGAGAGAGACAAGGTAATGAGCGTCCGATATGGGACTAAACTCAACATGACTCTGCATGTGTGGGCCAAACTGGCCAAAGCACATGGAGATATGAACTGAGTGATGTGGAAGAGAGAAAGACCAGCTCTAATACCATGATAAATTTGGGGTCCAACTCAAAATCAATTGGCAATGAGTGGAGAGGCCCAGGAGCTTATAAAGAAAGAAACAAAGCAATGAGTGTCCGATGTGAGACTAAACTCAACAGAGCGTAAAGATGGATGAAAATAAACCGACCTTTGATACAATAGATGAAGTTGAAAAATATTTTTATTTTATTTTATTTTTTTATAAAATTTGGTATGCACCCTAAAATCTAGAGAGTTGTAGTAGTGTTGGATTGCCAACATGTAGATCATATGGCCAATGACCTTATAGTATGATTTGAAATCTTACAAAGTTAGTCAGACCTATTTACTTTAACTTTTACTTGCATATAAATAATATAGAGAGATTTACTCAATAGACCGAGCTGTTACACTTTTATTACAAAAACTCCCTTGGAGTTTTGATAACTCCAAGGGAATCTTGCTTTATGAAGTTCGATACCTAGTAAATCTCACTTTATCAAGGTTGTTACCGAGCAAACCTTGGAGCGGGATCCACGTCATAAATTTCTAATTTTTTGCAGTTAATTTGTTACTCAACACATCTTAGAATTGATTCTAACCACATTAATTTGTGGTGTTCAAAAACATGATCTGATGTACAAGATTATGAAGGACAAAATTCTAAGAACTTAAAAAAAAAAAAAAAAGAATATGAAAAAAAGCTAATAATTTTCACCGTTGAATTTAATTTTAAATTTGGGAGCTCGATATCCATTCATTTTGAAAATTTACTATCAAGATCAAAAAGATTTTTTTTTTTCTTTTAATGATTTATGTAGAATCTGAGTTTTTACCTGCAATATAGACACAATGTGAAAAAAACCCAAATTTGATGGCCCTAGACTGTCAAATTTCATAAAATTTGATGAATCAAGGGGTCGAATTTTTCATTGTCAAATTTATTTTTTCGACGGGTCAAAACTGTTAAATAAATGAAGGATGGGAGAAATTCAACAACTTTAAGCCATCAAATATGAGAACTTCAAGAATTTCAACAGTCCTAGATCGTTAAAATTCAGTTTCTAAAATTTGTAGGCCTTGGCCTGTCAAATTTTTATGTCGAATTTTCCAATTTTCACGTAGTGAGAATTCTGTGTTGTTAGATTGCTAATTTGATTGTCCATGTGGGCCCAATGACCCTTTGTAAGATTTGAAATCTTATTAATTTAGTCATGGTAGCATGATTCATAAAGTAAGGTTCATGCAGGTAACAAACTTGTTAAAGTAGGGGAGTTTTTGTAATAAAATTGCAACAGATAGGTCTGTTCGGTAAATGTCTCAATAATATATTCTCAAGTCAAGATTCATGTACGTTTACCACTTTACCTTAACTCGCAAAATGTTTAATCATTTATACTCCTTGGTACTTCGTATGTATAATGTTGTAAAATATAAAATTTTACTGTATTGTGTTTTGTGAATGCTAAGAAGTAGCTCTCAAAATTTCAAACAAAAGTTTGCTATTTCGAAATTTATGCGTGAAGCTGATGAACCAATGGCATGATCATGCTAGGGGTATTGAAAAACACAAAAATAAAACACTTAAACTGCTCCAAAATTTTCTCTTTACTAACCAATCACGCTCCCTCATTTAATATACATGGTGTCATGCCATTGACTCATCACCTTGGCACATAAATATCTAAACAAGAAATCATTATTTCAAAAATTCCCACTGAATATTAGTTGATAGATAATACGGAAAATCATAAATAATTCTTTTTTTAATAAACTATTTTTATATACAAAAGTATCTTTCATAGACATATATATACACTAACCTATAAGTGGAACTATTGATTCTTTGTATGTCATAGCATGCAATTTCAATCACAAATAGTTGTAAGTTGTTAAAATGACCGATAATAGAATATTTAATAGAGATAAATTATTGATGCAACACAATATTCGATACTTCAATAACATCAATATTGAACATGAGAGCTTAGACTCATAGCTCAGTTGGTTTGACACATTGCAAAGCAACTTTGAGATCGTGGGTTTGAATCCAGCTTCCCATAAAAAAATATTGCACATGAGATGCATCATATCAATGTCATGGTGTATCTCATCACATATATTAAAGATCTAGATTTGAATCATATATATCATCATACAAGAATTCTCAATAAAATTAATTTTTAGACCTCTCTACAAAAAGTTTTTTTGATTTATTTAATTCAGCAAAAGAATAAATTGTGAATAATTTGATAAAGGTTAAAAAATTGAGAATTTTTACAAGAAGCCGAATTGGACAAAAGTTTTAATTATTTTTGTATCATTCGAAAAATTCAGGTATAATTGTTGAATTATTCCAAGAATTACTAACCATGCTCTGGGCCAATTAAGCCACATTTAATTCTTCCAACCAAATTTAGTCAAAAACCAGTTGACTACTAATAAGAAATTGCACACCACAAAACAGAAATATAATTCTATATAGATATGGGCTACTAATATGCAGAAATAAAAGCAAAGTTGGGGATTGTTCCAAGACCAATCGACCCCAAACCAAAACAGGAGCTAAATCTCTACCTAAGACTAAAAATCTTTACAAAATATTAGAGACAAATGGGCTGTCCGCGCTCTAAATTGTCTTTCCCTTCATTGTTGTTTTGATTCACAACCCCCTGCGCCTCATCAAATACAAATTGGATCTAAGTAGAAACACTGAAAGCTCACTATAACCAACACCCGATGTAACTAAAAAGTAGGTGGCTCCATTTGCCTCTCTTGAATAAAATTCGAAGGAGCAACACCTGAAAGACAACCGAATCTCATGGATTAGAACTAACACTGTCCTTGAGCCTACCATGGTGTCATAACGTTAATGAAATATTAAACCATAGAACATTCAAGCTACTATAACAGGTGATGATGGTGCTTAAAAATTTAGCCCGAATATTTTTCAAGCTAGCATGAAAAAATAAAATGTTCAAAAAAAAAAAAATGTATAACACAAGAAGAACAAATATGTTGCATAATTCTACTAAAACTTCTTTCCAAGATTCAATATTGTATCATTACCTATGATCTCTTCGAGTGCTGCCTCTTCTATTGTTGGTTGCTCCTCTTCTACTGCTGGTCCAGGGTGCTTGTATGTAGGCGAGATTTTGAGGTACAATAACAAGTTGAGAAAGCTTAATATAGTTAACATCATGTAGTAATTATCCAATCGACTCTGATTTAACGTGTCACCGAACCAGCTTCTTGATCCATACACACAAATCACACTATGGAAGTTCCGAATCCGAGCACACAATCACTGATTGCAGGCCCGTAGTTCTTCATTGATTTTGGTGCTATATAATGGAAGAAATTATGTATGCCATCTTCAGCAAGCCCATCCATTGCACCTAGCATGAAATATTGGGGAACTAACCAGAATATGCTCATGTGTACAAACACATCGGGATTGTCTACTAAATCGTATGTTTTAACAAGGCCCAGCCTTCGCACTTCCACCCGCCAAGCAATCATGCAACAAATTATTGAGGAGAGCATTCCAAGCCCCACTCTAACTTTTGTTTTCATGTGTTTTTGGTGTGAGCCCGCTAGTTTTCTTGAAAGTCGGTCATAGAGATTGGAGACTCCTATCATCAACAAGAACATAATCAGCATGAAGCCGCTAAGTGGGAACTTTATATTTCCCATAGAAGGATTCAGATATGATGCTTGCTCAATAAAGAAGGTGTTCCCTGTAGACTTCACCAAACTATAAACTAAAAGGGTTGACCACATTGGATACATTACTAATAGAAGCTTAGTTTCTTCCACTTGTGTAACTGTACATAGCCTCCATTTTTTCTCCTGTTCTTCTTCTGTATAGTGAGAGGATGCATCTATGATTGCAGCTTTGTCTAGCCATCTGCATTCCATCAAAATTACTTTTCTGAGATAGAGAGAGCATAGAGTTCTGAGAATGGATCATCGTTACTACTAAAAAAAATACTTTAGACATCACATATTTTGAAATAGACATCGATTTTAGAAAAAAATGACATTTAAGTTTTCACAGTTGGAGGGATCACGTCAGAATGTGCAGGACTTCAGAAATCGGTTTTTGAAAAATCGATGTCTAAAATCCCCCTTTTATGAACACTTTTTCATCGGAAGAATAAACATCACTCTAATGGATATCATTTAAAAAGTGATATCTATAATCTTTTTTGTACAAGCTAGTGAGATAATGATATGTTACACTAAACCTGAAGCGATGGGTTCGTGGAAGCCTCAATACATTTCCATCTTTCTCAAAGAACTGGCTAGAGTCGAGCGAGTAATCAAGACGGCATTTCAATGTTGCTGCCACGAAGACAGGAAAAACTACAGTGAATGTACTCCCAGTTGGTTTGCGGCAGTTGTAATAAGGAAAACCACAGAAGCATACAAAACAAGATATCCCCGTGGTTAATGCTGAGATTTTATAGATATTTGCCCAAGTCATATTAGACATAGAGATGCAGAAGGTGCCGATGATGATGCCTAGGAAAGAGAAACAGCTCCACCAAACCTTTGCGCGGAACTCTGCTCGACTCTCATTATTATTATCCTCATTATTCTCCATCTCATTAACATTATCATCCTTGAATTCAATTGGGTCAGCGAAAAATGCTTTAAATGTGGGTTTGCGATTTGCTCCACCTTGTGCAATTAAGACCAACCCCATGAACAGGAGCAATTTCTTTGCTTTTCTATGCCGATTTAACTCTAGGATGTATAATAGAATAATTCCCTGTGGATCATTATATGCCTTAGAATTATTTACTCACTTGAGTTTTGGTAAACTTAAAAAGGAAAATAAGAAGTGAAAGAACTTACAATGCAATAGGAGACAGTAGAGAATATAACCATGGCGAAACGACCTACATAAGCATCTGCAATGTGAGCATTGAGCATCATCATCATAGCAGTTAACCCCTCGTTTATGTTCGTTAGTTTTACAGCTTTTGGCAGTGTAGCTTCCAAGATGTCCGCGAAGTATGTTATAATGATAAACACAAAACCATACTCCACTAGGCTGTAACTGAATACTAAACCTACAGTAGAGATGCAATACCAATTATTAAAAAACTCTTCAAACCAACCACATTAAGTTTGGTTCCAATTTAAGTTTTTAGAACTCAAAAACATGACTCAAATGCTCTGGTATCATAGTAGGTAAAGATAAATAAATAAATAAAAATAAAAATGCCATGGTACTGTCCCAATTACCCATCATGAAAATGGCAGCCTTGCAGAAACCTACATAGGATTCAAACCATTTCCTAACGTTGTGGCCAAATTTTGTGACCGAATTATCTTTCTCCATCGTCAACTCTCTGTGAATTAAGTTGTTTTTCGCAAACCTATAATTTTCCTTTCTGTTTTAATTGGAGGAACAAAACCTGCAAATTTAGAAGAGAATGGAGTGTGTTATCAAAAGAAGCAGGGAAGTGATGTTGCAAAAAGCTGGAATTTGGAAATCACACTCGAGAAGTGTTGTGTGTGCAGAAACATGAGATGAGTAATGGAGGTGAAAGTGGATCAAACGGGGTTTGAACCTTGGTCACCCATGGGATCAACTCTCTTCAAACCTTCACCACCTGGCTAATTGGCACCTTCACTAAAATGCCTTAGCATTTATGATGTAAAAGATAAGTATTTATTATATAAATCAAGGTCAAATGAATTAGCATGCTGCGATTCACTAATAACATGGCATTAAAATACATGATCATATATACAATGGGTAATACTGCATCACATTCACTTTCCAATAATACCCCTGCACACGTTGTCTTTTAGTAAAAAAGACAAGGATATAATGGTCTTTTATATACTAAATACTTGTTTATATAAATGACTTTAACAAATAAGTTATTTACATCCATAAACTAAAAGAGCCAGGATCTAGAATGGTGTCTTGTTTCTATAGCATAGGAGGAACGTCTATGTGGTGTGTTTGAGTAGTAGTTTAAGACATAGGGCTCCTAACCAAGCCGATTTTTTAGATGGCAAGCAGCCCAATGTGTTTATTTTCCAATAAACACTTGCCACATAGACACCTTATTTTGCTATAGGAACATGACACTGTTCTGGATTTTGACTTAACCTAAAATGCCTTAACATTTATTATGTAAAAGATAAGTATTTATTATGTAAATCCAGGTTAAAGGAATTTTCATGCTTCTTACGAGGGTTACGGGGATTTTCATAGAAGTAGGGTTATAAATTCTTTTTAAAGATAGATTCTATTGGCACATAATCTTTTATTTAAAACACACCTATCCTTATGAAATTAAATGCTTATATGCATATAGAGTGGTTATAAGTATATATATATATATATATTTTGATGATAGGGGTTTTGAAACCATAGGCTAGACTAGTAAGGGCGAGGCAACTTTTAGAACTTCATTTCTCACCTAAATCCCCCAGTACATGCAATAGCCCACAAACCACTCATAGAGGTAAACAGGGATGAATCCCTTTGGGTGGCCAACGAGGGGCTTGAATGGCCATTGCATGGTTATAAGTAGAAGTCGGTGTCTTACTAGAAGCTCTCTTTTTGGAAAAAAAAGAGAGGTTAGAACGTAAATTCAAAAATCCCAACTCAAATTTAATTGGAAGCGCATCTAACACCTGCCTAAAGTGGAATCTGAAAGGATCCCAAACGGGTTCCCTTTTGGTAAAGAGAACAGTATACAAGTAATGCAATTTCCAAGCTTCACTTTGGAGTACAATCTTAGTGGAGAAACTTTGCCCCTTATCATCTTCTCATCCTAGCAAACTTGGCTTTCATTTTGTTTTCTTTTATAATTCAAAAGAAATCTCCTCTTTCACTTTATAAATCTCTCTTCCCTTTATCTATCAATGTAACTGAACATATTAAGCGCCCGACAAATTTGACCTTGAAATGAAAACAACACAACAAATGAACCAATGTGTCAATCGAGTTGAAAATAATACAAATGTTGTAGCTTTGTTCTATGATTACTAGATTTAATTAATTGAATATGAAGACCTACAACAAGTAAGGTATGGAATAGTTATAGTTTAATTAGTTTGCTTGTTGATTTGTTGTATTTTATTTTATTGGTAAGCTGGTGTTTAATTGGACCACGTTTTATCAATAAATAAATAAAAATAAAAAGAGTTGTGGTGAATGTGTTGAAGTATGTCTCGAAATAATTAGGCCGGTCCAAGTGTGCATGTTTTTTAGGTCTGTCCAAGGTATTTTGGGTTGGACTTGTAACTTTTGTAAATGACCCACTTCGTAGTGCTTCTAAAAGGATGGGGTTTTGTTTTTTTTTTTTCTTTTGTTAGAAGTCTAACTCTAAGTTTAAGTCTTTTCTAAAGAAGTGAGTAAAGAAAGAAAAAAAAAATCAAAGAGAGGAAAGGTTGATAAAAATTAAGATCTAAAAAAAGGTGAAGTTAAGTGATAAAAGTGTTTTCTTGTATTGATTTGTCTCATTTTCTTCATAGTGAAATCGAGCTCCAATGCTTATACCTCTGTGAACGTAACCTTTGGGTGAACCACGTAAAATTTTGTGTTATAGGTATTGTGTTTTTACTCTTTCTTTATGTGGTTGTTTATCTTCTTTGCATTTACTACTATTAGTTGGATTTATCCTTCATTGTCATTATCAAACAAGGTCTTGAAAGATGTTGCGTATAAGATGTTTGGTGAAACACCAAATAGGTGTTTAATCAAATTACTGAGTGAGCTTCACAAAGGTGTTCACATACACAACATAATGCACACGGTTGACATGACAAGGGTACAAAATCATAGATATTTTTCTTTTGGATACACAAGAAAAATATCTAAGATTTTGGGCCCTTGCCACATCAACCGTGTACAAACGATGTATGATTTATCATATGCATTCATCATTATTCTAAAATAATATTGCAAATGAGAATAATGCATGTAACAATCATAATATAATGAATAATGATAAACTGACACCCCTTTGACATACACCCTTCACGTGTCATGTGCTAGAGCCATAGATTTTTCCTTGATATACACAACTGCACATCCCATGATAGGGGAGTATGTCAGAGGGGGGAGTCAGAAAATGACGACTCTAATATAACTCAACTCGTTTGCAAGACCTAATGTCCTTAACCACCTAACCACTGAGTTAACATCCAACGGTGATAGAAAGTAATAGATACAACGACTTTGGAAATCTCTTGGACCTTTTTAGGCTTTTACCTAATTATTACATTTTTTATTACAAAAACACTCTTGGAGTTCTGATAACTCCAAGTGAACCTTACTTTATGATTTTTGTTACTCACCAAACCTTCCTTCATCAAGTTTGTTAACAACAAACCTACAAATGGGACTTGGAGTGGATCCTAACCTCATCAATTTGTGGTATCCAAAAACATGATCAGTTGACACAGGGTTATAAAAGAAAATATTCTAAGAACTTTGAAAAAAAATATTGAATTTTTTATTATTTTTAATTGTTGTATTTTAGTTTTAAATTTGGGAGTTCGGTAATAATCTATTTTCAATTCCTTCGATCAAACTTTAAAAATAAAATAAAATAAAATATTTTTTTCTTTAGAATCTAAGTTTTTCCATGAAATCTAAAAGGATGTAGTGTTTGATTGCCAATTTGACAATCCATGTGGGCCCAATGACCCTTAGTAATATTTGAAATCTTACTAACTAATCATGCTAGCCTAATTCATAAAGTAATGTTTGGTTCATAACAAACTTGAAGATATTATAATCTTTGAACATCGCATGCAACTCAATCAAATTAATACCATTTTAAACGCCCAACAAAGTTCACCTCAAAATGAGAAACTGCCCTACGAATGTTGTAGCTTTGTTCTATGCCTATTAGATTTAAGTAATTGAATTTGAATTTTTTTTTTACTAAGGAAGCGAAAGGATTAATATTTTAATTAATTATAAAAAAACTACTAATTTTTAAAATATTATAAAAAAAAGGATTTATAAGGTTGGACTGTTCAATGTCTTTTGAAATCGTTGGACGGTCCAGCGTTTCAGTCCTTTCGCATTTTGAAATTCTTTAAAAAAAAAAAAAAACTTTCCATACCAAGTAAAGAAAGTTTCCAAACTACCAATGCACGTGGCATCCAAAACATGATCCGATACAACAGGGACGTACAAGACGTAATTCTAAGTAGGGGTGTCAATGGATAACCATTTACCTGGAACCGAACTGGAATCGAAATCGAAAACTCCGGTTCCGATTCCCTTTTTATTAGAACCAATTAGAGTCGGGTCTAATATGGAACCGAACCGATAGGAACCGGAACCATTAGGTTCTATCCGATGGGTACCCACGGGTATCCGGAATCGATTTATTTTGTCATTTATTTTTACATTATACATGATTCAAGGTAATGCTATATTTTAAAATTAACATATATGATATAAAATTCTTCAAATTTCATATAAACTAAATATTTGAGCTTAAGAAGAGTCATTTCTTTTTAAATTTATTACTTGTAAAGGAAATACATTTTAATGTTTGAAAATAAAAGTCATTAAATCATCATTTTAGTGGAACAAATTATTATTAAGTTGATACTTTACAAATAATATATTCTTTTTTAGAAGAAATTTTTTATTATAATGATTTTGAAATAATTTTTCTCATTCGATTATTGAGAACCGAAACCGAGGGGTACCCATGATTTTTTATGGTTCCGGTTCCGATTCCATTTATTTTAAAATTGGAACCGGAATCGACAAGAACCGGAACCGATAAAATATAAAGGTTATGGTTCCAAATATCATAGGAACCGAACCGGAACCGACCCATTGACACCCCTAATTCTAAGTACTTTGGGGAAAAAATCATAAAAAAAAAGTTATTTTTTCACGTTTGAATTTTAATTTTATATTTAGAAATTCAGTGATGGTCCATTTTCAACATTTCAGATCAAGTCCAAAAATGATTTTCTGTTTTGATATACTTTTTTAGTCTGAATTTTTCAATGAAAGATATGTCTGTGGTGCTGGATTACCAATTTGGTAAATCATGGGTTCAACATCCATTAGTAGGATTTCAAATCTTATTAAGGTAGTCCTGCTAGCGTTACTCGGTATTTTATAAAGAAACGTTGGATTGTTAGTCGGTTTAGGTATTTTGAGGGCATTTTTGGAATCCAAAAAAAAAATGTGAAGGCATAAGTCCAACGTCTTAAATCATTTTTTGTAATTTTTTAAAAATTATTACTTTTTTTTTTTTTAAACCAACAATTTTTTAATATATTTTCTTCAATTTACAATTTTCACTTTAGGCATGGCTAACATATCTCCCGACAGACACTAACTAATGGGGGGAGGTTATTAGCCGAACTTATAAAATTGGAAGATCTACTTCTAATGGCAAAGTTAGCTAATTAATGCATCCGTGACCTAATTGCTTTCTCTCCGAGAGTGTTGGACCTCCAATTTACTATGGCCATGGAAGACGTAATTTTCTTCATGAAAGGCTCCAATCTCCAAGGGATTTTTGCGTCTTTAAGATCATTTACAATAAATAATGAATACAACTCTATAAAGATTTACCTAAGGCCATGAACTTGAAACAGAAAAAACACAATCCGAAATACTTTGATGACTCCAATGGTAGCTTGGTAATGATTGTTTTAGATAATTGCCATTTGGGACACATTATAAATGAAGGAATTTGGTATCAGAATAGCAGAAATTACTCCAAACATTATTTTTCTTGTGATATCAAAATTTGGGAAATTTCTGAGACAAAAATTGTGCGGACTCTTTTCTGATATTTAAGTAATTATTTAACCTATTTTTATAGCTTTAAATTATTACTTAATGTGCGTGGCCCCTATACATTGATTGGTTGGGCCCAACATCAGCAAAAATTTGTAGCGTAAATTACTCGCTTAATGTCATGGGATGCTTGTAAATTTCATATTGGAATACTGAAATTTCTCTTTGTGAGGGGTATTTCAGTCTTTTGGGTGAGTAACTGGTGAGCTAGAAAAAGAAAGGAAAGTCCCATAGTCCTATATTTATGAAAAATGTCATAAGTCCCTCGTTTTCCTCTTAAGTTTGAAACTTTGAATTTTAAGTGTAGTTACTTGTTTTGATAGTTGTTAGTTATGAAGAAATTTTATTTATAGGTTCTTAATTTGTGCCCTAAGGGCACATGTTAAAGTGCAATAACTACACTTTGAAAATTGGATTTTGTATTGAAAATGCTGTTAAATTTTTTATTTTTTTAATCAAAATACCCTCAATGCTTATTCCCAAGGTATAGTTATTGCATTTTAACGTGTGCACTAAGGGCACGTTAACAAAATCCTTCATTTATTTAGAAGTACTTTGGAGAATGAATTGGAAAGACAAAGAAAACCTTGGAAAGGAACTAATTGGATAGTTTTAGTAATTCTCCTTGTAGACAAGATTAGGGGATTGGGTAGCATCAAAATTTGGTAAGAAAGTATTCTATTTCATTTCCTTGTTTATTTATTTTTTTTAAAAAAAAGAGTGCTGATTTTCTAACTAAAAATCTTTCAATCGGTCAATACATGGCTGATATGGCATGGACATGGAATCATAGATCTATTTTCTTGGGATACACAACTGCACTATTTTATGGGGAGTTGTAATTGTGTATCCTGAGGAAACAAATTGATTTTTCTGTGTACATGCCACGTCAGCCGAGTATTGATTGAGTGAAGAGTATTGATTGAGTGAAGACTTTCTAGTTAGAATATCAACTCTCTAAGAAAAACACCTCTATCAGAAATACTAAGGTTGTTTTGAGAAACACCATCAGCATTGAGCTTTAAGTAGCCAGTCTCTGGCTTATCCCAACGAAACATCATAATTCACTTAGGAGGGGGAAACCTTATGGAGATATTAAGCTCCTCAAGCTTTCGGCAATCGGCCATAGGAGAATTTATAACTCACTAAACCATCTTAGGTAGTTATTAAGCACGACTTGAGGAGAAGGAGCTCCTCCTTCAAAGATTGAAGCATTGCGATGGAGCCAAATGCACCCTAAGGGAATTCAAGGAATCATATTTTTAATCACACCCAACTAAGAAGAGGAGGAAATAACCCATGACATCAACATATTCAACGTTGATGAAGCAATACAAGAATTAAAAAAATAGTAGCCTGAAAAACTTCCAAACTGACTGAGCAAGGGTCTCTTTGTCATTACCACAATAGGGGCATTTTGAAGGCAAACTCGAACCCCTCCTCTTCCTTACCGAATCAACTGGGATTGTGCCATGGAGGAATTTCCATCCAATTCCATTTTGATTTCTAATTAATGGAAAATAAATCTAGAGCTTGGTAGACTCTTGAGAGAGAGAGAGAGACTAAAACCCTTTTTTTTTTAAAATTGTGCGAGCTCCATAACCACCATCTTCTTTAGTCGATGAGCATCTAGCTAGATACTTCATTTCTTTCTCTCTCTCATTAAAACCCTATTTTTTTTTCCTTCAAAATCCATCGGCTTCAATCTCTAATAAAAATAATCTTGATTTATTTTTTGAAAATTTATATTTTCAACGTTGATGTAAAAAATACCTGATGTTCTATTCGAATTTTTCATGATTTTTTCTTTTAAAAATCAAAGTTTAGTTGATTTTAAGATTGAAATAAGTTGAAGATTATAACTTTTGAAGTTGAAAAGAATAGGAAAATCGATTTGATTTTTACAAATTGAAAATGATGGTATAGATCGAATTTGTAGGGTTTTTATTGAATCAGATATTATCGGATATCTGATATATTTTTCAAATTCGAATTCGAATTCGAATCTTGGTTAGTGATATCCGATCGGATTCGAATTCGAATTCGAATATCAATATATATATTTTTTTCGGATTCGAATTCAGATATAGCACTATCCGATCGAATACCTATCCGTTGACAACCCTAGGTGGACCTAGTGTCCAATACAGGCTGTGCAGAAAGACTCTAGTTTTTATTTTCAAGTGTCGATCTCAAACATAAAAATCAAACTGATACTAATTAAACCTATCTTACTCTCTAAATTTTTTATCATACCACATCAATGATATATATCTCTAACATTTATTAAAATCAGAATTCCAAAAAAGTTGTATATACCTGTAATAAATTGAACCAGCTTAGCAATAGATCCAGTTAGATATGATGGTGCGGATTGGCTGATTGTCTTTTTTTCTTCTTCGATGTCTCATTCCCGGGAAAAAAAGTAAATAAAATTAAATGGGATTATAATGAAATAAATCAAGAGCAAGTTTTGAATGAAACTTATTGGAAGAACTTGAAATCCTTTTAATACGAGAAAGCGCGTTTCCCATTTTTTTTGGTCTTGTGTCCATCGTTCTCTATCAAGGTCGTGGTTGTTGGAAACTTCAACCATTGAATTTTCTCTTATCAGTTTTTTTCCATTTCGCTCTCTTCCCAGGAGGAGGGAGAGAGATTTGTTGTAGTCCCTAAAATTAATGTGTTTTAAAAATTAAATAAATTTCTTAAATTAAAAATATTTTAAATAATTTTATTTCGAATCAGGATAGCCTAACTAATGTAGTAAGATTTCAAATCTTAGTAAGGGTCATTGGGCCCACATGGTTTACCTTGATCCCTGGTTATGAAAATGGGCGGCCACCATACTCTCAAATTTCAAATTCACTGGAAAAATAACTTGTCTTTTAAAAAAAAATTTCCAAGTTCTTAAAAGGGTATTCTAGAAACACCTACCTGTTAAATGGTGATGTTAGGTTTATCCCTTGCAAAATACAAATTTAAGTTTATCTAGCAACACCGACCTCTTAAATGGGTGATATTAGGTTTACCCCTTGCAAAATACAAGATTAGCTTTATCAAGAAACACCGACCTGTTCAACGTCCATTTTCTCTACCACACACTAACATGTGCATTGAATTTTAACTAATGATAAAATGACGCGTTAAAATGTATGTGATTTATATGCGGCTGACATGGCAAGTGCATAATAGTGTAGATCTTTCTTCTTGGTGTATCCCAAAGAAAAGATCTATGGTTATGTGCACTTGCCACATCAGCCGCATTCAAACTGCACATGTTTAGTGGATCCCTTTATCACGACTCTTGAATTTTTAGGGCGGAAAAAGCTTATAGTGCCCCCACCGATCGAAAATGTTTTGTCTAACCTATGTGACAATGACATGTTGGAAAAGAATATATTAAGTTTAGAAAACAAAAGAAAAAATACCTTCCTTACTAAGTAAGGAAAGTTTCCTGACAGTATCACTTGTGGCATTAAAAAAATAGGAAGCTGATCCTCCATAGCACATGGTTCTTGTAACACCCTGAAGCACAGATCCAACAGAAGAGAGAGAACTAACTCAGTGTCTTGTGGTCATGATTTAGATCTGATTTAAATAATAAATAAATCAGAAAAAAAAATATGCTCTTAAATTTAAAATTTTTCAATATATGTTATTTTAGAATAAATATTAAGATGGAATATGTGTATAGATTTCCAAGTGTTACTAATTTATAATAAAGCTTAAATGTTTAATGTACATGCATAAAAATATCATATATTCTTTATTTATCAAGGATGAGTACAAATGATAATTTTGAAAATATATATATATATATAAAAACAATAAATCTCTGCTAGATAGGAGAGTTTTCTAAATATTTGGATATAAGTACTATGAAAATTTTAATATATATACATTTGAATTTTTGAAAGTTTTTTTAGAGTATTGAAGTTGAATTATACCCGAACCATTCTCATATCGGATTTTTGCTGTTTTTCGAATTTTTGTCCTAATTTTTAAACGAACTATACTAAATGTATATTCCAAATCATTCTCAAAATAATCCTGTACTGATTTTTTGCCGCACACCAAATTGCTAACTATGGTTTAGACCAGTCATTCGGGTTGATACATGCAACTTAAGATCTGGCACAAAGAACGTTGGATGGGTTGGCCCATTAACATACGTACCAGGCTAGTTAGTTTCCCTTAATTCTGCCTTCTTTTAGTGGTACCAAACCAATAACTATGATACTTGGCACAGCTCAATATGATCAATCAACCACGTCACCAAATTAATTTAGTCGTGTACCAAAGACAATGTTGTAATGTCCCACATCAAAGAGTACTCCATGGCACACTATTTCGGGTCAACTGCCCCATCTGCACGTTTGTCCACCATTTTGGGACCTACAAAACAAGAACCCAAAAACAATTTCCTTACTTTGTAAGATTTCAAATATTTCCAAGGGTCGTAGAGTTCAAATGATTGCCAAATTGGTAATCCAACTCCACAGCCCTCTAGATTTTATGCACGAACAGTCAAAATCCAAAAAAAAAAGAAAAAATTTAAATTTTTTGGGCTTGTTCCAAGCTTCTGAAAATGGACTTCTACTAAACTCCCACCAAACTCCCAAATTTAAAATTTAAAAGTGAAAATTTCATATTTAGAATTTTGGCCTTTACATATTCATGTGGCATCGCATCATGCTATTGGATGCCACAAGGTGCATTCAACAACCCTTAGTAAGATTTAAAATCTTACTTAGTAAGGCTAGCCTTACCCAACCAGAACAAACTTTTGGCCAAAAATCACCAATCAAACTAATTTTTGGTATGTTAGTCAATAAATGAGTGTATAAAACTTTATTGGGCCTGAAATTATCTAACATATAGCACATTTGCTTATGGGCTTTATGACCTGGGGATGGCATGTAGTAGCTTTCCTAAGAATTAAGATGATGTTTTCGTGAGATGCTTTCGATCGGTTGAAAAATAAGGGGACCACTTGTAGGTTAGGGTAGACTAAGGGTATGTTTGATTGCATGGAAAGTGGAATTTGAAATCCATGAAAAAATTGTGATGGAAAATAGGTAGGGTTGGAAAATAAAATTCTATTGTTTGATTTTACTTGGATAAAATCATGGAAAAATTAAATGAGGAAAAAGAAAAATAAGGAGAGGAAGAGGAGGAGAAAGAAGATGAGAGAAGGGAGAGAGGAAGAAGAAGATGAGTGGCGGTGGCGGTGGTGGCAGCGGTGGCGACGGTGGTGGTGGCGGTGGCGGTGGCGATGACGACGGAAGTAAGCGAGGAATAAGATGATGGGAGAATGTGGTGGTGGTGGTGGTGGCGGAGGTGAGGGATGGAGAAGGAGAAGAAGAGAGAGAGAGAGAGAGAGAGAGAGAGAGAGAGAGAGAGAGAGAGAGAGAGAGAGAGTGAGAGAGGAAAGGTGGTCGGAGATGGTGATGACGGCGACGGTGAAGGTGAAGGTGAAGGCAACGACGACGGTGATAGTGACGATGGCGAGGTTAGGGTAATGGTGGTGGTGGTGAAGAAGAAAATATGAGTGTGAAAAAATTGGGGATGAAAAATGTGGGTGGATTTCACTTTCCCACATATATGGGTGGAAAATTGAAATCTATGTTTTTGTGGACTTTTTGATTGAGGTAGAAAATGAATTTCCATTTCCATATGCAATCAAACACTTGAAAAATGTCATTTTCCATGAAAATTGATTTTCCACCCTATTTTCCATATGCAATCAAACATGCTTAGATATTTTGTTTGCCAAATTTTCAAACTACCCTTAATTTTGACTGGATTGACCCTAGCAAGCATCTTTATTAGCAAACATGGTAAGGGAGTATTCGATTAGTGGGTACATAGAGTTGGTGTAAGCGTAGTTTAAAACTCAATGAGTTGACACAGTCAGAGTCAACTTGGAAAATTATCAAGTCTACTCATCCAATTGGCTGAACCAGGTTGAAAATGCACCGAGTTGGGTAGAAACTTTTTCGACTGAGTTGTCCAGTTATTCATAATAGTTTTATGGAGGACAGAAGATAAATATCTTTATTTATTTAAAATTATTACAAACTATTTTTAAAATGTTTATACATTTAATATATTTTAGTTTGACTCGTCCCAATTCACTGGAAAATTTTCAGGAAACTCAATGGTCATTCGAGGCAAGTCAAGTTTTCAGGTTTAAAAACTTGTAGTGTAACTGGAAATGCCCACAATAAAAATATATAATAATTGATAAAGTGCCGCTACTTTCTATTTTAGGAATAATAGAATTTAATTAAATAATAAGAATTTTTAGATAAAGTAACAAAAAAACGTACATCATTATTAGTCTCGTAGAAAAATGTAAAAAATCTTTATATAAGATGTAGGATCCAAAAATATCCCTTTTTTTTATTTATTGATATGCTGAGATTAAAGGGCACCACCCTGATTACATGAGCTCAACGTGAATAATTGCAAAATAAATCTTTGATAATGATTCACATTAACTCTTGAGATACGTAAGATGCATCCTCATTCACAAATCAACCCTCTCCAAAGGCCCCTAACTTTGTAAGAATATCTGCCGTTCTATTAGATTCACTCAAGATGCTAGTTGTTGAATTTCTTTGATATCTTCCATGTATTTCCAAGAGGCTTCAATCTCCTTCTTTATACATCTAATTGCATAAAGAGAGTCTGGATTCAGCGCCATCTGATTATAACCCTTCATCCGAGCAAAAGTTAAAGTGACCAACTTATAAACCCAATTCGAAAATGTATTTGGGTCGGCCTCTATGGCCAATCGCCACTTTATTGTTCTGTTTAAGTGGTTCAATTACCTTGGTCATGCTCTCCCTTGCTCCCTCAAAATGGTTTAACCACCTTAGTCGACCCCTTTATTTGTTCCTTCAAGGTGGTTCGACCTCCTTGGCCTAACCCTCTCCTCTATATGTTACATCTAAGTGGTTCGATTACCATGGCCACCCTGTTCTGTGGTACATCTTAGTGGTTTGGCCTCCTTATGAGAGCCAACCCCTCATTTTCCAATCCTTTCGGCCTCCCCATAGGTACTAAAAGTGATTTGATCGAGTTTTTTCGTCAGCAATAACTATTATTGTTGCATCTACTTCTCCTACTCCTGCTTATTAGCTTATGCTACTATTTCTTCTCTTTCTTAGTAGTTGATGCTATTGTTTCTTTTCCTTCTCCTACTCCTACTCAATAGTTGATGCTACTGTTTCTTCTCATACTCTTGCTCAGTAGTTGATACTATTGCTGTTTATCCTTCTCTTACTCTTGCTCAATAGCTAATACTATTACTATTATTACTAATTCTCTTCCTCTTACTTTTTTGAATTACTTTGAGAAGATTGATACACTAACGAAATTGTGTAAAGTTGTCTCAGTAACAACATTTATAACTAATCACTATAAAATTAATCAAGTAGTAAAAGTCATTACAACATGTTCTTTCATCAAAGTAAAAAATGTATTGTGCGCAAAAGAGTTGCAGACACATAAATCGACCAAGTCTACTTGAGGAACTAAACAGTCATCGAGTTGGAACAATTACATATTTAAGGTCACTCTTATGTATGTTATAAGAACCATGAGGATAGGGTCTTCATTATCATCAAAACATCATGGGATTTTATTACCATAAATGGTAGACAACATGAGTAAGTAATTACAATTAAATTTATTTTCCTCATTAAAGAGTCCATCGTATAAAATATGAAGACTTCTCCCATTTAAACCACAAGGCACACAACTCTAGTGCTTATTTTTCCTTCCTATTTTGTAATTTTCATCAACTATTAGCTTGATCGTCAAAGGCTCTTTAGTCGACATCATACTAGTGTCTTTTCAGGTCAAAACAAACGAAGAAGATGATTTAGAAAAGGAAAATTCACCAGAGAAGATAACAAAAAATTCAGAGGATCATACGAGAAGAAAATCATAGAGTCGCTTTAATTATAGTGTGGATCTTGAGGAGTGGAAGATACGAAAAATCCCTTAGTAAGATTTGAAATCTTACAAAGTAAGGAAAGTGTTTTTCGGATCTTGTTCTTATTTTGTAGGTCCCAAAATGGTGAACAAAAGTGCAGATGGGCTAGTTGACCCAAAATAGCGTGTCATGGAGTACTCTTTGATGTGGGGCATTACAGCATTGTCTTTGGGAACGACTAAATTAGTTTGGTGACGTAGTTGATTGATCATATTGAGCTGTGCCAAGTGCCATAGTTATTGGTTTGGTACCACTAAAAGAAGGCAGAATTAAGGGAAACTAACTAGCCTGGTACGTATGTTAATGGGCCGAGCCTATCCAATATTCTTTGTGCCAGATCTTAAGTTGCATATATCAACCCAAATGATTGGTCTAAACCATAGTTAGCAATTTGGTGTACGGCAAAAAATCGTTCCAGGATTAATTCGAGAATGATTTGGAATATAACTTTAGTAGTTTGTTTAAAAATCGGCCAAAATTCGAAGAACATCAAAGATGTGATACGATAATGGTTTGGGTATAATTCAACTTCAATACTCTAAAAAAAACTTTCAAAAATTCGTGTGTATACATATTAAAATTTTCATAATACTTATATCCAAATATTTAATATATATATATATATATATATATATATATATATATATGGAAATGTTCAGCAATAAACATTTTGGCAAAACATTTTTCAAAACATGGGTTAGAGGTTTTGGAATGGGCTGATTTTTGGTGAGAATGATCTCTACGGTGAGGAGTTCATCATCACCAAAAATCAGCCCATTCCAAAACTTCTAACCCCATAAAAAATGGTTTATAAAAAATTACGGTCCACGATTTTTCAACTTGTAAACTGGGGCTAGAAGTTTTGGAATGGGCTGATTTTTGGTGAGGATGATCTCTATGATTAGAAGATCATCCTCCCCAAAAATCAGCCCATTCCGAAATGTTTAGCCCCATGTTTACACGTTGAAAAATCGTGGACCGTCCATTTTTTGTAAACCATTTTTGATGGGGTTAGAAGTTTTGGAATGAGCTGATTTTTGGTGAGGATGATCTCCTCACCATAGAGATCATCCTCACCAAAAATCAGCCCATTCCAAAACTTCTAATCCATGTAAGACAAAACACGTTTGTTAAAGTGTGTGGTAAAGCTTAGGGTGCTGAACGGGACCCATATATATATATATATATTCAAAATCATCATTTGTACTCATCCTTGGTAAATAAAGAATATATGATATTTTTATGCATGTACATTAAACACTTAAGCCTTATTACAAATCAGTAACGCTTGGATATCTTTACACATATTCCATTTTAATATTTATTCTAAAATAATATATATTGAAAATAATTTAAAATTAAGAATATATTTTTTCTTTTTCTGATTTATTTATTTTTTAAATCATGATCACAAGACGTTGAGTTGTTAATTTTTTACTTAGATAATTCTCTCTCTTCCGTTGGATCTGTGCAACAGGGTATTACACGAACCATGTGCTACAGAGGATCTGCTTCCTATTTTTAAGTGTCTCAAGTGGTACTATCAGGAAACTTTCCTTACTCATTAAGGAAGGTGTTTTTTCTTTTGTTTTTTAAACTTAATACATTCTTTTCCAACATTTCATTGTCACATAAGTTAGTTAGATAAAAGATTTTCAATCGGTGGGGGGGCACCATAAGCTTTTTCCGCCCTAAAAATTAAAGAGTCGTGATAAAGGAATCCACTAAAATATATGCTGTTTGTACGCTACTGATGTGATAAGTGGACAAAATCATAGATCTTTTTCTTTGGGATACACAATGAAAAATGATCTACGATATTGTGCATTTGCCATGTCAGCAGCCTATAAATCACATAAATTTTAACGTGTCATTTTATCATTAGTCCAAATTCATTGACACGTTTGTGTGTGGCAGAGAAAACACACCATTCAACATGGTCGGTGTTTCTAGATAAACCTAATATTGTATTTTGCAAGGGATAAAGTTAATATCACCCATTTAACAGATCGGTGTTTCTAAAATACCCTTTTAAGAGCTTGGAAATCTTTTTTAAAAGATTAGTTATTTTTCCCTGTTGAATTTGAAATTTGGGAGTATGGTGGTCGTCCATTTTCATAACCATGGATCAAGGTAAACCATGTTTGTCCAAATGACTCTTAGAAAGATTTGAAATCTTAGTACGTTAGTTAGGCTATCCTGATTCCAAATAAAATTATTTAAAATATTTTTAATTTAAGAAATTTATTTAATTTTTGAAAACACATTAATTACAGGAGAGAGGAAGTTTCCAACAACATTTCTTGAAGTTTCCATTGACTCTTAAAGTTTCCAACAACAACGGTCTTTATAGAAACGATGGAGAGGAGGTTTACAAGTCGAAAGAGAAGAGATTTCTCAGAAGGATACAAGAAAATAAAATCAATGGGAAACGCGCTTTGTAGGAAGACAAGGACACGGACACGGTATGAGATGATCACAATACCTCTCTTCTCTCGTATTAAAAGGATTTCAAGTTCTTCCAATAAGTTTCACTCAAAACTTGTTCTTGATTTATTTCATTATAATCCCATTTTATTTTTATTTACTTTTTTTTTTCTTCCCGGGAAAGAGGCATCGACAATCAGCCAACCCGCACCATCATATCTAACTGGATCTATTGCTAAGCTGGTTCAATTTATTACAGGTATATAAAACTTTTTTGGAATTCTGATTTTAATAAATGTTAAAGATATATATCATTGATGTGGTATGATAAAAAATTTAGAGAGTAAGATAGGTTTAATTAGTATCAGTTTGATTTTTATGTTTGAGATCGACACTTGAAAATAAAAACTAGAGTCGTTCTACACTGCCTGCATTGGACACAGAGTACACCACTGCCTTGACTTAGAGTCACAGATAACCATAGATTTATTTTCTCGAAATATGAGTAAAAAATCAACGATTCTCTATGCACTGCCAGGTCAACTCAGTGTTGAAAAAAAAAAAAAAAACAAAAAACACCTCAAACGTTTAAGGATCCAGATAACAAATTTGAAGATGAACATCCCTGAACCCTTGTTAGCAATCTCCCATTTAATTCGATTTTTTCAATGAAAGTATTATTCTCCGGATTAGTGAACTATTCTAAATAGTTCATGAATTTTAAGTTTGAAAAGAATAAAATGCAATTTTTATGACTTTTGAAGCTCTTTAATCAAACCCCTAATAATATTTAAAGAGCACTGATTATATGTTTGCATAATAAGTACTAATGTACCATGCATCAGTAACCTTCAATGAATTGAAAGAATTTTGATTCTATAATTAGAGTTGGATTTATTTTTCATATGTCCCTTATCAAATTGTATCTTTGATCATTTGTTTCGAGTTCTTAAGATGTTGAACTTCTTTCTATTTTGAAGTTACAGGAAAGAAAAACTTACAGGTTTGAAATAGCAATTCTTAAAAAAAAAAAAAAAAAAAAAAACTCAAGATAAATTGGTAAAAAAGAAAGAACTACTTTTAACTAACTACAACTAACTGAACCTAATTTGTAACTAATAGTAAACAAAAAAATAACAGCAGTAAAACAGTAGGAAGGTTCTAGAAATATAGATATTAACAAATTCCACTACCGCTCTAGTGGGACCAGTGGGTTTTACTATCAAGCTATAAAGATATACATGGTTTGCTCACCTTGTTAGATCAGTCTCACTTAGCCAAATAATCGATCTTGTTCTTTAGCTAGCTTGAGAGATTTCAACTTTTTTTTTTTTTTTCCAAAATCACATTCCTACAAGCAAGAGAAAACAAACGTAAGGACACATAACTAAGGAAAATATATTACTGTAGTGTACTAGCAGCATCACCCCGATATGCAAACCCTTTGATGATCCTCAATATTTTGAAATCGAGGAACATCAATGGTCAATATTGTTGCTACAGTATGGAGGATAAAAATACCTACATCTGTAGACCCCTTACTCACCATTAAAATGAAAAATGAAAATAAAACGAGAGCGAGCGAGCGAGAGCGAGAGAGAGGGAGAGAGTGGGGGGGGGGGGGGGGGGGGGGGGAGGAGGGGGTCCCAGACGCATGTCTTAGTGGCTTAAATAGAGAAAAATTGTCTAAAGTTGCCTCTGTTTCAGACAACCTCCTATAATCGGTCTTCTGTCCTCATTTAGTAACACGTGTCCATTCTTAATGACACCGAAAAACCTGAAGAAGAAGCATATTTGAAAACACAAAGAAGACGCGATAGAGTGCTGATTTTTGAAATCAAGCTGTCAGGAGGATTCAAAATTCACCGACGTAGCATGGGCAAAGAACTGTAGATTCTGTCCCTCGGGATACACAACCAACCTGCCATGTAATTGTGTATCCCAAGAGAAAGAATCTACGCTTCTTTACACATGACACATTAATGAGTTTTTGAATCCGATTGTCAGGTTGAGTTCAAAAATCATTAGTCGATGCGATATTATGATTTTTAGGGCTTACATTATATCTAGTCATTATATGTCGTCGGGAAGAGAGATGAAAATTTTGGGTGATTTAGAGATACCCCTCAACGTTTTAGTAAATATTAGAGATACCTCCCATGTTTACAAACTGATGACTTGTCCCTTTGACCTAGGTCTTCTGTGAGAAATTAATTTAAAATGACATAAATATCCTCATGTTCAAACTCTTATCAGTTCTCTTCAATCCTTCTTCAATCTTAAGATTCATCACCTTGCAGATACCTCAACAACGAGATAAATTTTTTGGAATATGCTTTTAGTAGTGAAAAACTTGAGAAAACAAAAGATTCTATCTTCTTCAAACCTTAAGAACAATATGAGATTTTTGAAGTAGATGGATATTGTTTTGGGTAGAAAGATCAAGGGTTTTCTACGAGGCATTGAAAACAATGGATTGAATAGATCAAAATAGTTTAATTTATCTATTTGTTTTTTTTTTTTTTTAGTTATGTTGGTTAAAATAGTCCATACTTTAGGCTAGAGGTAATCTTGAAAATGATAACTTTCTGAAGAGAAAATCAAGGGTTCTTCAGCTAGAGGTTGCAAATGAGGGCATTTAGGTTATTTTTGGTTGTCTCTTTGAGAAGACCTAAGTCAAGGGAACATGTCATCATTTTGAAAACACATAGGGTCATTTTGAACAAAAAGTGGAGGGACATTTCAAAATCACCATGAGTTGCAAATGATGGTTAAGATGAGATTCAAACACCTGGCTGTGTAACTTACATTTTCCAGATAAAACATACAATAAGTATAACAGCTGCAAACAGGTAGGCCGCCTAAGATGCAAAAGATTAAGCTAAATACCGAAAATATCCATCGGGTTTTTGGCTTTATATAGTATTTTTAGAGGATAGTTTAGTCATTATAGATTAAAAGCCTTGTTATTCCTTTTATTCCTCGTAGATCTTATCTTAAGCCGGAGTGTTTCCTGATATGTTAGGATTTGCTAATTAAAACACTCTCGATAATCGAGAAAATCAAAGCTGATATGTAAGGTGGGCCAATGTGTGAAGATACCTCAGTTTAAGAAAGGTAGCCCAAACCATTAATAGGGTACAAATCTTTCCATGTTGAGCAATTTTGATGCTTGGTTATGCTTGTATGATGGAGTACAAATTTTAACCATCGATTGTTTTAGATGTCTTGATTAGTAGTGATGAGATATCGCAACAAATCATGGTCATTGGCTTTGTAACGAGTTTAAGTTACTTGAACCACGGCTTAAAAGTGTTATTTTGTAGTGCATATTGACTTTGTTAGAAAGAACCCTATCATCCGAAGTATAAATCAACAAGAACACAAGAATCTTACAAGAAACAAGATATACATAGTTCAATCAAAGCATCGACCTACGTCTATGGGCGAAAACGATAATTTCATTATAATAACCAAAGAAGAACTAGGTAACAATTTCTCTCTATCTCTCGTATATCTCTCTCACCTCTTTAGGGTTTCATCTCTTACCATTTATAAATTTAGAGTTACAAATAGGTTAAACTAGTTGGATCCAAATCAAAACTAAATGGGCCCAATATTTTTCCCGGGGGCGAAGCCCGTAGACCCCCGATAATGATGGGGAAATCCCACATATTACCAATAAAATGGGTCGTTAAGGAATCATCAAAAGATCCGGGTTGAAACCATGACAACTCTTCATATACAAAAATATAAGACATAACCCAACAAATCTCTACCTTGGCTTCTATTCACAAAAAGAAATCGCTTTCGCCTCACCCCACTAGGACCTCAAGAACTGTAAACACCTACCAAATTTAGGCTACCCTAAACTTGAAACTTGGGATGGCCTTAGTCATTAAATCTACTAGATTATTTGCTGTATCAATCTTTTTCATTACAGTAACACCCTGAGCGACAACATTTTGAATGAAGTGTAATCTAATATCAATATGCTTGATTTTCTTATGATACATATGATTTTTGATCAAATGTATGACACTCTGATTGTCACAAAATACCGTAGTAACACCTTATTCCAAACCCAAATCAGTAACCAAGTCCTACACCCATATTGCCTCTATAGTTGTCTATACTCAACCTGATAGACAATTCGATCATTGGCTGCAAAGTTGCATTTCAACTGGTGGTACTACCGTAAAAAGTGAAAACGTAACCTGTCAAAGATTTCTTTTTGTTTGCATCACCAACATAATCAAAATCAACATACCTAACAACACTTTCAGAAGATGAGATATGCTCTCCAACTTCGTTTCAATGTCTCGAGTGCAATTATGAAGCCCTTGTTGGATAAGAATATTCTTCATCTTCCTTTGTCATAATGTAAAGTATGATTTTCCATCAAATGATTTTGCTTCAAACTTCAACCCATCGGAACTTTCGATCATCGTTGTACCCTTTCCTGCCATTGTAAACATCCTAAATAATGTAGGCTTTGATACCACTTGTTGTGTATGTGAACACCCATATGAAGCATACTTAGTAATTTCGTCAAACACCTTTATTACTTATAACATGAGATTTTATGTGTTTCACTCAAAGGCTATGTATGAGCGTTGAAGCTCGATTTCATTATGAAGAAAACGAGGCAGATCCATACGAGGACTTCCTTTATTACTTAGATTCACCTTCTTCTAGACCTCAATCTTTTCAAACCTCTCAACTCCTCATCTTTTGGGTTTCTTTCTTTTTCTACACTTTTCTCTAGAAAATACTTAAACTTGAAGTTAGACTTCTTACAACAAAAGAATAAAATCTTTTTTAGAAGCATCACATAAGTAGGCCACTTACATAAATTACAAACCCAACCCAAATTACCTTGGATCGGCCCAATAATACACACACTTGAACCGAACCAAATTGATTTTTAAGCCATACTACAACATAATGGGAGTTTGAAAATAAATTTGGAGTCAAATATGTAAAGGTGCATTCACACAAATATAATTTTCTATTGTTTAAATGGGCCATAGATTTGGGGCTAGGTTTTATGTAAAATAGGTGGATGGAAGATGTGTGGGCCGTAATATGGGTGTTTTTGAGGGTTTATGAAACTATTTAGTTTGTCAAAAGTGAAGGAGATTGCCATAAGGTAAATTAGGGTTTAGGTTGTGTTCATGGTACAACAAGCACAACTAACCATGATCAGTGTGGTGAGTCACAATACGTGCCTGTGTCCATTAAAAAATTAAGTGCTCGGGAACTGTATGATGATTTGTGCAATAATATTGTTTGGTTGATGAGGTAGAAAATTTTTGCTACTTAAGATAAAAATTTGTTGTGGTGATAGTCTAATATTTTATTTTGACCTCCGTTGAATTATTTTTTTCAAATTAATGGAAGATGGGAGAAATTCGTCGGTTCTAAGCTATTGAATCTGGTGAACATCAAATTTCAAAGACCCTAGACCATCAAAATTCTATTTCTAAAATTCTTGGGCCAGGCCTGTCGAATTTTCCAGTTTTCTCATAATGATACTTAGGATCAAGTCCAACGAGGATATACAACATAAGCTCTTTGTCGGGTATCTTGTGATCAGCAGCATCAAGGTGATACACTATGATCTTAATCTTATGATGATAATCAGAGATAGGGAGAGATACTTTACGAATTGCTTGGAATTATAGACGAAGTTGTATCAACCAAGTCTGAGATAGAGACAAGAACTGTTTCTCAAGAACTGTCCAAACATCTTTGGAAGTTGTATCAGGCCAACGATTTTGGTGTGGATGCTCTCTGTCAGAGACAAGATAAGCAAGGGTTAATTTGGCTTGTTTGGAAGTGACATCGGGAAAAAATTTGCGTGGACAAGGCAAAGAGACATCGATATAACCTATGAGGTCATGTTCTCGAAGAAGAGGTAAGAACTGTGATTTGTACTGTATGTAATTGTGTTGATCAAGTTTAATAGTTAGGAAATGTTGGAAGTTGGGAGTGTTGCGTGTGATGTTTGCATTGTCATTGAGTAAGTGTTGAGATCAGCCATGAAAGGATTGAAAAGAAAATGTGAGTTTTTCTACTGCTCTGATACCATAAAACAACTTAAATATTGAAGAAGTTTCCCCACTCAAATCAGTGAGGTTCTGTATTGTATTTTGTATATAATAGCAGTTACGAAGGTTATGGTGAAAAACAATGATGCGAGGAAATAGTTAAGATGATACTCCTTAAAAGTTCAAACAAAACTTTTTACAAGAATGAATTAAAAGAAATGAAAATATATATAACAACAAAAATGAATTTGCTGCATAGTTCTATCAAAATTTCCTTCAAGCTGTAGCATCAGCAATGATCTCTAACAGTTGCGATTCTATTACTGGTTCATTGAATGTGTATGTCGTTGAGATATATTGATAGATTAACCAGTTGACAAAACTTAATATAGTTAACATCCTATAATATTTATCCAATCGACTGTCGTTTAGGGTATCAGCAAACCAGCTTCTTGAGGCATGCACACAAAATGCGCTAAGTAGGCTTCCAATTCCTACTATACAGTCGTTGAATGGTGGCCCATAGTCCCTCATTGATTCAGGTGCTTGATCATAGAAGAAATCCTCCAGGCCAGGTTCAGCAAGCCCTTCCATTGCCCCTAGTAACACAAACTGGGGAACTAGCCATAGCATGCTCATGGCTTTTATAAGCTCTTCAGGAGGCTTGCCGATAGAAATAAGTTTCGTAACAATGTTCAGCCTTTGCGCCTCCACCCTCCAAGCAATTGTACAACAAAATATCGATAAGAGCATACCGAACCAAATTCTAACTTTGGCTGCATATTCTTTTGATGGGGATAATCTTCTGGATAGTAGTGTATATAGATTGGAGATCACTAAATTTGAGAAGAACTTAATCACAAAGAGGGAGATTAGTGGAACCTTTATATTGTTGATAGTGCAAGGATTCATATTGCTTCCTTGCTCAATAAAGAAGGTCTTCCCTGTAGACTTCACCAAACCATAAGCGAGGAAGGTTCCCCACAGTCGATACATTTGTAATAGATGTATCGTTTCTTTCACTTCCGTAATTGTACAAAGCCTCCAATTTTGTTGCTGTTCTTGTAGAGATTGAGAAGATGATTCAATGATGGCAGCTTTGTGTAACCAGCTGCAATCCATCAAAATTACATTTTAGAGAGAATTAAAATAAGAGATCGAAGGATTTAAAGAGATAAGAAGAATTTTACACTAAACCTGATACGATCAGTTTGTTGCAATCTTAATTCATTTCCAAAATTATCTTTTTCATATAACTGGCAAGGGTAATCAGGATGTCTCTTCCATGTAGCGGCCCAAATAACTCGACAAACATTAGTGAGTGGACTCCCACTAGGTCTATTGTAGGAATAATAAGGAGAACCGCACAAGAATATAAAACAAGCTACCCCTATTGCTATTGCTGAAATTTTGTATGTAGTTGCCCAACTAATATCAGCATTCATAGAGAGCCAGAACGTGCCGATCATGATGCCAACAAACCCGTAGATCCACCACCAAACATTTATGCGAGCATCAACTCGAATCTCATCTTTATCCTTCGCCTTGAATTGGTCAGCAAAAAATGCTTTCAATGTGGGTTCGCTATTTGATCTGCCTAATGCTATTAAGACCAGTCCCCCGTAGAAGAGAGACTTCCGAGCAATCATATGTGGATGCATCCCTAAAATGTATAGAAGGATTAATCCCTGTGATAATGTTAGATGCCTTAGAAAGGTCGATACACTTCAAGGAACAAAAAAAAAAAAAAACGAATAATTATATGTTTTAAGAAATTGAAAGAACTTACAATAATGTAAGCAAGAGCACAGATGATAACCATGGTAAAACGACCAAGGTAAGAATCTGCAATGTGAGCAACAAGAATTGCTTTTATCGTAGTTACTCCCTCTTTCACATTCACAATTGCTGCAGCATTTGGTAATGTTTCACCCCAGAAATCGATGAAGTTTGTTATCAAGAGGTATACCACACCATACTCCACTAAGCTATAGCTGAAAATCATACCTACAATTGAAATGCATTAAAAATAAGGGTCCCGTTTGGCACCTACGCTTTACCCTACGCATTTTGTCCTACATGGGTTAGAAGTTTTGGAATGGGCTGATTTTTGGTGAGGATGATCTCTATGGTGAGAAGATCATCCTCACAAAAAATCAGTCCATTCAAAAACTTTTAACCCCATCAAAAATGATTTACAAAAAATAGATGGTCCACGATTTTTCCACTTGTAAACATGGGCTAGAAATTTCGGAATGGGCTGATTTTTGGTGAGGAGGATCTTTTAACCGTAGAGATCACTCTCACCAAAAATCAGCCCATTCCAAAACTTCTAACCCATGTAGGACAAAACACGTCGGGTAAAGCATAGGGTAAAGTGTAGGGTGTCGAACATTTCCCAAAAAATAATTAGACGACTCCCAAACTGGTATGCATGACATTCCACTTAGTCGATATTTTAAAAGCAACAAATAGGTTGTAGTATGTCCTTTGTATTGGAAATTAAAGTTTTAAAACTCGACAATCTGACTCAAGTCAGATCTTCATTGAGTGATGTTGATTCCGCTTCCATCTGTAACATTGGTGGACCCTGCTTGAAGAACCTAGGTATAGGAGATGGAGTCGAAGTAGTTAGGGATTCCAATATGGAAGTTTATTGCTAGCTTTCAGGTTTCTTTGTGGTAAAACTTCAAAGAATGAGGTGGAGTTTAGATCATTAGCTTAAGGTCGTAAGCTTGTTGGTGTAAATGGATAAAATAGTCATTGAATCAGATTCTTTGCTATTTTGTAAGACGCTAGTAAGGAGAATTTTCCTTGGATTGTGGATCCTTGGATGAATAAAATTAACTAAGGATACTCTAAAAGATCAATGTGGTCCATAGGCTAGGGAACACTTTTGGGATGGCAAACAGTAATAGATGCATTCGACTGCAATGGATTTAAGAAGAAAGAATAATCCAATCTTCAATTCTGAATTTGATTTATTTTGGAGAATAATCATGTTCATTCAGAGAGAAAAGGGTCTGCTCAACTTCAAAATTCGATTTTGTAATTAATATAACAGGTATACTGTTGTGTGTGAGATGTTTTGTATACTATTTTTGTGGATTCCTGTTTTGGGGAAGATAAATGCGTTTTAGCAGTCCTGACTTTTTAAATAGAGATCTCTAGGACTATAAAACTTAAAAGAAAATAGTGATTGTTCTTATTTTGATCCGTAGACGTAGGCACACTACCGAACCATCTAAATTAGGTGGTGACTCTCAATTCTCAGAAAATCTCCTAATTTTTCAGTCATATACTTTTTTTTTATTTAGTAAAAAGTGTTGAGGCATTTTCTAGAACTTTGGGTTACCTCAAGGGGTTGATGATTTTTTAGAGGCATTTGGCTAAAAAGTTGAGCATTTAGTGTTTTGTTGAGGCCCTTAGGAGGATGGACGAATTTCTAAGACTGGAGAAAGTTTTTCTAAGCTTTGTACATGTTTTGTGATTTTGGAGTCTTAGTTATGATTTTTGAAGCGATTTTATCTTTTGATTGGGTGTACTTGGAATTGCCCTATAAAAGGTATCGATGCCCAAGGGTATAATTAAGTTTGGGGCTGGGGTTTAGGTGTTAGGAAAGATTTGTGCCTTTGATTTTGAGTTCAAGATTGAATAATGTTTAAATCAAGCCCTTGGATTCAATCAAATGTCTATTTTACCCAATTTAGAAAAGGTTTACACGTTTGATATATTAGGGGTGAGATATGATTAAGATTGACTTTGAACCATGAATGTGTTGTGTATGTGAACACCTTTGTGAAACTCACTTAGTAATTTGGTTAAACACTTATTGGATACTTAACCAAACACCTATTGGGTACCTAACCAAACACCTTATATGTTACACTTTCCAAGACTTTGTTTAATAATGGAAATGAAGGGTAACTCAACTAATAGTAGCAAATGCAAAATAGATAAATAATCACACAGAGAAAAGAGTAAGAACACAATACACACAACATGAGATTTTATGTAGTTCACCAAAAGACTACATCCACGGAGGTATGAGCATTGGAGCTCGATTTCACTATAAAGAAAACGGGGCAAATTGATACGATAACTTCCTTTATCTCTTAAATTCATCTTCTTCTAGATCACAATATTCCCAAACCTCTCAACCACTTATCTCTTGGATTTCTTTCTTTCTTTACACTCTTCTCTAGAAAAAAAAACTGAGACTTGAAATTAGACTTTTTACAACAAAAAAATAAAAAAAAAATTTAGAAGTACCACATAAGTGGGTCACTTACATAAGTTACAAGTCTAACTCAAATTACCTTGGACTGACCCAACAATACGCACACTTGAACCAGGACTAATTGATTTTTAAGCCATACTTTAACAGTAAATCCTCTTATTCTGTGTGATTTTTTTCATTTTGCTTTGTTTTTCACATTACCCTTCTTTTCATGTTATATTTTTTTGTTCATTAATATTTATCTAACTTAATTAGCAAAAAAATCTCTAATGAAATTGCCGACATCATAGAAGGTTGGAAAAAGCAATTATATCAAGCTGATTACCTGTTATGAAAAGGCCAGCCTTGCAGAAACCTACATAGTACCCGATCCAGCTTTTGATACCAAGCTCACGAATGCTCACTATGGTCATTGTCAAGTAATTTTTTTTTTTTTTTTTTTTTTAAGAATTGCTACTTCAAACCTGTAGGTTTTTCTTTCCTGTAACTTCAAAATAGAAAGAAGTTCAACATCTTAAGAACCCGAAACAAATTATCAAAGATACAATTTGATAAGGGACATATGAAAAAGAAATCCAACTCTAATTATAGAATCAAAATTCTTTCAATTCATTGAAGGTTACTGATGCATGGTACATTAGTACTTATTATGCAAACATATAATCAGTGCTCTTTAAATATTATTAGGGGTTTGATTAAAGAGCTTCAAAAGCCGTAAAAATTGCATTTTATTCTTTTCAAACTTAACATTCGTGAACTGTTAAGAATAGTTCAATAATCTGGAGAATAATACTTTCATTTAAAAAATCGAATTAAATGGGAGATTGCTAACAAGGGTTCAACACTGAGTTGACCTGGCAGTGCATAGAGAATCCTTAAACGTTTGAGGTGTTTTTTTTTTTCATTTTTTTTTTTCAACACTGAGTTGACCTGGCAGTGCATAGAGAATCGTTGATTTTTAACTCATATTTCGAGAAAATAAATCTATGGTTATCTGTGACTCTAAGTCAAGGCAGTGGTGTACTCTGTGTCCAATGCAGGCAGTGCAGAACGACTCTAGTTTTATTTTCAAGTGTCGATCTCAAACATAAAAATCAAACTGATACTAATTAAACCTATCTTACTCTCTAAAATTTTTATCATACCACATCAATGATATATATCTCTAACATTTATTAAAATCAGAATTCCAAAAAAGTTTTATATACCTGTAATAAATTGAACCAGCTTAGCAATAGATCCAGTTAGATATGATGGTGCGGATTGGCTGATTGTCTTTTTATCTTCTTCGATGCCTCTTTCCTGGGAAAAAAAGTAAATAAAAATAAAATGGGATTATAATGAAATAAATCAAGAACAAGTTTTGAATGAAACTTATTGGAAGAAGTTGAAATCCTTTTAATACGAGAGAAGAGAGGTAGTGTCCGTGTCCTTGTCCTTCTACAAAACGCGTTTCCCATTTATTTTATTTTCTTGTATCCTTCTGAGAAATCTCTTCTCTTTTAACTTGTAAACCTCCTCTCCATTGTTTCTATGAAAGTCGTTGTTGTTGTTGGAAACTTTAAGAGTCGATGGAAACTTCAAGAATTGTTGTTGGAAACCTCCTCTCACCTGTAATTAATGTGTTTTCAAAAATTAAATAAATTTCTTAAATTAAAAATATTTTAAATAATTTTATTTGAAATCAGAATATCCTAACTAACGTAGTAAGATTTCAAATCTTACTAAGGGTCATTGGGCTCACATGGTTTACCTTGATCCATTATTATGAAAATGGACAGCCACCATACTCCCAAATTTCAAATTCAACTGGAAAAAATAACTTGTCTTTTAAAAAAAAATTCCAAGTTCTTGAAAGGGTATTTTAGAAACACCGACCGGTTAATGGGTGATAATAGGCTTACCCCTGCAAACTACAAGATTAGGTTTATCCAGAACCACCGACCTGTGAAGCGTGTAGCCACACACTAACATGTCATCCAATGTTGACTAATGTTGAAAAAGATCTATGGTCGCACTTGCTACATCAGCGGCGTACAAACTGCACATGTTTTAGATCCTTTTATCATGACTCTTGAATTTTTAGGGCGGAAAAAGCTGATAAATATTAAAATGAATTATGTGTAAAGATATCCAAGTGTTAATGATTTTAATAAGGCTTAAGTTTTGAATGCACATGCTTACAAATATCATATATTCTTTATTTACCAAGAATGAGTACAAATGATGATTTTGAAAAGAAAAAAATATAAAAAACAATAAATCAATGAAAGATAAGAGAGTTTTCTAAGCATTTGGATATAAATACTATGAAAATTTTAATATGCATACACACAAATTTTTGAAAGATTTTTTTTTAGAGTATTGAAGTCGAATTATACCTGAACCATTCTCGTATCGTATTTTTGCCGTTCTTTGAATTTTTGACCTAATTTTTAAATATACTAAATGTATATTCTGAATCATTCTCGAATTAATCCCATAACAATTTTTTACCGTACACCAAATTACTAACTATGGTTTAGACCAGTCATTTGGGTTGATATATGCAACTTAAGATCTGGCACATAGAACATTGGATGGGCTTGGCCCATTAACTTAAGTACCAGGCTAGTTAGTTTCCCTTAATTCCGCCTTCTTTAAGTGGTTCCAAAGCAATAACTATGACACTTGGCACAATATGATCAATCAACCACGTCACCAAAGTAAGTTAGTCGTTACCAAAGACAATGCTGTAATGTCCCACATCAAAGAGTATTCCATGGCACACTATTTCGGGTCAACTGACCCATCTGCACTTTTGTCCAACATTTTGGACCTACAAAACAAGAACCAGAACCGAAAAACACTTTTCTTAGTTGGTAAGATTTCAAATCTTACTAAGGTTTTGAAAATGAATAGTTACTGAACTCCCACCGAACTTCCAAATTTAAAATTTAACAGTAAAAAATTAATATATATAATTTTGGCCTCTACATATTCCTGTGGCATCGCATCATGCTATTGGATGCCACAAGGTGCAGTCAACAGCCTTTAGTTAGATTTAAAATCTTACTTAGTAAGGCTAGTCTTACCCAACAAGAACACACTTTTGGCAAAAATCACTAATCAAACTGATTTTTGGCATGTAAGTCAATAAATGAGTGCATACAACTTTATTGGGCTTGAAATTATGTGCCATACAGCACATTTGCTTATGGGCTTTATGGCCCAGGGATTGCATGTAGTAGCTTTCTAAGAATTAAGATGATGTTTTCGTGAGATGCTTTGGATCGGTTGAAAAATAAAGGGACCACTTGCGGGGTAGGGTAGACCAAGAGACACCTTAGATATTTTGTTTGCCAAATTTCCAAACTACCCTTAGTTTTGACTGGATTGACCCTAGCAAGAATCCTTATTAGCAAACATGGTTAGGGAGTATTCTATTAGTGGGTACATAGAGTTGGTGCAAGCGTAGTTTTAAAACTCATTGAGTTGACTCAGTCCGATTGGATTTTGAGTTGAACCCTAAAACTATAAAGAGCCAACTTTTCGAGTCAACCTGAAAAATTATCAAGTCCACTCATCCAATTGGCTGAAACAGTTTGATAATGCACCGAGTCAGGTAGAAACTCGATCAACTGAGTTGTCCAGTTATTCCTAATAGTTTTATGGAGAACAGAAGATAAATATATTTATTTATTTAAAAATATTACAAACTATTTTTAAAATGTTTATAAATTTTAATATATTTTAGTTTGACTCGTCCCAATTCACTGGAAAAATTTCAGATAAACTCAATGGTCATTCGAGGCAAGGCAAGACAAGTTTTCAGGTCCTAAAACAAGGAATGTAAGTGGCAATGCCCACAATAAAAATATATGATAATTGATAAAGTGCCTCTACTTTTTATTTTAGGAATAATAGAATTGATCTAATTATAAGAATTTTTAGATAAAGTAACAAAAAGTACATCATTATTAGTCCCCATAGAGAGATACAAAAAATCGTTATATAAGATGTAGGATCCAAAAATATTCCTTTTTTTTTTTTTAATTATTGATAAGCTGGGATTAGAGGGCCCCATCTTGATTACATGAGCTCAACGTGAATAATTGCAACCTAAATCTTCGATAATTATTCACATTAATTCCTAAGGTACGCATGATGCATCCTCAGTTACAAACAAATCCTCTCAAAAGGCCCTTAACTTCGCAGGAAAATCTGTCGCTCTATTAGATTCACGCAAGATGCTAGTTCTTGAATTTCTTTGATATCTTCCATGTACTTCCAAGAGGCTTCATTTCCTTCTCTTATACATCTAATTGCATACAGAGAGTCTGAAATCAGTGCCATCTGATTATAACCCTTCCTCCGAGCAAAAGTTAAAGCGGCCAACCTACCACTACGTCATAAGGCGCAAGAAGCAACACTAGTTTTGCGGACAAAACGACTGCTTCAAGCTGTCGTTTTAAGCGACTGATTCCAGCAGTCGCAAATCATTATTTTTCCGTGACTCAATGCGAGTCAACGCTACTCAACGCGGCTCAGTGCGCGTCAACACGACTCAGCTCCTCACTCTCACTGTTTCACACACAAACAAATTGTTCAACTGTGTCTCTCTCTCTCTCTCTGTCACTCGACTCTCTCTCTTTCGATGGATTTTGAATGACGAATCGAAATCAGTCGACTCTCTCTCTCGATTTTGAACGAAGTATTGAAATCAGTCGACTCTCTCTCTCGATTTGATTGTGAACAAAAATCTTCGATTCTTCGCTCATCTCTCACTTACAGGTCTCGGATTTTGACTCTTTCTCTCCATCTCGATTTGATTTAAAAAAAAAAACCTTCGATTCTTTGCTCGATATCTCACTCACAAATCTCGGATTTTGATTCTTTCTCTCCATCTCGATCGGATTTTGAAAAAAAATCGTCGATTCTTCACTCGATCTCTCACGTATAAATCTCGGATTTTGAAGAAAGATAACTAGGGTTTTGAATCTGTGGTCACACGCAATCAGATTTCGATTTGTGATTTTTAGGGTTGTTTCGATTTGGTTTGAACTCGATAAGAAAATTAAATTGATTTCGATTTGGTTTGAACTCAATTAATTCTGATCTTGATTTCGTTTGAACTCGATTTGGTCTGAACTGGAGAAGAAGATTAAAGTGATTTCCTTTTGGTTTGATTTCAATTTGGTCCGAACTGGAGAAGAAGATTAAAGTGATTTCGTGTTACGAGTTTTAGGGCTTTGTTCGATCTCCCCCTTTCTAATCATTTTAACTTACCTTCGATCTTTGGTTTATGATCAATATTATTGAGTGTAATCAACAATGATGATTGTTTGTCAGTTTTTTTTTTTTCAATTTCATTGGAGGGTTATTGGAGATTTAATCTTAATTATTGCTTGATTTTGCAGGGATTTAGGGTTCGAGTCTTCATGTACCCAAGCAATATCTGAGGTATTATTACCATTTTTTTTTGTATTTTTTAGTCTGTGGTTTACTCAGTGCGTGGCTGCAATTTTTGGTTTAATAATTGACACTTACGAATTTGCACTTGAACTGTTTTATTTATTTTATTTATATTTTTCAAGTGGAATTACAAATTTTCTGTCTTTGAGTTTTTCCACATCAATCATGGACAAGTGATGGGGTTAGAAATGATGGAAATATTATTGATTATCGATCTCTATCTAGTGGGAGGAACATGTGTGAATAGAAGCTGAGTGCCTTCTAAAGCTCTTCTAGCAGTGAGTTGTCGGATGCGTGAGCTTCAGAATGAGCATCACTTGAAGGCTTTTAGTTTACAGGTAACGGAGTAATCATGCCCTCCTTAATTTTCACACAAATCCAAAATTTAAGTACATGTGTTGAAAATCATGGCAAAATGAAGTTTTGGACCAAGTATTGCCCTTAATGGATCACCTTTTAATTGAGAAGATATGAAGGATAGTATTATTGCAAAATGTTGATTAGGTGATTAAATGTTAAAAATGAGTGGTCAATAGTTAAGTAGTAGACACCAACCTGACTGAATTGCTGTTTGTCTCTATTTGTTAATTGAGATATGTTAGGAAAATTGGGAAGAGCTTAGAAAGCATGGGCTGTATTTCTTTGAATTTTCAGATTTTGAGGGGAAGGTTGGTAGCGGGGGAAGGGGACGGACTGACCTTTTTCTACCATATTTATTGATATACATATTTCTTGTATTTCTTATATTTTGTTCTTAAAAAAGTTGGTTATTTTTGGTAGCTTTAAATATCAGCATTCTTACATCTATGTGGAAGTATGTTTCCTTGAGGGACAAAATGTTTCCTCATCAATTAAACTTATACTGGTCCAACAATTGTTGATTTTGTAGATGTTGTCTAAATTTACGCACGCAAGTATACGTATCGAAACAAGTAATAAAGTGATAAGAAAGTATCGTTCCCACGGAGACTAAATACCAATCTATTTTTAATTACCAATTTATCTCAATCTAATTTTATCCAAACAAAAGTAAAAATAGGATTTAAGACTAAACAAGAAAAGTAACGGAGAAAATGAATTTGTAAATTAAAATCAATGAGTGATGAAATCTAGGTTTATAATTTCCCCCAAACAATCCACTTAATTAGATTACCTTTCCTTCTATGATAAATTAATCCACTACAATTGTCACCCAAGAACACTAAATTCTCTACAAGCCTCTGTCGATGGTCATGTAAAACTAACTCCCTATATGTCTATGAGAATTAAATCAAGAAGAATTCATTAAGAATAAGCTCTCATAAGGGATGCACATGCAACTTGAGTATATGTCTATCTCAAATTAGCATATGTTACTCTATCTAGGTCATGAACACAAAATAACTCTGTCGATATTATTAAGGTTCACCGAATCAATTCAATCAATGGCCAATTAATTAAATCGCATTAAACATAGGATAGAATAAACAATCACATGTGGAATCAGAGAAGAAAGAAATAAAACTAATCAAATATCATGAATGGGTTCCATTATAACCCTAGAATAGAAATTAGTTCATCATTGAAAAGAAAACAAAATCACAAAAGTATTCAGCCATTCTTAGAGATTACAAATATCAAGAGAAGAGATAAAGTTTAGAAAGATAAAATTCAAAAGTCGAATCTCCAACTCTCGTCCTCCTTCTCGATCTTGTGCCTCCAAGAAAAACCCCAAAACTTCTGTCCTCAAATAAGGGTTAAACTTTCCTATTTATAGGTATGGAGTCATTAGGGTTTAAGAGTCCCAAAATCCGTCTCTAATTCGATCACCATAAATTAACGTGTAAAGCTGGAAACGTAAGCAGGCCATGGCCTCCCAGTATATCATGCCGCGGCTTGTACTTTTATATTTCTGTTATGCCATTCTTGAATTCCTGCCGCGGCCTCGTTTTCTATCAAGCTGCGGCTTGAAGACTTCTTAGCTTGTATGCTTAGCTTCCTTCTTCCGAGAGTGAACCAATTTGGAGTCAGAATTTCTCCTAAACGTATGCAAACATCCCAATGTTCCATATTGTTCATAATCTGTAAAATAAGCATAAAAATCAAATAAAAACATATAAACATATAAAAAGTATAAAACTAACTAAACTTAAATAAAAACAACTAAAAGACTCTAAAATTAACAAAATATTATATTTAAAAGTGGTTAATTCGTAGGTATAAAACCTACTCATCAGTAGCCTTTGGCTTCTCTTTTTTTTTTTCATTACCATTCAATTGGAGTTTAAAATCATATTGGATTTAATGTTCAGGATGGGCTTGAACACACTTGAACCAATAGAGTTGGATGTTGGCTTTTATGGTTTAGGAAGTGATTAAAGTAATTTTCTTCTCAAATTGGTGATGTTTTGAAACCTGTTAATTGGTAAAAGACAAGCATGTGTATCTAGATTAAGGAACAAAGATGAAAAAGAACAACATAGGACTCACTTTGCTCAAGTAAAGCCTATGTTGGGCCATCTAGATTAAGGAACCTTGAGTATAAGTAATTGAGTTTCTATTTTATTGCTAGAACTTCCACTCACTGCTAAATGTTTTGGGGCTCACACCATTGAACTATTATGATTCAGATACCATTTACTTACAAGCACGAGGATCTACTACAATTTGGCAATCCTTATCTCCTTTGGCATTTGTGAATTTCGATCAAGTTGTCATTTCTCTAATGTTTTTAGCAAGTAAGTTTGAATCCTACTTAATACTTTTTTTCTGTAGATCATTTTTCTCTCCTCACAAATTAGTCTTATTGTCGAATTTGGACGAATTTCACTGGCCAGGTTATCCTTGCAACTCTCCTTTTGCTATTGCTTCTATTTTTTTTGAGTGGGATGGAATCCTTCCTTTGCTTATATTTGTTGTGTGGTTTGATGTAGTGAATTTGATATTGCCGTTGTAGTCACAGTCAGAAGAATCTTCCAATTGTTTGTTGGCTCTCAGCTTTTGCATTGCCGTCATAGATAACGATTCATTTGCACCAATCAATAATACCCTTGCAGGATCCATTGTGAGTACATGATGGTTATATATTACATATCAAAGAGAATATTACAGCATCTTCTCTTTCTGCTATCAACATTGAAATAACCTTAATATTCTCAAAGTAAATTGATTTGATTGAATATCACTCTAGTCTTCAATACAACATGTTTATCTATAAGTTCTGATAGGTTCCAAGAACAAAGTTTCTCTGCTTTTCATCATTGGAACATAATCATATGAGGCAGAAAAACACTTGGATGAGAACAACGACCATCAAACCTCATATAAAATAGACTACATGATTTTTGGGGGAGTGGAATCCACACATGGTTACATGATGACATTTCAGGTTGCTGGGCCACCGAAATGGTTGAGTTGTGTGGGGGTGTGCATAGTATGTTAATTCACTTCTGATCCAGCTCACTCTGCTGCCAGAGATGTAATTTTGTCATATATTTTTTGGTTGTTTTTCTTAATGTGTCCTCACTAAAACTTATATAGTTAAAATAGAAGGTAACATGCCAGTGTCATCATAAGCACACTACGTCATATTGCATTTTCAGCGACTGTGCAACAACTCGTAAGTTGCAAATATCTATTCAGCATGGATAGGCTCATATATAACAAGTCTATTTTCTTTTTTCTTTCAATTACATAATTAGTGTCTTTCATAGTTAAGTAATCAACAGAATGTTGTATATGAGCCTATCCATTTTGAAGTCTAGTGAGCCAATTTAAGATGGATTTTGTACAAAGAGAACATAATGAGATATAAAATTGGAGACCTACATATAGAAGTGTCTTATAAACCATTTAAGCAAACTGCATTTCAGGTACCATATGTTTCTCAATTTACTCTCTTATTTAACTGTATTAGAGTTGATGGTCTGGGAAAGGGACTACTGCCATTCCAGACAAAGGTGTACATGGACCTCTCATATCAGCTATAACAGTGACACCAAGTATGTTCATCTAGATATTTTGCTTCTATCCTTTCTATTGCCTTGTGGTGATACTTGAGCCAAACATTTTTGATGTTTTGAGTAGTGTGTTGTAATCTTTAATTGGGTTGTCATAAATAATTTAAGAATTTGGGGTGTAGTAAGTAAAAGTTGGGATGTTAATAGAAGCTCTCTTAAAAAATATTTAGGTAGACTCCTTAATTTTCTTATAAGAGTCGTGATAATCTGACACTTTTTTTCATCAGGGTTGAAGATAGATAGTTTCCGCTGATTCATCCACTCCATACAAAAGAGCTTCTTGTCCAACACAACATGTGCAGTGACCATGACACATCCATTCTTCATCTCGAACCAGGAGTGGTCCGCGGGGTTGTATACATCCACAAACCTTGAGTTTCCGATTGTGAAGCTCGACCGTCCTCCCATGGCATAGAGTTTGCCCTCGAATCCGCAGGCAAAGCAGCCCCACCTAGGCCTCCAAAGAGGCTTTGATCCTTTTGGATGCATAGGTAGTTGTTTGTGGTTGGTAAGTAATAAATGGTTGCTTTGCTTACGCACAATGAATACAAAGGCTTAAGTTAGGCTTGTAATCGTGGGTCTCATGATAGCTAAATACCATTGCTTCCTCCTGAGCAACATTTCAGAAACAATCCAATGGTTTTTGATTCATTTTTTTGAACTTCATATGGAATCTCAACAGAATCTAAACCTTAGAATTGTTTGGTGAAATGGAAGCAAATGCATAAGCACTCGGGCTCCAACCAACCTTGGCTGGTTGAAGTGAACCCACCCTTGGATCAACTCTCAACCCAAGCACAATTCAACTTGAGCTTGAGCTTCTAAATCAGGGATGAGTTTAGGTTTGAGTTGTAAGTAACTTTGGACTTCTTACTTACCAACTAGAATGTGAGGGATATTGTTTTAGTTCTCAATTCTTATTTGCTTATTTTCTGTTCATGTGGTCATCCTGTATCATTTGGGTGTGTGCAGGCCAAAGAAATGCTGAAGAAGTTGAGGGTTAAGGAGATTCACAACAATATGGAATTTAAGATCATAGGACTCAGCGAGTAGCTTTGCAATAAGCAATTGTATTGCTTATTTTTATTACTGTTTCTTTCGCTGTCCTTAGCATTCTTAATCTATGATAAGTGATGATGGCAACTACTAGTTTTATTTATCGTCTAGACTGATTCGCATATGGTCTTTTTCCTAGGGCCCAGCTAACTGGAGAATGTTGTATGGTATGGACATCAATTTAGACAATGGTCTTGTGCTTGTTGCTAATAGCTTTGGATTTCTCTACTTGTGAGTAATCTTTTTTTGTGGTTTACTTGGCACTTTATTTTATTATTATAGCACAGTTATTATTACAAAATACAAGTATTTATACTAAATTGGGTTCTATTATTCTCCTATGCTTTTTGCAGGGTGGATATGCGCTCGAACAACAAAACTTGTGGGGCATCACTGCAATCTTCTTCAGCCAGAACTTCTTCTAAGTTGTGGGAATGATCGCTTTGTAGGCTTCTCAAGCTAATTGTCCATATGAATCATGGTCCAATTCATCAACAATTGGGGACTTTGTGGATTCTCGAGCCTCAGGAATTCACAAGGAGATGATGCTCTTAATCTCTGTTTCTAGGTGATATTTTTTTTCCCTACTCCCACCTCTTACTTTTGACTGTACAAAGCTTATATAGATTAAATGGAAGACTTGTTCTAAGGATGGTAACAGCCAATGCCAGTACACTTTCCACATTCAAAAAGTGTTTGTGAATGTATTAATATGTGAGCTCCACATTAGTAACTATGTTGGCTTCTGTATCGCTATAAGTCATGTACCTACCGATGTCTCTGTGAATTGTTTTCAAAAAGTGTTTGCGATGGGACTATTAGCGACGACTACCGACGGAAAACAGTGGAACATAAACCTGAGTCACATTATGAAATTAGATGGAAAACAGTGGTATAACAAAAATTAAGACAAAAGCATAGATATCATAATACCAATTAGTCTATTGGGTGCTTCAATCACGTTTTCAGACTAGAAGAAACACATGCACATACAGTTGATCTATATGCTCCCCAACCTTCTAGAATGCAATAGTTCTGCTCACAATATCACTGATCTCATTCATTCCCCCCGCCATATATATATATATAATGCAGCAGTTCTGCTCACAATATCACTGATCTCATTCATTCCCCCCGCCATATATATATATATATATATTTGGGATGGGTAAGCTGGACTTGAACCCACGACCTCAAAGTTGCTTTGCAATGTGGCAAACCAACTGAGCTATGGGTCTAAGCCCTTCCCCACACCATATATACTTGTAAACTGTTGACTTTGTAGCTTCGTGTGCTTAAAATAATATAGTTCACATGTTCTTCCAATTGATTTATTGCTTGTATTGGTAACAACATGTAATAGAGCATGACAAGCCACACGAACGCTCTTCCATAACCAAGAAATTAACTGGGCAGATAGTTCAAATGAGCCAGCAGAAGTTTGCTTCTAATGTTGTGGAGAAGTGCTTAGCTTTTGGTGGTCCTGCAGAACGTCAGATCTTGGTGAATGAGATGCTTGGCTCCACTAATGAAAATGAGCCTCTACAGGTTTGCCAATTCTGCAAGATTTATATCAGTAGATGTGGTTGGAAAGCATATCCTAGAATGGATCATCGGAAGAATAAAACACACAAGCATTGCAACTCTCTCAGAATGGATCATCGGAGGAGACAGAGATGGCCGTGGACATAACTGCTTTGGCTGATACCAATGAGGACCCGAGTATGGAGATTGAGGATGGAAGAGATGATGAGGAGATGGAGGTGGAGGATGGTGATGCAGGAGGGGATAGGTCTGATTTCAAGTTTAAGATCTTGGGTGTGTTGAAGCAAGGAGACTTTGAGGATAAGAGATCTTCTAAGCACACTCAAGTGGATTAATAGAGAATTTGTACTATTTGGGAAGCTGCTTATGGCCTGATTCCTTTAACTTCCTCAGCCGTTGATATTCCTGAAATCATAGTTGCAACCCCATTACGACCTTCCTGTTTTATCATGGAACCTGTATTTACCACTCCTGGAATCACATGCGTCTATGGCTCTTGCTTCTCGCTTGCTGTTTGTGGTGTTAACCGTGTGTGTCAGTCACAAAGCTCGACCCAATGGAAGCAAGAGAACAAGAAGTGGTGATATATGTTCTACTAATGATGCTACCGAGGACTTGCAATCAAGAAATGGAATACAAAAGGATGCAAAAGCAATAAAAGTAAGAAAACAAGGGCCCGTGGCAGCATTTGATTCTTATATTCTGGCTTCTGTGTGTGCTTTGGCTTGTGAATTTCAGATGTTCCCATTGATTTCTAAAGATGTACCTAGCATGGCCAAGCTTGCAAAACTTAATGGTTCTTCAAATGGGTTACAAAATGGTTTGTGTGCTGCCATACAATATGCTCAAAGGATATTAGGAATCTTAGAAGCACTATTTTCACTAAAGCCATCTACCATTGGCACTTCATGGAGTTATAGTTCAAATGAGATAGTCGCTGCAGCTATGGTTACTGCTCATGTTTCCGAACTATTTGGACGATCGAAGGCGTGCACGCGTGCTATCTCTGTATTTATGCAGTGTAAGTGGGCTAATGAAATTTATACAAGGGTGTCCTCATTGTATAACCTCATTGACATTCATGAAGGATACAAGGGTGTCCTCATTGGAAAAGGATGCATCAGATTTGGCTAATTTCCTTATAAGGGACAGACATATTGGATTTAATTGTAGTGCCCAAGTTCTTCTAAAGTCTGTACTCGCCGATAAACAAGAGTTATGTCTCTCTGTTGTTTCCTTGCTGTGGCACAAGTTGGTTGCAGCCCCGGAAACAATCAGTCAGTCTTCGACAAGCCCTTCGATCTACTTTGGTAAGTTTTATCCATGATCTAAAATATTGCTTCCACATTTTTTGTCAAATCCAATTCGAAAATGCATCAGGATCGGCCTCTTTGGCCAATGGCCCCTCTATTGTGTTTGTTTAAGTGGTTTAGTTACCTTGGTCATTCCCTTTCTTGCTCCCTCAAAATGGTTCAAGGTGGTTCAGTTTCCTTGGCTTAACCCTCTCATCTATATGTTACATCTAAGTGGTTCAGTTACCATGGCCAACCCTACACCGTGGTACATCTTAGTGGTTTGGCCTCCTCATGACAGCCAACCCCTCATTTTCCAATCCTTAGGTGGGTCGGCCTCCCCATAGAGATGTAAAGTGATTTGATCGAGTTTTTTCATTAGCAATAACTATTATCGTTGCATCTACTTCTCCTACTCCTACTCCTACTCATTAGCTTATGCTGTTGTTTCTTCTCTTTCTTAGTAGTTGATGCTATTGTTTATTTTCCTTTTATTTCTTCTCATGCTCTTGTTGTAGCTAATATTATTGTTATTTATCCTTCTCTTACTCTTGCTCAATAGCTAATACTACTACTACTATTATTAATCCTCTCCCTCCTACTTTTTTGAATTACTTTAAGAAGATTGATACATTAACGAAATTGTGTAAAGCTACCTCAGCAACAACATAGCAAAGTATTATAACTAGTCGCCATAAAATTAATCAAGTAGCAAAAGTCATTACAACATGCTCTATTGTCAAAGTAAAAAATGTATTGTATCCAACAGAGTTGCAGACACATAAATCAACCAAGTCAATTCGAGGAACTGAACAGTCACCAAGATGAAACAATTACATATTTAAGGTTACTCTTATGTATGTTACAAGAATCATGAGGATGGGATCTTCATTATCATAAATGGTAGACAACATAAGTGAGTAATTACAATTAAATTTATTATCCTCATTAAAGAGTTTACTGTATAAAATAAGGAGGTTTCTTCCATTGAAACCACAAGGCACACAATTCTAGCGCTCATATTTCTTCCTGTTTTGCAGTTTTAATCAGTTATTAGCTTGAACGTCGAAGGCTCTTTAGACGACATCACACCAATGTCTTTTCAGGTCAAGGCAAATGAAGAAAGCGATCTAGAAAAGAAAGATTCACCAGAAAAGATGACAAAAAATTCAGTGAATCATTAGAGAAGAAAACAGGAGAGCCACTTTAATTATAGTGCGGATCTTGAGAAGTGGAAGATTCGAAAAATTCCTCCAATAAGAGTACAAAAAAATTCTATATTTTGTAAAAATACATTATAATTGTTCTCTCTCAAAAAAAATATTTGCTTGAATTTTTGAAATAGTAGTATTTTTTTCAGAACAACTTATAGATTAGAAGTCAAAATAATTTTTTTAGAGTTAAGAGATTAGAATGGATATCTATGGTTGGTTTCTAAATTTAGACATTAAGAGCAATTTGGCTTCTTTTAGTCTGAAAAGTTAAAATTATATTATTATTGCAAATTACAAGATTATTCTCCAGAATAATAATGTCATATATGTTGGGGTTCAAAAAGAATGTGTTGTACCAAAGTGGGCGGGCATTCTATGGAAATTACTGGACCAATTGCCAAGTTTTTTAAACAGTTAGCAAAATGGCCACATAGCCATTTTGGAATTTATTTTATTTTATCAAAATGGGTATGTTCTATACGGAAATCAAACTTAATTTATCCTTATACCCTTTTTAGAAATTCATACGAATGAATTGTCTTTTTTCCAAATATATATTCAGCAAAATTTATTTTTATCCTTCAACCTGAAATAAACCCTAAATATAGTTCTGGCTTTTTTATAATAATTTTGTATCAATGGTCTTTTATTTGACGTTCACACGAAGGATACAAATGTAAAATCGTATATGTGACTGTGTCGCAGCCAAAAATGGGCATGCCTCTTACGACAAATGTTTTAAAAGCACAGCTGCGCCAGCAATTTTGGTCTAATACATCACTGCTTTTGCTCCTTTACCAGTATAGAAAAAGAAATTCTAATACATATAGTACAGATATGGTTCTAACGATTGGTATGTGTGTGACAAAGAGAAAAACCATATCTACTGCAATTTCTAGCAGCTACACAGTGATGAAGAATAAGATATTTGTGAGAGAGAGAGAGAGAGAGAGATGGATGAGTAGATAAGGATATGGTCGTGGCAGTGGCGTGTACAAGTCAATGTGAAGGGGCCCTAACGATGTCTTCTTCTTTTGGATATTATCTTAAGAATTGAGTAACAAACAAAGGAGTGCAGACGAATGGACCATCTCGAATAGCCCAATCAGTAAAAAGTTGTGTGAAAGAGAGTTCATTCGAGGGATCATTCCATGGTGGTTGTAACTATCAAGATAAAAATAGCATGTCATGCAAATGTTATGTTCTACAATTATTGTGCGTATCTCGTGAAAGGCCAATCTGGTTTGATTAAGATTCTAAACTGGTGAAACAAATCCATTGACACCAATCAATGGGTGCTATGTGATTCAAAAAGAACGGTGTATTAGGAAGGAAAATTCTTTGCGAAATTTCAATGAAATAGAGAAAATATTTCTCTAGATTATGATTGTGATGGAATGCCAAATATAAAACTCAAAGGTGATTGAGGCGTATCTTTCTTGGTTTTGGTGAATATTAGGTATAGGGTTAGGATTGGGGAAAAACTATTAGTTACAATTATCTTTTACATCGCTGGTATGCCATCCATTTTACAGGATCCAATGATGTTGTAGAAAGCATTGAAAAAATGGACAACATCTCGATGGTGGTGTAAAACATGTCGCTGCAATCATTTAAAAATTAGGGTGAGTCAGAATATCACGTCTCTTTTAAAAAATTATCAGAAATCAAGATAATTAAGATGAGTCATCTTGATATCGTTCGTGGGAGAATGAGACATCATCACTGAAATCTTCTTTTTCATCATCTTCGTTATTCTTGTTTAGAGAATTAAAAGAAAGAAAAAACTACGTGTTTGAGATAGCCATATGGTCATTTCGATAACAAACATATACAAGATGAGATATGATACCAAGATGTAAACCTCCCTAATTTAGTTTAGTAGGTTCGATTAAATTTATTTAAAAAATCAAAATTTTTGAAAAAGTCAGTGTCACTCCCCGGCCCCAGCCCCTCCCCCAGCCAAAATTTGCAATATTAGGGGATACCCCTTGCAAAATGCAAGATGTGGTCAACATTGCTGATTGGCAGTGAAATTTTGATTTTATTCAACATACACATAAATTAATTATGCCTATTTTTTAAAGGCTATTGATAAATTCACACGATAAATCGATGTGGTAAATAGTATGTGGTTGATGTGACATTGGCAAGGATCGTAAATCTTTTTCTGTGTGTATCCCCAAGAAAAAGATCTATAGTTCTTTACCCTTGTTATGTCAACCACGTACTATTTACCACATCAATTTATCATGTCTCTTTAAAAAAAAAAAACAGAACTGAAAAAGAAATCAAGGAAAAACTAAATAGTCCAAGTAAATGATGATAAGCACCTTCGATCAAATCAAGATATCTTTTTCATCGGGCTTAGACTCATAACCCAGTTTCTTTCACACATTGCAACTTCAAGGTCATGGGTTCAAGTTAAACGTACCCATCAAAAGAAAAATAAAGTCACTTTATATCCAAGTTCATGATATAGTACTTTTTTCATTCATCAGGTTGAAAAGAATAAAGTAGTTTTCATTCTTACTTATTTTGTTACGAAGCACCTCATTTGTTTGTCCCGCAGCCCTCAGTCTATCCATTCTTCTTCACATTTTAATCATTAATGAACCATATTGAAACCTTAAGGTGTGCAAAGCTTAAAGAGCTCTTCAAATGTAGCCGAATCAGAAGCGTTATGAGCTCTAAATCTGCCTTTGCGTCATAGTTGTTTGAGGAAAGTTATACATTTTAAATGGAGGAGCCCTCCCCATGGATGGGTTGAAACTATGCATCGAGGGGGCCTCTAAGAGCAAGAGCAGCCCAGGTATTGCTAGGGGTAGTAGGGGTCGGGGGCCCCAATTTTTTAATTTTTTTTTCTTATATTACATTTATCTTTATTAATATAAAGATTATTGACCATCAGTTTTCTTTTAATTATAAATAAATAATTTTAAAGTGAATCATTAAAGTTCTCAATGTGGTACAACTAAGGGTGTCAATTGTGACTGTTTTGATTGATGAACCACTCCAGCCTACCCCAAAAAGTCAAGATTTGGTCTTTGATATTGAACCACCAATTGACTTTCGCACTACTTCATTGTAAAAAAGTAAAAAAGTAAAAAAATAAAATTGTTATTCGGTTTATAGTCATCAGGAATTAATAGCAAATTGCAGGTGGCGATCTTTCAAAGAAAGAGATCTTTGGTTTCACGGGTGTAGCATTTATTGGTAGTCAATGTTAACACGTGGCAGTTATAGATCTAACAGTCCGTGATGTTAGCTTCTTGAACAAAAAAAGTCAGCAAAAGCCCTGTCATACCGGAGAAACATCCGGATCCATAAAACAACTGAATGACCCGTATTCGAAACCGTATTCTTTGTAATCTAATAAATTTAGACAGAGGCGTATAGTATATAGACTATATAGACGTATACTTGACTCTTGCAATATTATTTCAATCATAATTAATTTTTAAGATCCGACTCCAAGTCCAAGGTCCAACGAGTCGTGTTGAGTCAAAACTCACAATATGATTGGGACGAGTCAAATAATTTTAATAGTTTTAGAAAATAAAAAATATTCTTTTTTGTTCTCTATCATATATATAATCGATAACTCCACTAGGTTTTTGGCTTGACTACGTTCATTTTCAAGCTGATTCAATAGAGTTGACAAGATTTTTCTTTTGCTCACTCGGCAAATTGAAAAATTCGAGTAGCAATGATTTAACTAAATCGATTTGAATCGAATGAGCTTTGAGTTGACTCAAAGTTTTAAAACTATGAATCTAAATTTTGCTTATTTTTTAATAATCATCCAAACCATTAGGATATTCAATGTGTGTCATCCCTCACATTGACTCATTCAAGAAACAACACCAATATGACTTATTTGATATTTCTAGAGCATCGATTGACTGAATTGTGCTTTTGTTTTTTTAATTATTATGTCTTTTATAATCTAAATATTAACTATATATCTAAATAATCGATCAGAAAAAAATATATCTAAATAAAATCTGATCTAGCTATATAAATGCATCTTCCAATCCACCTTATTTTATAATAAAATATTATAATTATTTGCTTATATATATAATCATACAATTGTAGATAGAGTTATATAATTTATCTCATGTGAGATGTGATGACTCAAGAGCCAACTCGGTATCCAGGCAAGACGAGACAAAATACCGAGTCTTAAAACCATAATTCTAATTCTTTCTATTGTCTAACTTGCAATTTGAAGAAGAGAAAAAACTAAAAAGCTCTCTTCCACAAACTTTTTCGTGACTTGGATTTCTCTTTTTCTTATTAATCTCTGTGTGGAACTTTGTATAAGCTCCATATCTGAGTTCTTTCTCATCTTCTTTGATAATTTCTTGTTCTTCGTTTTTCTTTCTTTTATCGACTTTGATTTCCATTACAAAGCGATGGGAATTAAGGTTGCTGCGACCTGTTTGAATTGGTCGCAGTCCGTTGTTCCTCATTCTCTCTATAATTCTCACCCATCAATGTCTTTGATTTATTCTCCTTCATCGAAGAAACAAAATTGGAACAATCGAGTTCTTGTTTGCCAATTCGTTAACCAGCCCAATCGATTATCTCTTTTTCGAATGACACTATTTAGGTCTCATTCTTCCGACAATGTGAAATCAAGAGACAAAACCCTAAAGAGAGCTTGTAACCCCAGCTTAGATCGATTCTCGGATGAGGAATTCTCTAAAGAAATTCAAGAATTGGCTCTAAGTTTTCAACTTTCGTGTGACGATTATCATAACAACTTAACAAATGAAGATTCTAAATTCAAGGAAGAATTCTTGAAGAATAAAATGGATTCTACGGAACCTCCATGGCTTAAAATTTGTCCGGATCTGCCAATTTGGCCAGAAAGAGATAGATTTATTCATGCAAGTATCGAGCGAAAAGCGAACAAAGTCGATTTACCTCTCTCCCTTAGAATCATAAAGAAAAAGAAACAATTGGAAAAAGGTTTTAGAGTAGTAGGGGAATCTACTTATTGTTCTATGAAGAAGGCTTTCTCTTCAATGGTGTTCATAATTAGAGAGATTCATAGCTACACTTTACAAATGAGAGAGGTCCTCTTCTTCCAAGATCTACAATCGATTCTTTCTCGAGTCGAACGAGAGATTGAAGCTTCTTTTGTGTGGTTATTTCAACAGGTTTTCTCACACACACCATCTCTAATGGTGTATGTAATGATCCTTCTCGCGAATTTCACCGTTCATTCGATGTCCCACAACATTGCAATTGCAGCCTCACCGCCACCTCCGCCCCTAAGTTCTCACATATCAACCAATTCTCATAGTCAAAATCACAAGTGGTCGAAGAATTCTTTAGTAAGTAAGACTTCTTTTGTATCTTTCAATATTGGAGGAAACAATGGTAGAGGAGGGAAAGTTAGGCCAATTGCTAACGGAGCCGATAGTGGTGGGGACGGATGGTTTGATGGGTCGTTATCATTATCAACTAACCACCATCACACATTTCTTGCGGATGAGATATCTCAATTATCATCGTTTGGGAACCGAACAAGCAAAGAAACGATTTTGGGTTCTGAGGAGGTGAAGTTGTGGGATTCAATAATGGAAGAAGCATCAAGAATGCAAACTTTGTTGAAGGATGAAGTTCTTGATCATGAGACCATGAAACGATTTGTATCACCTGTGAGGGTGGAGATAGAACCAGAGAATTATGTCGATTACATGAGGACAGATCTTATGTATCAGCTTGCAGTGTCTCAAGAGCCTCAGAATTGTCTTCTCCTCTCCAATTATGCTCAGTTCATCTACTTGGTTTTCCACGATCACGACAGGTAAATTTTCATTTCCTTCTTTACTAATCAAGTCAGCTCGGATCATTTTGGATGCATTTTAATGCCATCATCTTCAACCTTAAGCCATAAACCCTTGATTAGCTCTTGAATATCTAGGATAAATTAATTTTAAATAGAATTACAAAAACAGATATAAACCTTAATGAATTTTTGTAGTGGGATAGTTTTACATTATTTATGTAAAATAATAAATTAAATATAGGGATGTTAATTTGTATTTATCTTTATACCCTCACACAAAATAAATTAAAAGTTAAAAATGTACCATACTTAGTTGAAATTATCAAATTACATGTATGTTAAGCTTCAAAAATTTCCACTATTTCATTACATAATTACAAGATGCCATTGCAAATAATCACATTTTTGTAGTTTAATAATGGTCATTTACTTTGGGTAAATCAAAGGCAAGTAAATTTACATTAATTAAATACAACCTATATGGTTATTTTGGTACAAAAAACAAGGGTGTTTGGCCAGATGTTGAAGATGATAATGTTTAGATCATTTTCTATTAGTTTTCCAAACTAGAAAAAGTCAAGGGGTACGCCTTCAATTTCAATCCTTCAAGTTATCTCAAATATTTATCAAAAGTATTCACTTTATGTCTAAATCATTCTACTCAAATATTACATTTTGATTTGGATTAGAAAAATTGGGGAACTATCATATGTTAAGAGAAACTAAGACTTGAAATTTCGAAAGTGGTAGACTATTCATTTTAATTCTGAAAAGGTAAATTATCATTTCCATAATTATAATATTTTTCATAAGTGGAGAATTTTTTTTACTATTTTATACAATTGATTTTTTTTTTTAATTATTTACAAAAATTGATTATTTTTTTTTTAATTATTTACAATTGATTTCCCAAAATAGTCTACTGTTTTGGCAAATTTTCAATTTGTAGAGCATGTTTCAGTAAATCAGTCTTACAAAAATTTCTCACATAATCAGCAAAAAGAAATTGTCTGAAAAAATAAGAAAGGATACACAATTGCAGGACCCAAAAGGAGATTATGATATCAGCTACAGAAAAATTATTATGTAGAACTAACAATCCAAGATCAGAATCTAATACTCCCAACCAAACGCCTCCTTTTCTCTCTATAAAATTAATGGATTTCAAATGGATAACAGAGCGGAGTTGTACTTCAATAAAGCGATTCAGGTTGAACCACTAGATGCTGAAATACTGAGCCGTTACGCAAGTTTTTTGTGGGTAGCAAAGAAGGATATAGGAGCAGCGGAACAGACATACTTGGAAGCCATGGCAGCTGACCCGGGTAACACTTTCCATGCAGCCAATTACGCCAATTTTCTGTGGAACACAGGAGGTGATGACACGTGTTACACACTTGAAACCACCACCAACAACAGCACGAACGAGGTTTGATTAATGGATACAGACACAGTGCATACCCATTAGAAGACTCATTCCTTCCTTCTTCTTCTCCTTCTCCTTTCCTTCTAATAATACTTGGAATAAAATGTAAAGAAAGAACAAAAATTAACGAATTTACAATTATTGAAATTAGGAAGAAAACTTGGTGTTCATGTGGGAGTTTTTTTTTAATGACTTTTTGAGCCTCAAATCACATTGGTGGCCGAGGCACTATGTCAAACAATGGCTCAAATGTGAAAATATTTTAATTGGAAGTTGTCTAACTAACAAATGGGCTCAGATGCCAAGTATTTAAGGAAGTTGATATTCCTAGGCATAAGTAACTTGGGAATCTCAAAGAAATATATTATTCACATCTCAGCCATTTGTTGGAATATAGTTGAACGGCAAAATGGCACTATTCATTTCAGGAAAATGCTGGAGTGACACTTAAATTGACATTGTTTCACACATTGCTGATGTAGATGTGTATGCAGAAATCATAGATGCTTTTCATCAAGGTACGAGGTGAAAAGCATCTATGGTTATGTCTACACCTCTACATCATCTATGTGGAACGATGTCAATTTTAATGTCATTCCAGCACGACTCTTCATTTTACGTATTCGTTCAGAATTAAAATGAGCAATACTGTGCTGCTTTTCAATTTTCAGTGCATGTTTTGGTAAGATTACTCAAAATAAAAACCATCAATTTGAACCCCCACGCACTTATAACCTCCTTGATTTTTTGTTCTAGCTTAGGATGGCAATAAATAGAATTAACATTTGTTGTTTAACCAAAAAAAAAAAGTACTAAGCTAATGAATCAATGGCAAGATTTCATGTGTGTTGGAAAATTTGGAGTTATGGACTAGGCGCATAAACCAACCAACAATTCCAAAAGTCCAATCTATTGGAGAGAGAGAGAGAGAGAGAGGGTCACAAGACTTAATTGGGGTAAGACAAACCCGAGAGTGGAGGAAAATGTACACTCAACACTCACCCACTCACCCATTAAGGGTGGTAAAAATCAAACCTATGACCTATATGAATGTAGTGCTCTAAAATCATGTTAATCAACTAACTACTCCAAAAGACCGACCTGTTGGAAAGGGGGAGAACTAGAGGATCAATCGTGGGATTTAACGGGGGTATGACACACACAAGAGAGGAGGAAAATCAAAAAGGCGAAGAGAAAAGTGCTTGAGAAAATGCTTAGTGTGTACGGGGAGTTATGTGTGCGCCATTCAAAGAACTTGCCAATTGGTTTTGAGTTGGACCCCCAAATTTATCATGGTATCAGAGCGGGTCTTTCTCTCCTCCATATCACTCAATTCATATCTCCACATGCTTCGACCTAGTTCGGCCTACACATGCGGGAGGGTGTTGAGTTTAGCCTCAAACTGGACACTCATTGCCTTGTCTCTCTCTTTATAAGCTCTTGGGCCTCTCCACTCATTGCCAATTGGTTTTAAGTTGAACCCCCAAATTTATCTGGTTTTACCACTTTGACATGCGAAAAGATCGAAATATCTTGAAATATAATATATACATTTTTAATTGTGATAATCCAGCACTCTTTTTTTGTACACTATCTAACCTGGCATTTCACGGAATCATAAATCTTTGCATTGTTTATCTTGAAGCAAATGACTGATGCTTCTAGTAGGCCTGTCAACGGATAGATATCCGATCGGATAGTACTATATTCGAATTCGAATCTGAATTTTTTTAGTGATATCCAAATTCGAATTCAAATTCAAATCCGATCGGATACTGTAGACGCCCCACTTTTACATCTGCCTAATTCAACAATTCGTCACCCGGTTACTGTGAATTCCTAATGATGATCACAAAGAACCCGAAGGCTTGTGAGTACTGTCCCTGATTCCCTTTGTTTCCACTCTTTTCATCTCTCCTACTCGTTACGACTCGACATAGAAATTTACGCACGCTTAGGATCACCACATGTCACACCCGATTTAACAAGCACGTACGCTTAGGCTCGCCACACAGTTCGATAACCTAGAGACATCGCCACGCTCGAATTATGCTCAGATTTTGCTCAGATGCTGCCGAGGGTTTTCTCGGATCATGCTCAGATTTTACTCAGATGCCGTGGAGGGTTTTCTTGGATTATGCTCAGATTTTGCTCCGATGCCATCAAGGATTTTCTAGGATTATGCTCAGATATGCTCAGATGCCGCCGAGGGTTTTCTCGGATTTTGCTCAGATGCCGCTGAGGGTTTTCTCGGATTATGCTCAGATATGCTCAAATTTTGCTCAGATGCCAATGAGGATTTTCTCAGATTATGCCCAGGGTTTGCTCAGATTTTACGTTTACACATGTTTTCTATTGTTAAACTTGTTATCCTCCCAACATGAATGCTCAGAATGGAGGTGCGCCTATTCAAAATCATCACTATACTATTGCACACTCATGCACTTGCATCAGTCAAGGAGAATATTCAAAATTCAAGGATGTGACATTTTTTAGTCTAAGGAGAGGTTACCCTTAAGGATCGGACGCATTGACAAATTGCCGAATCAGGTTGTAAAATGAGCTGTCACTAGCTTTGGCATTCGGATGTCGCACTATCTATCACAATAGATTGGCCATCTAATTTGCTTCCACCCTCTGTTAAAGATGAGCATCTATAGACACCCCATTTTTGCATCTGCTTAATTTGACAATTCGTCACCCGATTACCGTGAATTCCTAATGATGATCACAAAGAACCCGAAGGCTTGTGAGTACTGTCCCTGATTCCCTTTGTTTCCACTCTTTTCATCTCTCTTACTCGTTACGACTCGACATAGAAATTTACGCACGCTTAGGATCACCACATGTCACACCCGATTTAACAAGCACGTACGCTTAGGCTCGCCACACAGTTCGATAACCTAGAGACATCGCCACGCTCGGAAAATACGACTTTGGAACAAAGAAATAATCACGTTGAGACTAAAATAAACCTCACACCAGAATTCGTAAAAATCAACAAAAATAGATAAAATGACGAAAATACCCCTCATAAATTTTGGACCTCTGAAAGACCTCAAAAGTACCTTCATTGCACTCATAACATGATTTCGAGTCTAACGGGACCCAAACCGACGAAAATAGAGAAATTTAAGAAAAATCATAAAAATGACCGAAATACCCCTCGACCTCCAAACTCAACTTAGAGATCTAGATCCTTAGGAAAATATAATAAAAATTAAAATCAAATAAAAAATTAAACAATTAAAACTTAAAATTAAAAATTAAAATCAAATAAAAAATTAAACAAATAACATCTAATTCAAAATTAAACAATTAAAACTTAAAAGTAAAAATAATTAACATCTAATTCAAAATTAAACAATTAAAACTTAAAATTAAACAAATAAAATTTAATTCAAAATAAAAAAATTTTAAAATCTAATTCACAATTAAACAATTAAAATCCAATTCAAAGCTAAACAATTAAAATTTAACATCTAATTCAAAATCAAACAATTAAAACTTAAAATTAAACAATTAACATCTAATTTGAAACTAAAACTTAAAATTTAAAAAAATTTCAAAATTAAATAATTAAAATCAAATCAAAAGTTAAACAATTAAACCAATAAAATTAAAATTAAATTCAAATCAATAAAATTTAAAACAAAATTTTTAATCAAGGCTAGAATTAACCAATCACAAATTGAGGTTATCGTGCTACGAGTAGCGGGGGATCACCCCACCACCATTCTCCCAAAGGAAATGACGCGTAAAGAGAAAAAAAGAAAGAAGAAAAAAAATTTAGAAAGAAATAGAAAATCAAAAATAGAAAGTTGCTTTCTATTTAAAAGAGAGAACGTTTTCTCTCTTGGGGCTTCATCTTCTTCCTCAACGTCCTTAAGCTAAACGTCTTTTGGGGGCAGTACGTCTCCTCTTCCTTGGATGCTCTCTCTCTGTGCTTTTTGGGCTGAACGGCTGGAGTTCTTCTTCCACGTCTTCTCCTCTAATGGCTCCACTACAGCACAGTAACTGCACTCACGTTTCATAGAAACAGCAGCTGCACTTCATCTTTTCCCTCTGCACTTCGTCTTCCTCTCAGCCACAACAACAAAGCCCTCTACAACACCTCTCTTCCTCTCCATAGCAGCCACGACAGCAACACAACCTGCTGCTCTGAAACCCAACGCCCCAACACTCTTTTTATCTCCCTCACAGCAGCCATCCTTTCTCTGTGTTCATTGTGGCCAACGTGACCCATCCAACCTTACTGCAACCATCTTATTCGACATCTCTCTGCAAAAGAAAGCCCCTCTCTCTACCGGATCACATCTCCATAGCCACGGTACATACAAGTCTTGGGGTTATATCTGAAGGAGCTGACTCTACTGTGTTCATCCTACAGGTAATTTTTTATTTTTTATTTTTAATTTTCTGTTTTCCTCCTTTCCTCTCTCTGTTTGTGTGCTAAAACTTGCCTCCGCATTAAAGTTCTCCGTAGGTTCTTGGTGTCGTGGTCACCATGAAGTTTGGTATGAGACATATTTTATTTTTTTTTATGCCATGGGAGGGTTTTATTACACTTGTTATACATTTTCTTAGTTTTTTTTTTTTTTTTTTTTTTTTTTTTTTTTTTTTTTGTGTTTTATTGCATATTGATAGAGGGGAAATCTGCTCCCTTTGTTTTTTTATTTTTTTTTATTTTTTTATTTTTTTATCTATCTCCGCATATCGTTAGGATTACGAGATTTTTTATTTTGTTTTGTGTAGTTTTTATTTTTGTTTTGTAATTAGTAAGATTAGGAAAATCTTTCATGTATATATATTTTCTGTTTTTCTCCTTTATTTATATATGCTTTAAAGGTTTTTTTTCTTTTTGATAAGATAGGTAGATGATTTTAATTCATGTAGTTTTTATATTTTTTTTTGGATCTATAGGTCAATAATAATTTTTGTTTTTACGTAGGCTTCGTTTTTATATTTTGTTCTTTTGGCATGTTGATAGGTTAGGAGAATATTTTCATGTTTCCATCTTTTTCATCTTTATTTGTTATTGTAATTATTTTTGCATGTTAGAAGGGTCAAAGGAATTTTTTTTATCATCATGATCATTATGCTCGATTCTGATTTACATGCTTTGTGATGATATTCAAACTCCTTATGTAATTTTGGGATTTTTTTATGTGATTAATTTACCTCTTGGCTTGATAAGCATGCATGTCATTGAATAATAATTCCTTTGGAAAGATCGAAAATCATGAATGCATGCCCGTTTGATTATTTTGAAAATTGACCGAGTGTGATTTTTCTTCAAATTTTGAGATTGTGTGTGCATTGGTAATTATGGACCTCCAATTTGGTAAGTATGATAACTCGGATTCTTTGTTTTTGATAAAATTCCAATTTGGTGATTTTTGGCAAGTTCATAATCTTCTAATTTGGGACTTCGTTGTTTATATAATTCTCTTTTTTAGAGGTTATTCGTGGATCATTGGAAAACTCGTATTCGAAAACTTTCTAACATGAGATTGCGTGATTTTTTTTATTTTGGGAGAATATACATTCACAGATTTCTAATTTAGAAGTTTCATATTTCAAAAATTTCTCAATTTAAAAGATTTTGCATTATCATATTTAGAAGGTTCAGATTTAAAAAGTTACATTTTTTGGAACGTTCTACTTTAGAAAATGTATCTTTTTAAATTTTTAATTTGAGAATTCAACATATATCTCTTGAATTCTGATTTAGGAAATTTTATGTTCATAATTTGAAAATATTATAAGTCCCAATTTGACAGGTTTCTATTTGTAATCTTCCTATTCAGAATATTCTCATGATTTTCTATTTTGGACAGTTTAAGGAATATTTGCAGGTGGAGTTTCTTAATTGATCTCAGGTCATGGAGCTAATTAGGACTTTTTCAAACCCTTCCATATTTGGTGGAATTCAAAGAAAGACCACGTGATAATTGGGATAATTTTTAACCATAGGATTTGGTTGGAAAGCCCAACATAAATTGATGATGATGATTGGACTGTGACCTTGATTGTAATCTCTGTATGTTGATCGTGGGATGATTTTAGATCGTAGTAGAGACTGATCATGTTGATCAGGTAGGTTTGGTGCCTAACACTTTCTGAAACCTGTAATCTGACCCCTTACCCATCTTTAATTTGTGGACTAATCCATATTTGTTTGGAGTTATTTATGATTCCTAGACTTAAACTAGGTGGCGACTCCCTTATTTTAAAGTCCCCCATTTAATAAATCGGACCCATATCCACTATTTAGTGAAAACGGGTCGAGGCGATTTTAGTGGCGACTCCACTGAGGATTTTAGGGTCAAACTTGACCCGATCCAAGACTATCCTTAGGTTGACATTTTGCTCGAGTCAACCCAGTTGACTCAATGAGACTCTTAGATTAGATTAGATTTTGTCCTTTTTTTCATTGGGTTGTGATTGGATGTAATCAATTATTGTACTCGTTTTGATTGGTTTGATGATGGGATGAATGTGACTTCTATGATTGGATATTCGTGAAAACACCTCGTGTGCACCTTGTCCCTTTGCACACACTCACAAGCATGCATATACATGTTTGCATCATGACATGTCCCTCTAAATCACATAGTTAAATCCAAGCTAACCCTGTCCTTCGGGACACGGGGGATGGCAATGAACGCTATAACTTCAGTACAGTACCTTCGGGTATATTAAACTGGAGCATCACGTACTGCTTGACCAAGTGAAACTGGGATAGTATATCGGTGTTCTGGGCTAAAGTAACCTAAGATTTGCCCTACCTTAGCTTCAATCATATAGTGAACTTAGAACCTTGAACTTAAGTGCGGTCTTATTAGGCCACGACTCGAATCGACCAAGGGTGCTCCTGGGTTGCTCTACTTAATTTAACCAAAAGGTAAGAGGGTGGACCGATCCACACCGTTCAAATTAAACCCGCAACATCAGTTCAACCCAAGGGATAATTGACAAGATGTGTAGACCAAATTTCTGAACCATTGACGCGATTAGTAGATCAGTCTTTAAATCGATACACTAGCCAATCGAGTTAATTGGTTTAATAAAATGTCAATGAGGTGGTATATTATTCTTTTGAATCCATTGGGTAGAGCCGATCCAAATCTGACAATCAAATTTCTCTAGCCCTACCAGCTCTATTCAATGGATCAAACCTTCATTTAAATGAAAATGGATGAACTATATTAAAGATCGTACAAAAAAAATTGGCTTGTTGTTAATATGTCAATAATTGATGGTAGTTATTTGTATAGATGGCTCACAATGAAGTTCAACGATTAATGGATCAAGCCTTAGAAGCATTCACCACTGTGGAAAAATATAACTTCGGTGCATACGGGCTTCATAATGTATTTTCCCTCAAATCTGTGGATATCAATTGGAACCTTTTACGTGCCACGGCCAGTTTTTGGGATCGTAACTATCATGTCTTTCGTTTTGGTTCGGTTACACTTTGTCCAACTCACGAGGATTTTTGTCGTATTATGGGGATAAGCACTCTAGGTCCAATCGCCCACCAATCATTATCATCTCAATGTACAGAAGAACTCGCAAAAGGATTAGGAGTCAAACTCAAGAAAACAAGAAGATTCATTAATCAAGGTTCACTAAATATGCAAAGACTCTTAGAAGCACACCGAACTCCTAAACCTGAACATCCTGGGGATTTCGCTCCGGAACCTCGCAGGAAGGCCAGAGATTTTACCTTATGTTTGGGAGTATTGTCAGCGTATTTTCTGGTTTCTTTCAGGATAGGTTATCAGTTACCAAGTTTCTTTGCAAACATTGCCGGACAACTCAAAAATAAGGCCAACCCGGTCCCTACAATACTCGCTAAAACTTTTGAGGGATTATTCGACATGAATGTACAAGGGGAGGCAAGATTCCGAGGAAGCCCACACTTGCTTTATATATTGTTGTGTGTTCGACTCCGTATCGTAGAATTCCCACGAATAAAAAAAAAACAAATGGGATAAATTCACAGAAAAAGAGACATTGGTTGATTTTATATCTGTAGAAGATTGGAAAGATTGGCTTTCAAATTTGACTCCCTAGGACATTAGTTGGGACAGATTGGAGTCAAGGATAGGAGAGAGTACCGTGCTAGCTTCAAAAGGATATGATCATGTAAGGCTTGCCGGACTGCTAAACACATCTTTTTATTGTCCAATGATGATACCAAGACAAATGGGACTTCCTTTATGGATCCCAATGCACCCAAGAAATCGTCATCCCATTAAAGGACTGAACATGCAACTAATGGGACATATAGTTACAGCTTGGGAACAACGATCATTTGTGGAATTGGAGGACCAGCAAGCATTCAAGAAGCAGAAAAGAGGAGTTGAAGAACGTGTCTAAAAAAGTAGGGTCCTAGATCGAGTCATTTTTATTCTTTGTAATAAGAAGAGAGTCTCCTCATGTCTTTTGTGTTAAATTTGATTTGTTTCATGCCAAATTTTCTTTTACGTAAACAAATTCAGAAATTGGTACGAACTTTAATGCATAAATAAGGTCCTAATTGATAATAAATCACCTCGTCAGACATAAGCTTGACCAACGCATCTCATCAATTACAAAATGAGGTAATAATTAAAGAAAATGCTATCAAGAGGGAATGTTTACCAATTATTAATTCACCTTTGATGGGGTTACAAGATAATATTGTGCCCAAACTTAAGCGTCCACTACCCAGTTGGGGTCGAGAGTCAGTTCGCTTGGGGCGAACGTCAGCACCAAGTGAACCATCAGAAATGACCTCCGAATCCAAACTCGCAGAAATCCGTAAGATCTTAGCAGTGTTTGCAATAGACATAAACAGCATCAAGAGCAAGGTAGAAATGCTAGAACAGATCTCTGAATCGACAAGAAATCCCCTTGATGATCAAAGGGGAAAAGGACCGGAAGGAAGCACGACTAGAAATCTGGAAGATGTTTACGAGCTTGATGGAAATGAGGAATACTTCCATGAAAGTCCAATACTGGCTAACAGGATGACTCAGTTGGAAACAGCCTTAAAAAATATTAAAGGAATTGATGAAATCACAGCAGGCATCGAGGCCCTAAATCAGATCCTTAAGATCCGTTTGCCGAGAAGTTCGTAATGCCAGAAATGGAGAAATTCAGCGGAGTGAGTTGTGTAAAACCTCATCTCAAGGTATATGTCACCAATATGCGCACCATGGGCCTCAGTGATGAACATATGACATTGTTGTTCCAACGTACTCTATTGGGATCGGCGCTACGATGGTTAATGTCTCACGATCCAACTGCAATAGGGACATGGGAAAATATGTCAAAGTCGTTCTGGCATCAATACAAATATAGCACCGAGATTGAAACTTCTCGGAGAGACTTGGAATCGACTAAATAAAAGAATGGGGAAACGTTTACTGACTTCATTGGTCGCTGGAGGGCTAAGGCTGCACAAATGTGGGATAGACCATTAGAAAAGGAACAGGTGGCAATCATACTGAAAAACCTCACACAAAGGTATGCTCAGCATTTGGTCACCCAATACCTCCCCACGTTTGAATCTCTGTTACAAGCTGGAAGCCAACTCGAAGATGCCTTTGCGTCTGGGATTTTATCTAACCCTTCTGACAATAAACCCAAAAAACCCTTCACCAATCCTAAGCTTAACATCAATCATGCCTATATAGCCAACACTTCCACTACCACTGTTCAACCCCTAGTGCGAACCAATAATCAGGCGAATTCGGGTAGAGCCCCCTTTCGACAATTCACGAATCTAGGAATGACCCTCACCGTAGCCTTCCAAAAACTATTGAAGAAAGGGCTTCTCACCCCTCTTCAACCTCGGCCTCTGCCAAACCCCCTACCAACGTCGCACAACCCTGACCTCTTCTGTGAATTCCATCAAAACCTTGGTCATCATATTGATCGGTGTATTACCCTTCGTCACGCCATCCAAAACCTCATTGATGCCAAAAAGATCACCGTCCCTACCCGAACACCACCAAACGTCACCACCAATCCACTACCCATATATCAACCTCCTCCTACCTTGAATATGATATCCAAAACCCAATTACCATTTGACCCAGTCTCCCTCATCCATCCAGTCTACATCAAGCCACTCAGTTATCCCCTCGTCGGAATAACTTTCATTGACAAGGTCTATGCCACAAACCATGAGTCATTTGACCTAACTGAGGACGAGACGTACTGCTTATCCCCACCCCGTTACGATAGTCCATCATACACCAGTTATCTCTTAGCACAAATGGTCCCAGAAAGTGCATCATCTTTAATAGGTTAAGACCTTTATTTATTGGCCGAAGAGGATGAGCCATTTTTACTCTCTTGTGATGAAGTCAGACATGTAACCCAAGAAGGAAGAGTCTTTAAACCACCAGAACTCAGTGTTGACAACCCTGCAGCCTTGGCAAGAAAGGAAAAAGTGGAGTATGTTAAGGAAACTATTGAAGAAGACAACGCCGTAATAAAACAGTTAAAAAGGGCAGGTGCCAACATTTTAGTTTGGGGTCTACTTATGGCTTCCACAGCTCATAGGAAAGCTGTTCTCAAAGCATTAAGCGTAGCCCAAGTTTCACTCGACACTTCCCCAGATCAATCGGCCAACCTAGTAGGAGCAACACATGTTGAGAATAATTTATCTTTTTCAGACTCAAACCTCCCAAAAGAAGGACCAAGCCATACGAAGCCGTTGCATATCATAGTTGACTGCAATGGGATGAGAGTTCCTCTAGTCTTGGTAGACAATGGAAGCGCACTAAATGTTTGCCCTTTAAAGACCGTTACTTGTCTCGGATTCAAGGCAGAAAACTTAAAACCAACTAGTCAAGGTGTCAGAGCTTACGACAATACGAAAAGAGATGTACTGAAACCTTTCACCTACGAATATCCACAGGTATAGCAGACTTCCCTGTGGAATTCCAAGTCTTGGATATCCAGTCATCATTTAATTTATTACTAGGGAGACCATGGTTGTATCAGATTAAAGCCGTACCGTCTACTCTACATCAGAAGATTAAGTTCATCAAGGATGGTTTAGTAATCACACTTCATGGAGACGCTGAAATCATGGGGATCATCAACGACATCGAAACTAAGGAAAAGTCGCTACCCGAAATCCAACCCGAACAATGAGAAATACAACTCAGTAGGTTCGAATTTGAAAATATTCATGCCGTTCAATGGGATAATCTTACAAAAGAGTTTGTTCCTATCGATAACACATTCAGTTGTTGTGTGGCCAATATGTTCAAAGACATGAGATTCTTCCCGGGCATAGGCTTAGGTTGTAGACAACAAGGGATCAGAACTGCACCGGTCATTCAAGAAGTAGTTGGGATTTTCGGATTAGGGTATGAACCTACCAAAGAAGATTGGGCCCCATATTGGAAGACAAAGAGAAACAAGGCAAATGCGAAAAGACAGGGACATATCATCGATTTGATTAATATGAAGCCCTATTGAAAAATCCTTAATGGGCATTTCGTGAAAGCAAGAGAAGATTTTCCTTACTGTGGTTTCCCAGAATCTTACATTAATCACCTCACGGGTACCCGCCAACCAGGATTTGAGATCTTCTTCGAGATGAGTTGGTCTGACAAAGAGGAAAACAAGGCATCTAAAGAACTGAAAGAAGCTGACGATTGGCAAATAACCGTCCATTCACTTAATATCGCCCAAATGTTTCTCGAAGAAGTCAATGTGTCAGTCCTATCAGTCGAAGGTGGTGCTCAAAGCCCACAGTTTGTAATCAAACCTGCAGTTTGGTCACTTTCTAATTACCATGTAATGAGTCATTTGCTTTATGTTGAGTCTAATCAAGTTAGTCTTGCTGAGTCTGTTGTTTCCGCAGTTAGTCCAGTCACCCCATCTATTTTTAATGAAATAGAAGAAGTTTCTGATTACCCTGAGTGCAATAATGATTTAACTAATAATCTCGCTTCGAATGAGGAATCTTCTGATGAAGAAATCCCTATCGAACTAATCAAATTACTTGAGCAAGAGAATGAACATCGGGCTCAACCTGTTATAGAGGAAATAAAACTAGTCAATCTCGGGACTAAAGAAAACCCTCAAGAGATTCGAATTGGTGTCACCTTATCTTTTGAGGAACACGAGAGAATAGTAAACTTGCTCAGAAAATTCAAAGACGTGTTCGCGTGGTCGTATGGGGACATGCCAGGGGTGAGCACGGACATTGTTCAGCATCTAATTCCATTGTATCCCGACGCTCGACCAGTAAAATAGAAACTCCGATGTATGAAGCCAGAATGGACTTTGAAAATTAAAGAAGAAGTCACCAAGCAGATCAATGCCGAATTTTGGGAAGTGGTAGAGTACCCAGAATGGATCGCTAACATAGTCCCAGTTCCTAAAAAAGACGAAAAAGTCCAAATGTGCGTGGATTTCAGATATCTAAACAAGGCAAGTCCAAAAGATAGCTTTCCATTGCCTCACATAGACATACTGGTCGATACACTACATGACATGCCATGCTCTCATTTATGGATGATTTTTCAGGATACAACCAGATAAAGATGAATCCGCACGACATGTAAAAAATCTCGTTCATCACCCAATGGGGAACCTTTTGTTATAAGGTCATACCTTTCGGTCTAAAAAATGCTGGGACCACATATCAGAGAGCAGCTACGACCTTATTGCACGACATGATACACAAGGAAGTTGAGGTTTATGTGGATGATATAATAGTCAAATCTAAGGAACGATCGGGACACGCCGCTGCACTAGAAAAATTTCTCACAAGGATTCAGAAATACCAGCTACGTCTCAATCCACAGAAATGCGTATTCGAAGTGACTTCAGGAAAATTTCTAGGATTCGTGGTCAGTTAAAGAGGGATCGAAGTAAACCTCGAAAAAATCAAAGCTATACAGAAAATGGTACCGCCTAAGACGAAAAGCAGATTCGAGGGTTTTTAGGCAGAATTCAGTATGTCAGTAGATTCATCGCTCAGCTCACCAATGTATGTGAGCCGATATTCAAACTTCTAAAAAAGAACGAATCGAAAATATGGAATGAGCAATGCCAAAAAGCCTTCGGTCAAGTCAAGGAGTATCTCGCGAATCTGCCTATTCTGGTTCCGTCTACCCCGGGTGAACCTCTTCTCCTTTACCTATCAGTCACAGAAGAAGCTATGGGATGTATGTTGGCACAGTACGACAAAAACAATCATAAAGAGAAAGCCATCTATTACATCAGCAAGAAGATGTTAGAGAACGAACGAAAATACTCAACTCTTGAAAATACCTGCCTAGCATTAGTAAAGGCTTCGACACTACATGCTCTCCCACTCAGTCATTCTGTTATCCCGGATGGATCCGTTGAAATATCTCTTTGAAAAGCCGACATTGACAGAAAGGACTGCACGATGTTTACTTCTGTTATCATAATTCGATATCACGCATGTTACACAAAAGTCTATTAAGGGAAGAGCAATAACAGAGTACTTGGCAGATCATCCTGTAATAGAGGGAATAATACCTGTCGATCAATTCCCAAATGAAAATATCCTAAACCTCGAAGAAGAACCATGAGACCAAGTATGGCAACTATACTTCGATGGAGCTGCAAATCAAAATGGATATGGAATAGGGGCAATTTTGTTATCTCCCGAAAGATGCCACATTCCCATCGCTGTTAAGCTGGCTTTCTCTAATACGAATAATACAGTTGAATATGAAGCTTGTATCGTCGGGCTTGAGGCTGCATTGAATTTGGGCATCACAGAAATTGAAGTATTTGGAGATTCGGCCTTGGTCATACATCAATCGTTGGAAGAGTGGAAAACCAAAGATGCGAAACTGAAACCTTATCATGAATATCTGTTAAATCTGGTGAGGAAATTCAAAACCATCTTGTTTCAACATCTAGCAAGGGAAGATAACAGATTCACAGACGCCCTAGCTACTCTCTCTTCAATGATCCATTTACCATCAGGCATGGAACTAAGGCCCATCACAATCGAAATAAAAAATAAACCTGCATATTGCTACCAGGTCGACATAGCTACTCGACTCCCTAACGGAAAGCCATGGTATACTGACATCAAGAAAGTCCTAGAAAAACAAGAGTTCCCGATTGAAGCATCTAGGAAAGAACGACAAACTCTGCAGAGATTCGTATCCCAATTCATACTATGTGCAGGGAATTTATATAAGAGATCATATGACGAAATCCATTTGTCATGTGTTGACGAAAATCAAGCTGAATGGATAATGTCAGAACTGCATTCGGGGGATTGTGGACCGCACATGAGTGGGAAAATGCTAGCCAAATGAATCATGAGGCAAGGGTATTATTGGCCGACAATGGAAACAGATTGTCATTATTTGGTGAAGACCTGCCATAAGTGTCAAATACACGCTAACCTCATACATGTTCCACCATCTTAACTAGTTGGCTTGACTTTCCTCATAGCCGTTCTCTGTTTGGGGAATTGATATAATTAGCAAAATCACACCTAAAACATCGAATGGACATGAGTACATCCTAGTGGCCATTGATTACTTCACAAAATGGGTAGAAGCCGCTTTGTACGCCGTTCTCACCGCATCTAAAGTTGCCAAGTTCATCCAAGCACATATTATCAGTCGATATGGGGTACCTTCCGAATTGATTTCTGATAATGGGTCACATTTCAAAGCTGAAGTGATTATACTGTGTTCAAAATTCAAGATCCGACATCACAAATCATCTCCCTATCGTCCTCAAACTAATGGAGCAGTGAAAGCAGCCAACAAGAATATCAAGACGATCATTAGGAAAATGTGTCAATCGCACAGGGATTGGTCTGAAAAATTATCATTTGCGCTCTGGGCGTACCGTACCTTGATACGATCCTCCACTGGAGCCACCCCATATTGACTTGTGTACGGAATGGAAGCTGTCTTACTGGTTGAAATGGAAATCCCTTCCCTCAGGATCCTAATGAAAAGTCAATTATCAGAAGCAGATTGGGTCCGTCATCGGTACGAAGAGCTACATTTAATTGATGAAAAATGACTTAGAGCCTGTACCACGTGACGGCATATCAAAGAAAGAGTCGCTCGGGCATTTGATAAAAGAGTTAAAGTTCGTGACTTGCAAATTGGGGATCTAGTACTTAAAGAGAATCGAACACCCATTTTCGATCCTAGAGGCAAATTCAAGTCCAATTGGGGGGGTCCCTTCATCATTAAAGAGGTACTGCCTGGGAAAGTTGTCAGACTTCAAGATCACGATGGTGTCAAATTGCCAGAACCAACGAACCTTGACCAGATCAAACGGTACTACATTTAAGGAGGCCATCTTTGGCCGAACCAACTCCCCTGTTACCTAGTTAAATATCTCACTTCTCAGCCCCTTGCAGTCCTTTTCGAAAAAAGATAAATAAAAATTTTACCTTTTTTCTTTCTTAGCCCGATCATCTAACCTAGGGGAGGGAATGTAATTCAAACTACATTTTGGTCTGATCCCAAAATTTTGGGGTACGTAGGCAACCTGAGAAGTTACTTCAGGCCCAACTGCATCAAAATAAAAAAATAGATTCCCCCACAAAGAAAAAATCCAAAAACTAAAAAATAAAAAAAACAAAAAAAAAATCAAAAAAGGATATTATCAAAATGGGGAAGAAAAATTTTAAGAAAAAGAAGAAAAAATTAAAAGAAATGCCACACAAGGGACATTTGGGTTTTTGAGCCTTAAAAGTCCTTTCTTTTATGCCTAGTCCTAAGCTTACTTATGAAAGCCCTCCTAAGTACCGTGCGAAAAGGTCAAGGAAGGAAACAAAGCGTAATCAAACAGTAACTCCAGAAGTTCAAAAAGGAAGAAAAGGGAAAATAAAGCCTGCTAAGTTGAAAATCCTAGAGGGCGACTTAGGCAAAAATCAAAGCAAGCTCGCAGGGTTGAAAATCTGAAAGGACGGTCTTAGCAACAATTAGAGTAAAGAAAAAATTATAAGCTCGCTAGATCGAAAACCTGAAAAGACGATCTAGGCAAAAATTAGAGTAATCAAAAAAATAAAAGAAAATCTTCGTTGAATTGAAAAGTAAGACGAATTAAAGCATCAGAAGTCCGAACGACCAAGCCTCTATTCTCAGCTCAAACCAAGCAATAACTCAGAAACCACATGTATCTTGTCTACGATTGATTTGAACAATTTTATTTTCCTAAGCGAACCAAAAGGAGAAGAATGTGATCTCCAAGATGAATCTCAAGAGTGGAGACTTGGTTCCAACAGTTGAGCCCGACTCATGATCTCCAAAAAAGTTGAAATTAAGAGTAAACCCTTATTGCACTTGTGGTAGTCTAAGACTTCTAATTTTCACATTGAGGGGTATTCCTTTTTCTTTAGAAGTATATTTCCCCCTACATTAGGGACATTTCTTTTTCAAACATGTTCAATTATCCTCAATACAACGTCCCCCATCAAACTAGGGGCATTTTTTTTTACGTTAAGTCAATTTCGACCCCAAAGGATAAGGTTCATTCTAAATTAAATGTTACCCTCTTGATAGCAGTTTTTTTTTAAACCCCCGAGGTTCAAAGAAAGTTTTACGTTGATCGGACCTTCATAAAATTCAACTTTTTGAAAGTGTTGTTTTGCCTAAAATAATTCATTACGCTTCTACCCCAAGTAAGTAGAGTAAGACATTCAGATTTTACTCAGATGCCGCCGAGGGTTTTTCTCTAATTATGCTCAGATTTTGCTCAGACGCCACCGAGGGTCTTCTCGGATTATGCTCAGATTTTGCTCAGATGCCACCGAGGGTTTTCTCGGATTATACTCAGATTTTAATCAGATGCCACCGAGGGTTTTTCTCGGATTATGCTCAGATGTCGCCGAGGGTTTTCTCGAATTATGCTCAGATTTTGCTTAGATGCCGCCGAGGGTTTTCTCGGATCATGCTCAGATTTTACTCAGATGCCGTGGAGGGTTTTCTTGGATTATGCTCAGATTTTGCTCCGATGCCGTCGAGGATTTTCTAGGATTATGCTCAGATATGCTCAGATGCCGCCGAGGGTTTTCTCGGATTTTGCTTAGATGCCGCAGAGGGTTTTCTCAGATTATGCTCAGATATGCTCAAATTTTGCTCAGATGCCAATGAGGATTTTCTCGGATTATGCCCAGGGTTTGCTCAGATTTTACGTTTACACATGTTTTCTATTGTTAAACTTGTTATCCTCCCAACATGAATGCTCAGAATGGAGGTGCGCCTCTTCAAAATCATCACTATACTATTGCACACACATGCACTTGCATCAGTCAAGGAGAATATTCAAAATTCAAGGATGTGACATTTTTTAGTCTAAGGAGAGGTTACCCTTAAGGATCGGACGCATTGACAAATTGCCGAATCAGGTTGTAAAATGAGCTGTCACTAGCTTTGGTATTCGGATGTCGCACTATCTATCACAATAGATTGGCCATCTAATTTGCTTCCACCCTCTGTTAAAGATGAGCATCTATAGACACCCCATTTTTGCATCTGCTTAATTTGACAATTCGTCACCCGATTACCGTGAATTCCTAATGATGATCACAAAGAACCCGAAGGCTTGTGAGTACTGTCCCTGATTCCCTTTGTTTCCACTCTTTTCATCTCCCCTACTCGTTACAACTCGACATAAAAATTTACGCACGCTTAGGATCGCCACATTTCACACCCGATTTAGCAAGCACGTACGCTTAGGCTCGCCACATAGTTCAATAACCTAGAGACCTCGTCACGTTAGGAAAATATGACTTTAGAACATAGAAATAATCACGTTGAGACTAAAAGAAACCTCACACTAGAATTCGTAAAAATTCGTAAAAATCGACAAAATGATGAAAATACCCCTCATAAATTTTGGACCTCCAAAAGACCTCAAAAGTACCTTCATTGTACTCATAACATGATTTCGAGTCTACTGGGACCCAAACCGACGAAAACAAAGAAATTTAAGAAAAATCATAAAAATGACCGAAATACCCCTCGACCTCCAAACTCAACTTAGAGATTTCAATCCTTAGGAAAATATAATAAAAATTAAAATCAAATAAAAAATTAAACAATTAAAACTTAAAATTAAAAATCAAATCAAAATTAAAAAATTAACATCTAATTCAAAATTAAACAATTAAAACTTAAAAGTAAAAACAATTAACATCTAATTTAAAATTAAACAATTAAAACTTAAAAGTAAAAAACAATTAACATCTAATTCAAAATTAAACAATTAAAACTTAAAATTAAACAAATAAAATTTAATTCAAAATAAAAAATTTTAAAATCTAATTCACAATTAAACAATTAAAATTCAATTCAAAGCTAAACAATTAAAATTTAACATCTAATTCAAAATCAAACAATTAAAACTTAAAATTAAACAATTAACATTTAATTTGAAGCTAAAACTTAAAATTAAAAAAAAAAAATTCAAAATTAAACAATTAAAATAAAATCAAAAGTTAAACAATTAAACCAATAAAATTAAAATTAAATTCAAATCAATAAAATTTAAAACAAAATTTTTAATCAAGGCTAGAATTGACCAATCACAACTCAAGGTTATCGTGCTACAAATAGCGGGGGATCACCCCACCACCATTCTTCCATAGGAAAGGACGCGTAAAGAGAAAAAAAGAAAGAAGAAAAAAAATTTAGAAAGAAATAAAAAATAAAAAATAGAAAGTTGCTTTCTATTAAAAAGAGAGAACGTTTTCTCTCTTGGGGCTTCATCTTCTTCCTCAACGTCCTTAGGCTGAACGTCTTTTGGGGGCAGCATGTCTCCTCTTCCTTGGATGCTCTCTCTCTCTTGGCTCTCTCTGTGTGCTTTTTAGGCTAAATGACTGGAGTTCTTCTTCCACATCTTCTCCTCCAATGGCTCCACTACAGCACAACAACTGCACTCACGTTTCATAGAAACAGTAGCTGCACTTCATCTTTTCCCTCTGCACTTCGTCTTCCTCTCAGCCACAATAGCACAGCCCTCTACAACACCTCTCTTCCTCTCCATAGCAGCCACAACAGCAACACAACTTGCTGCTCTGAAACCCAACGCCCCAACACTCTCTTTATCTCCCTCACAGCAGCCATCGTTTCTCTGTGTTCATTGTGGCCAACGTGACCCATCCAACCTTGCTGCAGCCATCTTATTCGACTTCTCTCTGCAAAAGAAAGCCCCTCTCTCTGCCAGATCACATCTCTACAGCCACGGTACATACAAGTCTTGGGTTATATCTGAAGGAGCCAACTCTACTGTGTTCATCCTACAGGTAATTTTTTGTTTTTTTTTTTATTTTCTGTTTTCCTCCTTTCCTCTCTCTGTTTGTGTGCTAAAACTTGCCTCCACATTAAAGTTCTCCGTAGGTTCTTGGTGTCGTGATCACCATGAAGTTTGGTATGAGACATATTTTATTGTTTTTTATGCCATAGGAGGGTTTTATTACACTTTTTATACATTTTCTTAGTTTTTTTTTTGTGTTTTTATTGCATATTGATAGAGGGAAAATATGCTCCCTTTGTATTTGTATTTTTTTAATTTTTTTTTTTTAATCTATCTCCGCATATCGTTAGGATTAAGAGATTTTTTTATTTTGTTTTGTGTACTTTTTATTTTTGTTTTGTAATTAGTAAAATTAGGAAAATCTTTCATGTATATATATTTTCTATTTTTCTCCTTTATTTATATATGCTTTAAAGTTTTTTTTTTCTTTTTGATAAGATAGGTAGATGATTTTAGTTCATGTAGTTTCTATATATTTTTTTTTTGGATCTATAGGTCAAGAATAATTTTTATTTTTACGTAGGCTTCGTTTTTATATTTTGTTCTTTTTGCATGTTAATAGGTTAGGAGAATATTTTCATGTTTCCATCTTTTTTCGTCTTTATTTGTTATTGTTATTATTTTTGCATGTTAGAAGGGTTAAAGGAATTTTTTTTATCATCATGATCATTACGCTCGATTCCGATTTACATGTTTTGTGATGATACTGAAACTCCTTGTGTAATTTTGAGATTTTTTTATGTGATTAATGTACCCCTTGGCTTGATAAACATGCATGTCATTGAATAATAATTCCTTTGAAAAGATCGAAAATCATGAATGCAAGCCCGTTTGATTATTTTAAAAATTGGCCGAGTGTGATTTTTCTTCAAATTTTGAGATTGTGTGTGCGTTGGTAGTTATGGACCTCCAATTTGGTAAGTATGATAACTCGGATTCTTTGTTTTTGATAAAATTTCAATTTGGTGATTTTTGGCAAGTTCATAATCTTCTAATTTGGGACTTTGTTGTTTATATAATTCTCTTTTTTAGAGGTTATTCGTGGATCATTGGAAAACTCGTATTCAAAAATTTTCTAACATGAGATTGCGTGATTTTTTTTATTTTGGGAGAATGTACATTCACAGATTTCTAATTTAGAAGTTTCATATTTCAAAAAAATTTCAATTTAAAAGATTTTGCATTCTCATATTTAGAAGGTTCAGATTTAAAAAGTTACATTTTTTGGAACGTTCTACTTTAGAAAATGTATCTTTTTAAATTTTTAATTTGAGAATTCAACATATATCTCTTGAATTCTGATTTAGGAAATTTTATGTTCCTAATTTGAAAATATTATAAGTCCCAATTTGACAGGTTTCTATTTGTAATCTTCCTATTCAGAATATTCTCATGATTTTCTATTTTGGACAATTTAAGGAATACTTGCAGGTGGAGTTTCTTAATTGATCTCAGGTCATGGAGCTAATTAGGACTTTTTCAAACCCTTCCATATTTGGTGGAATTCAAAGAAGGACCATGTGATAATTGGGATAATTTTTAGCCATAGGATTTGGTTGGAAAGCCCAACATAAATTGATGATGATGATTGGACTGTGACCTTGACTATAATCTCTGTATGTTGATCGTAGGATGATTTTGAATCGTAGTAGAGATCGATCATGTTGATCGGGCGGGTTCGGTGCCTAACACCTTCCGAAACCCGTAATCTGACCCTTTACCTATCTTTGATCCGTGGACTGATCCATATCCGTTTGGAGTTATTTATGGTTCCTAGACCTAAACTAGGTGGCGACTCCCTTCTTTTAAAGTCCCCCATTTAATAAATCGAACCCATATCCACTATTTAGTGAAGATGGGTCGAGGCGATTTCAAATACCACTAACGAATATTCGAATTCGTATCCAAATAAATTATCGGATATTCAATATTATCCAATTCGAATCTGAAATTATTTACTATTCGAAATATTCGAAATTTATCCGAAAAAAAAACCCTAACCTGACAATGTCATTGAGCTTTTGAGAGAAAGAGAAAGAGATTCCGACACCGATTCAACCTATCCATCTACCTGATGCTCGCCGGCTGGAGAAGATGATGGTTATGTCATTATAGACCTCGCATAATAAATAAATAAAAAGAGGGTTTTAGTTTTATTTTGAGAGAGAGAGAGAGAGGGAGGGAGGAAATACCTACCTTGATGTTCGCCAGTGGGAGAAGAGTGTGGCTGGTGGCAGCTTGCACAGCCGAAACCCATTTTCTGGTTCTGTGTTTTGCTAGTTCTGCATTATGGTTGAGAAGATAAACATTTGAACTTTAATTTCGTTGTGAAACTTGAATACACGAGAATACATACATATATATATATATATATATATATATATATATATATATATATATGGGTCAGGTTCAAGGGCCATGTGAGAAAACATGTAAGAAAACTTTCGTTTTTCAAAATAAGGGTTAGAGGTTTTGGATTGAGCTGATTTTTTGCAAGGATGGTCACTATGATGAGAAGATCATCCTCACAAAAAATCAGCTCAATCAGAAACCTCTAAATCCATCAAAAGTGATTTACAAATTAGTGATAAAAATTGAAAAAAAATCGACGGTCCACATTCTAAATCACTTTTAATGGGGTTAGAAGTTTCAGATTGGGCTGATATTTTTTTTGGATGATCTTCCCATCATAGAGATCATCCTCACAAAAAATCAGCTCAATCTAAAATTTCTAACCCATATTTTAAAATTTTATTTACCGCCGAAAGTTTTCTTACATGTTTTCTCACATGGCCCTTGAACCTGACCCTATATATATATATATAGGATGGGGTTCAAACGACACACATTGCGACAACATGTTTGTCTTATATGGGCAAAAATGTTTGGAATGGGCTGATTTTTTGTGAGGATGATCTCTGTGATGAGGGGATCATCCTTACAAAAAATCATCCCAATCCAAAACTTCTAACCCCATCAAAATTGATTTACAAAAATTGGACGGTTTAAAAATTTTCAACCTGTAAACATGGGGCTAGAAGTTTCATAATGAGCTGATTTTTGGCAAGGATGATCTCCTCACAAAAAATCAGCCCATTCCAAACATTTTTGCCCATATAAGACAAAACACCACTACATCATAATGCGCCAAAAACGACTGCCCCTACAATCGGAAAACGAGTCGTTTTAAAAGGAGTGATTTTTTAAAAATGACTGTCCAAGACAGTCGAAAAAAAATGATTGTCCAAGACAGTCAGAAAAAACGACAGTAAAATATAGATATAGCGACGGTCGCCGACCGTCGCTATAGGGTATTTTATTTTTAAAAAAAAATTATTTTACACCTAACCCCTCACATGTTGCTAAATGTTTGAGATACCCCTATGTTTTGACATTGATGACCTACACCCCAACTAATAACATGAAAAGACCCAAATGCCCCTCATCTTCAACTTTCATAAATCTAACTATTTTCGGAACCACTTAGTATAAATTATTTATTTTTAGAAAGTAAAATCAAACAATTATGCAAATTTAACGTTGTCAAACAATTAACAACCACAACCTTTTGTATATAAAGTCCTAGCGGGTGCTACCACAGCATACAGCCACTAGTTTCCATATCGACCTAGTACTATATCTCTTGTAGTTGGAATTCTAGAATTGGCCCCCTTGAAACTCTGTCCAAACTGCCAACCAGAAGGTGCCACATCGTAGCTAGTGACGGTCCTGCCATCGCTAGTGGTGACTTGGAAGGAGAGACTCTGCCCATTGAGGTATGAGTTACTGCCAATTTTGGCCCCGGTTCCTTGACATGGCTTGCTATCCTGTTTTAAATCCCTTGATTGACACTTTTACGACATTGCCTGCATTTCCCACATTGGTGATCAAGACCAAGTTGAAGTAAGAGTGGCCATTGATGGTAAACCTTATTCCTCCTTTCTTCACACAAGGGACCCTGCCAACACCAACAACAATTTTATAAGTAACATGAACAATAAAACATGTATAAAGGAACTGAAGTTAGCGGTAACGGTGAAACATGTATAACTAATATCTTCATTAGTTACTATTCGAATGTAACTTGACAAGATAGGAAAATGAAGGTTCGTTTCAATAGTGATAATGAATTCTAACTTTTTTTTTCTAGGGGAGTTATTTAGTGACAGGCCCAGCCAGCCCAAAAGAGCCATTGAAGATTGAAGTCAGAACACAAATATAAATTGCGCAAAAATCCATAATTTTATTTTTATTTCTTTTTTTCTTCCAAATCTAGAAAAAGGAAGAAAAAAAGTAAAAGCAAAAAATCTATATTTAACTAGATTATTAACCTCAAAGAAAATCAGTTCAAAGTTTTCCCTTGATACTAATAAGCATATGGAGTTCAATTCAACACTACCTCAGAGATTAATGTAGAAATAATGCTGAACCATCACTCAGAACAATACTTAACCTAAAGAATTCAACATCACACACCTTCATCAATTTCCACAAACATACACATGAATCCACTAAAGCAGATGATCTAAAAGCTTACCAAAATGAGTGCATCAATGAAATAGTTGTAAATTGTATCAAGAGGACGCATATTGTAATCGGCTAGAGTACAAATAGCAGCCAGATTGATCATCTACAACACAACAAACCACATTAACAAGATATGACAGATGACTTCAAAAACAAAGAAATAGTAAAATTTCAACAAAAAAAACAAGATAAGAAGGTAAAAGAAACAGAAAATCGTAGATACAAAGTTGGTGCTTCGTTTATAGATTTTTCCTACATGACAAATGTCTTAATCACAAAGTTTATGAGATCTAAATCAACATCAGAACTATAAAAAGTCAAAATTCACAATAGTACTACTAAATCGCAACTCAAGAAACAAATCCAAAATAGTATGATCTCCAAAAAAGGAGACGAAAGAATGAAAATACTACAAAGAAAGGCATCATTGCATTTTAGAGTCCTTACTGGGGTCTTCCCCTTGTATGTAGATTTTCAAAATCATGGCACACGGGAAAATAAAACAAAGAACAGAAGACCACGAAAGAGAGAGATAGAGAGAGTAAAATCTGTAGAAACAAAATCTAACTGTAAGCACATGAATGAAATGTGAAGTTATACCTTTTACGTAGAGAGCGCATCAGTACATAAATTGCTGACAAGTTGAGAGTTCACCTAAAGAAACACATAAGAAAATATGAACCATATTTTCTCCAATTATTGAAGGGCATAAAAGTGTAAATAAATTTCAAGCAGGCAATTGCAATAAGAGAATCATGAATTAATTAGATAGCCCAGGAATTCATAAAAGTAACAACTTTAACAACCCATTTAAGTGGTAAAACAAAAAAAAACAAAAAAAGAAATAAATAAATTGTAAGCTACAGACATAAATCGCTAAAAAAGAGAGAAGAAAGATCTCAACACCTAATCGCTAAAAATAGAATTTCCAGTTTCTCAACAGGATATAATTACAAGTACGAAGAATTAAAACCAAAGCTTCTAATAGAAGATACACAGTTCCTTTGTTGTCTAAGTTTCGGTTGTATAAAGAAAGCAACTACCAAAAATGACTGACCCTTTTTACAATATTCAGAAGCTATTTCATTTGTGGCTGCCATATTACTTCCTTGGCAGAAACCATTTTGAAATGGTACGAAACTTTAAATCATGGTTAGCAGTAAGGATGCTTATTCTTGTTGCACATATCCTTATCCTAGGGGTATTACTCGTCTAGGATCATATCACAAGCCAATTATTTGTTAATTAAACAGTTATACTCCTCTAGAGATTCATTGTAAACTTGAAGACAATCGATGCTGATGTTCAACCTAATGCTACTATTTTGGTGACATTTTCAATGAACCTCAGAAAATTTATCTTAAGTAATTAATTTATATACAGATGTCTCACGATAACAGAAGACTTGAATTTAGACAGAACAGAATGGAGGAACATGATTTGTTAAGCACCTTTGTTTTGCATTTTGCATCTGCAAATGTCTCGGCAAGCTGAGCTGCATCTGTATTAGATGTGACCCCTACACAAAATCAAACAAAATTAAATGTGAGAAACATGAATCTGAAAGTGGAAATTATTTAAAGTCTGTCAAAAATTTATCCAATCTGAATTATATTCACCTCCTATAATCACAAGCCCATCTAAATTTAATGCTTGGCATGCATCCAATGTAGCTTTCACTTGCTCACTCGTTTTTATCTGATCCTTTGTTCTACCCAACATGTCATAACCACCTTCACAAGCAAGAAGACAAGAATAATCAAAATAAGTTATACCTTGAATAGCTTGAGTCCAAAAGGTTGCTTACAAACTTGATCCTCAAAGAAATAAATATCTAAGCCAAGCATGGGAAAGATAATTGGTGTTCATGACAAAATACGGGAGGAATGGATAAAAACATGAGATTGTAATGGTGTTCATGACAGAACCGACATGATTATCATCCAAAGAAAGTACCGCAAGTGTGTTTTCTCCACTAAATTGATCCATAGTGCTACAATGAAATATAATAGGAATCTTAATTTATCTATTTATAGTATAAATTGAAAGATTTGGTAGTTCAAAAAGCAATAAAATTGAAACTGAAATCATGAAATGATGTAGATATCCAAGGATGCCCAATTTAATCTTGTAGTTCTGACTCAACCACAATGGGAAATACTGAGGACAGAAATTAAGATCACCTGCAAGAGATATGGGAAGGTAAAGTCGATCATATTGTTCATCCAAGTAAGTTTAAGGGCAACATCAGGCCGAATTAAGTCGTAACAAACAAAGAGACATGATGCGAAACACTCCTTCTTTCCCTGCATACATACATCAATTACCATATTGTTAAATTTTGCTCTGAATCACCCACCACATTCTCAAAATAAACATGTTTTGAACATATTATTTCATAGAGTTTAGTAACCATCCAAATTAGCAAAAAGGTGATACATATAGATCAAAGTTGGTTCAGCATTATCAAATAATGATCCTTTCACTCACGTCTGGAAAGTTGCATCATATTTTTTCCAGCTCACAACACAAATCAATAGGCAGAAGGATAAGAGAAGCGCAAATGACATTTTTTTTAAAATGACAAATTGCAAGAGAATTTTTATGAATTACTAAATTTTAAAAATTACAGATTACATGCTTGTTAGGGAAAAGGGGAAAGCTGGGGCAAGACTATAACTAGAAAGCCAAATGAGATGGTTTGTCCATGTTCAATGAAGGCCGATTACAGCCCAAATTAGGAGTATGCAAGTTGAAGGTTCTAAATAAGCAAGAAGAATGCTCAGAAGAACGTGTATTGAGAAAGTGAAACGGATCTGAACACACATTCAATAATAGAAGACGTGGGCTCTGTACAAAATTTAATGGAAGAACGGGTCTTGTTTAGCTGAATTCGAATCTTCTTGAACTAATATCATTTGTTGAAGTAAGATAGGAAAGATCGTTTGCCAATCACAATGGGTGCAGATTCGCAACAATCTGTATAACGCGGGAGACATATACAACTTAGGCACCAAAGGAAATTCACAAATGCATTAAAACCCAGAAGCCTCCACACTTAACCCCTATACTAATTTACAATATTCAAATAAAACAGAAAGCAAATAAGAAAACCACCAAAAGACTTTGCAGGACATCTAGAACTAAAAGAGCATGCTTTACATAAAAGGATATAGCTAAAAGGATCAAGAACTCTTAGGTTTTTTTTTTTTTCTTTTAGATAGGCAAGAACTCAAGATTTCATTGCTAAGAAACTGGATGAGTGATCTGAATTTAGAGTTAAATAACATCACATAAGCAATAACTCGAAAGGAAAACCTGAAGAAAAACAGTCGTGTACAAAAGTACAATAACAAGAACCAGCAAGGAAAAATAAATAAACAATATGTTCTAGGAAAAGGAATAAGAAGGGAGCAATCAATGCGAGAAAAATGGGGGAATAAAACAATAAACTTGTTATCTTTTACTTGGTGGGTAAGTTGGGCTTGAAGCCACAACCATACAGTCACAGTGCGATATGTCAACCAACTGAGCTATGGGTCCAAGCACCAGAAGAAACCAGTGTTGCCTTGGCACTTCTAACGTCCAAATTTTTTCTGGGCCGAAATGACACAACATTTCATGGACTGACACTTAATGCTTAAACACTTTCCATACATAGGGTAAAACCACTTTTTCCATTCTTTTCAAAGGAACATCTTTTTTTTTATACACAGGTATCCAGACTTGGTCTGACTATTCCCATGGACAAGGAGTCACCCTTCCAACACATGCCTTGAATCTTAGCACCCATGCCATGTGCCAAGGTAACACTGGGAAGAACTATTCCAAGCATTTGCTGATAATCAGAAGAAATGAAATTTTACTAATTTACGAACAAACAGGTTTTCTAAATAGAAAAACTTTCACTAGGATTTTATATTATTTTAATCAGAACAAAAAATAACTCGTTGCTCCGCCACTATGAATGTGGCTTTCATGGTGAATTTGAGAGCCTGAATGGGTTCTGAAGGAGATGATCAGAGTGACAATTGCATCACCAGAAGATTTAAAATAAAAATGAGAGATGTGCCATAGGGCAGCCAGGGGCCAGGGCATCAACTTTAGATGCATGCAACGAGTGAGGAGTAATATGAGTTGAAGATTGAGACAAAAAGATAATTGTAGTATTTTCATCCAACAAAGAAAAAAAGTGGTATGGCCACTAGGGGATCTGAGACAGAAAGAGCATAAAAGCGAGCTTCCAGGACAATCTAAAGATGAAATTTAAAACTTTAAACACACAAATAACACTAACAGATTGCACAGATGACTCTAAACACACAAATAACAATAACAGGGAGAAAAACTAAATTCATCCAAACCTGATATGCTGTTCTATAGGGAGGAAAATACATTATGCCCACACTCAATGCTACCTATAAACCAAATAGAAATTAATAAAGCAACTCAAACTATATATTTAGTTTTCAGTATTACTTACAGGATCAAGGTTGCCCATCATATTTCAGCTAATTCAATCATACATGTAAATAAACATTAGTGACAGACAACAAGTACATTATACATAGAGCAGAACAGAACAATGATAGTTAAGATGAGTTATTGGTGATACCCAATCAACAATTAACACTTTCTTAGCATTTTCACTCTGAACTGCCAATACTACTAGAAGTAAAGAAGGTATTATAATAAAATTGGAATTTTCCAATTTAGAGGACTAAATATGCGTCGAATGTTCAAGTTGGTAATTTTCCACCTCAACCATTTTTTTACCATTTCAATTTATGGTTTCGTACAAACGCGATTGCTTCTAATTTATTAGATGTGTATTGTATTTCTATGTTCCAAATGTTCTGCTAGGATTGCTACAACTAAGTTTTCATATAAGTGAAGAATTATTGATGGAAACAATAAAATTTGAAATACACTATTTCTGCTTAAATATTAAAATATCAGTAGGCATATCTATATTGGTAAAGTACTTTTTAATTCTCCAAAACATCTGCCTGAATCCTTGAGATCTTCATTATGAAAAAAGGAAGAAAACAGGCATCATAAATAAAAAATAAATGGCACAAAGCCTTCCTATTCATCAAATTATAGACATGCAATGTACAAGTATAGCCAAGGGTAAACTTGTAACAGTTGCATTAACCTTCAAATTACCTAACCAAATGGTATCTGATAAAATAAAAAAGAGAGGAAAAAAATAACCAATAACATTAGCACCAAAGAGGGAATCACCTCTAAATAAGAACATATGTTAACAACACCGTCAATGAATTGTGAGGAGAACCTGAGGCACAATGAAACTAATAAGAAAGAAACTCAAGCTGAATAATTATGCAGCGCACTGCATTGCTAAGGCTTCTACCTAGAGCACATGAACCCTCAAGCACTCATAGCAGCTCATTCTTGCGAAACCCACAACAAGAAACAAGACACAACCTTCTTAACAAGTAAATGGTACTTTTTAAGATTCTTGTTGTCTGTTACATATCAACAACAAACACATTCTAACCAGAAAGGTAGTGTCAACATTTTATTTTGATGATTTTCCAGGGAAAAACAACTTCATACATAGATTAGCATAAAACATCCTTAATACGCTAATTTATTACATCGTTAATCACAATCAAGCTTTACTTTTCTTATATTGCTTTTTATTATTAATAAAATTACAAGGAAAAAAAATCACCTTCATAGTTTAATAAAATTGAATTATAGATGTGTTGGCATTGTAGAGTTCTCAAAAGCACTTATCAGATACCTGATGTTGGACTCCATGTCTTTTTTTTGGGTTCAAAAGGACAATTTAAATCATCAACTAGCCTGCATTATTATAAATTTTCTTCTATACTAGAAACAGAAAGAATAGAACCTCTTGAATAAAAAAACCAAGAACCAGGATGTTATCTTATGGCCATAACTATGAACAATAATGTACTAGGTTTGATCCCACAATACTCATAAAAAAGTGGCCTTTTAACCAACTCAGAATATGGCTTGTGCACTCACATGTCACCTCTATATAAAATATTAAAACATGCTCAACATATTTACATTTTGAGCAGTAATAAACTAAGTCTCTGGTGATTGGAGAAACCCCCATTATGCAATGGATGCAAGTTACAGATGTTTCTCAATTCAAAAAGAACCGTACAAAATATGCAACCTCTAAATAAAATAGATTAAAAAAAAGGAAAAAATAAATTTAGAAAGAAAAATAAAAGAACAAGAAGCATCAGGTCATTATATCAACACTTCAGCTATCTAAACAGTAATCCAAGAAAGGGAAAAAAAAAAACATGAAAACCAGAACAAAGCCTCAAATACTAAAGTGCGATTTTATATCAATACTTTAGCTATCTAAACAGTAATCTAAGAAAGGAAAGAAAAAAAATGTGAAAACCAGAACAAAGCCCCAAATACTAAAGTACGATTATGTCTATTTTCACTAATTGAAAACAATCAAACCAGATATAAAGCTCCACCAATAGAAAAATAATCAAATCAGACCTTAAAATCAATCCGAGTACGCAAGCCCTAGATCTGATTTCAACTTAAGATTCGTAGATTTGAGATGCATCTGGAAGCGAGTTCACAAACCCTAGATCTTGGATGCTGCGGAGAGAGAGTACATGCGAGAGACCAATACAAAGACAAAGAGATCTAAAGAGTGCAAGAGACAAATACAAAGACAAAGAGATCGAAAGAGTGCAAGAGAGTGAGAGATCGACAGCGAGAGCGAGAGACAGAGTATGATCGAGAGATTTGAGAAAAAGAGACAGAGATAAGTGAGAGAGAGACATAAATGACTGTGGGAGAGTGAGAGAATATGATCGAGCGATTTGAGAGAGAGAGAGGGAGAGACAGAGATGAGTGCGAGAGTGCGAGAGTGCAAGAGACATAGATACAGATCGAGCTGTGTGTGTGAGAAAGAGAGAGTGAGAGAGTAAGAGAGAGAGATAGATTTGATATAGTATACTCGATATATAGCTAATAATTTTTATGTAAGTAGAAACGACGGTTAAACGACTGTTAAAAACTGTCGCAATTAATGACAGCCTTTAATAATCGTTTTTAGCGCAAATGTGCTGTCGCGAAATACGCAATATGACGTAGTGCACGTTGTCACAATGTGTGTCGTTTGAACCTCACCCATATATATATATAAAAGTTTTGCTATGTAACATGAATACGTAACACATGTCTTTATAATCGGAGCGGATATTATCGAATCGGATTTTGTAACATCCGAATTCGTATCCGAAACTCATTCGAATGTTAAAATAACATCTGAATCTGATATCTGAAAATTTTGGATAATATCCGATTTTTCAAATTCGAATTCGGATTCGGATTTCGGCTATCCATTGACACCCCTAGCTTTTAGGATGAGAGAGTACAAAGAGCGTCAGATGATCACGACTCTCCTTTTTTTTCTTTTACTTGGGGAGTTGAATTCTTTCTCTCTCTTAGCCCCTGTCAAGTGTCAATTATTTCGATCTTCCCCACCTAAAACATAACTTTATTAGGTTTATCTTATGGTTTTTCAACTTCTTTATCAAACGATCTTCATACTCAATTCAATCACCTGATGACAAATACGGTTGGCAGTCCAAAAAATAACTACTTGATGCAAAAGAAATTCAACTAAAGGTCTACATCTCGATGGTAGATCCATTTAATATTATATAGACCACTTTGATAGACGTTTTCACAAAGTCTCATGGTCAAGAACAATTTCATCCTTGCTCCAACTTGAGGGGGAGTATGGTGATATTGTAGGTAGAGGAGATCGTGGAAGCTGTGATCTCCTAAATAATCTCTTTTTATTTTGAGTCGTGATAATTTGACTATTAAGAAAAATAGGTGCAATCAAATCAAGAAAACGAATTGAAAAACAATCACAAAATGCAATCACACAAAGAAAACATAGATTTTATGTGGTTCCCTCAAGATTGAGGTACGTCTATGGATCACACCGATTCCACTATGAAGAGCAAACTCGCAGTTTCATAGAATTAATTATTTATAAGGTGTTGCTTGATTTACAGTACATCCTTGTTGACCAGTACTATCAGGCTCCACAAACCACAACACTGACTCCTTCACGTGACATACTCAATCGACTCCCCTAACGTGGGGTGAGCCAGAACCATGGATTTCCTTTCATAGGGATACACAACTTTATAGATTTATGGGGATATGCAGTTGTGTATCCCAAGGGATAAAGTCTATGGTTCTAGCACACCCCACATTAATTAGGGGAATCGATTGAGTATGCCATGTGGGGGAGTCATATTATCACCACTCTTCTATTCTAGATCTAAACTGATCCTTTCTTTCATAATTTAAGTGTGGCTGATTAATCTTTGTAGACATAGAAAAATAAAAAATAAAGGAAAGAGAAGTCTAATGATTTTGTAACTCAACCTGACAGCATGACTCAAAAACTCACGGACGTGTCGTGCGCAAAGAACCGTAGATTCTTTCGCTTGGAATACACAACTGCACCCTCAGGATACACAACTGCAGATGGCAGGTTGGTCAGGTCAGTTGTGTGTCCCGAGGGAAAGAATCTATGGTTCTTTGCCCTTGCTACGTCGTTGAGTTTTCGAGTCACCCTGTCAGGTTGAGTTACAAAATCAGTACATGAAGAAGAAACAGAGAGTTCCTTCTCAACAATGGATGTAAGCATTGCCAAACCACACTATTACAGAGAATTAATTATTTATAATGATCAAATATGTAATTATTATCATCCTTGATTAAATAAAAGGGAGGGCCCCTATACAGCCCCACCTTACAAATAAATAAATAAATAAATAAAGAACAAATATGTTTCACAATTCTACATAAACTTCTGTCAAGATGCAATTATATCACTGGCGACTATCTCCATATTCGGGTCTTTACACATCTGTTGTTGGTTCCTCCTCCTCTACTACTGGTTCAGTGGATGCTTCTGCTGGTTCAGCGGACATGCATGTTGTTGAGAAATAGAGATAAAATAACAAGTTGACAGAAGTAAATATAATTAACATCAGGTAGTATTTATCCAATCGGCTCTTGTCTAAAGTGTCTTTGAACCATCTTCCTGATGCGTACAAACAAACTACGCTAAGGAGACTTCCTAATCCTACCACAGCTTCGTTTAATGTGAGCCCATAGCTCTTCATTGATTGTGGTGCCATATGATTGATGAAATTCTTTATGCTATCTTCAACAAGCACCTCCATTGCGCCTAGGAAGAAATATTGGGGAACTAACCAGAACATGCTCATGGGTACTATATCCTTCTTGTCTACTGGAAAATGTGTATTAACAATACCAAGCCTTCGCACCTCGACTCGCCAAGCAATCATGCAACATATTACTGAGGAGAGCATTCCAAGGCCCATTTTAACTATGATCCCACGATTTTTGAGTGATTCCGATCGTCTTTTTGATAGTCGATTATAGAGAAAGGAGACTGCTGACTTTGACAAGGACTCAATCAGAAAGAGGCTGCTAAGTCCGAACTTTATTAATCCCACATAAGGATTCAGATTGTTAGCTTGCACAACAAAGAAGATGTTTCCTGTAGACTTCACCAAACTATAAACTAAAAAGGTTGGCCACATTGGACACATTCCTAATAGAATCTTAGCTTCTTCCACTTGTGTAACTGTGCATAGCCTCCATTTTTTTTCTTCTTCTTCTTTTGTATAATGAGAGGATGTATCTATGATGGCAGCTTTGTTTAGCCATCTGCATTCCATCAAAATTACATTTGAGATAGTGAGAAAGAGATAGTGAGAAACAAATCATCGGGAGTCTAGAGAGAGAATGATATTTTATACTAGACCTGAAGCGATCGGTTTGTGGCAACCTCAATGTGTTTCCATGGTCGTCTTTCTCATAGAACTGACAAGAGTCGGGTGGGTAATCAAGACGGCATTTCAATGTTGCGGCCACTAACACAGGAAAAACAACAGTGAGTGGACGCCAAGTTGGTTTGTGGTAGTTGTAATAAGGAAAACCACACGAGCACATCAAAAGAGATATCCCCAAGGTCATTATTGAGACTTCAATCGCCAAACTTATAGAAGAGAGGCAGAATGTGCCTATCATGATGCCTAGGAAAGAAAAGCAGCCCCACCAACATCTTGAGCAGATCATCTGAAATCGATATAGAAGTCGAAATTGATATTGACTCCTATTATTGTCCATCTCATTGACAATATTATCCTTACATTTGAATTGGTCAGCAAAAAATGTGTTTAACGTGGGTTTGCGATTTGCTCTGCCTTGTGCTATTAAGATCAGCCCCGTGAACAGGAAAAAGTTCTTTGCTTTTCTATTCTGATTCATCGCTAGCATGTATAATAGGATCAATCCCTGTGTATCATTATATGCCTTAGAATTGTTTACTCACTTGAGTGTTGGTATACTTAAAAGGAAAATAAGAAATTATATTCTTGAGGGAAGTGAAAGAACTTACAATGCAATACATGACAGCAGAGAATATAACCATGGCGAAACGACCTACATAAGCATCTGCGATGTGAGCATTGAGAAACATCATCACTGTAGTTAACCCCTTTGTCATGTTCATAAGTTGTGCATAATGTAGCAGTGTACTATCCAAGAACTCAATGAAGTATGTTATAATGATGAACATAAAACCAGACTCCACTAGGCTGTAACTGCAAACCATACCTGCAGTAGAGATGCCATACCAATAGTTAAACAACTCTTCAAACCAGCCAACTGTTGAAGTATGGCTCAACTCCTGTTATTTGGGCCATGGTACCAACTCTTGTGCTGAATTTAACAGCCTTACTCAACGTTTGCTATTGATTAATCTTTCAGGGATTAAGCTTCAGATCGAATCGGATTCTTTATTGGTGGTCAAGGCTTTGAAAGGTGACAATTTCCCATGGAACTTGGAGCATATGGTTGCTAAATGTTGCTTTATTCTTGGCTAAATCGAATGGGATATCAGGCATGTGTTTAGACAAGGCAATAGCACAGCAGATGCTTTGGCCATTATATATAATAAAACACAATTGAAATGGAACAGTTGTGTGTGACACTAACGTCCAATTGACTACAGTGTTATGAGAGACATCTCTATATCATAAAACACAACTAAGTTGGAATAATTGTGTGGGGGACAAAGTTATTTTGTGTGTCAACTTGTAATAACATGCATCACTATCTCTCATTATCTATTGTTACACAGTGTGGGCCCCCTCTTCACTCTTTCCTTTATACAAGTTTCTGCGGAAAAAAAACCCTGCCCACTCTTTCCCATATTCACCTCGCCTTTGCCATAGCTTAGACCTCTTCACGTCTATCCTTCTCACTCCCCTCTCTCCCTCTCTGAAGAGTGAAAAATCAATCAAAGCATTTCAATTTCCAGGTGAGTTCTCTCTCTCTCTCTCTCTCTCTCTCTCTCTCTATATATATATATATATATATATATATATATATATATATATATATATATATATATGGGTTGGGTTCTTACGACCCCTATTACGACTCACACTGCGACACACCGTTTTGTCTTATATGGGAAAAATGTTTGGAATGGGCTGATTTTTTGTGAGGATGATCTCTATGGTGAGGAGATCATCCTTGCCAAAAATCAGCTCATTATGAAACTTCTAGACCGTCCAATTTTTGTTGAAAAATTATAGACCGTCCAATTTTTGTAAATCAATTTTGATGGGGTTAGAAGTTTTGGAATAGGATGATTTTTTGCTAGGATGATCCCCTCATCACAAAGATCATCCTCACAAAAAATTAGCCCATTCCAAATATTTTTGCCCATATAAGACAAAACGGTGTGTCGCAATGTGAGTCGTAATAGGGGTCGTAATAACGCTGTTCTATATATATATATATAGGGTCACGTTCAACGGCCAACTTTTTGGCAAAACATTTTTCAAAACATGAGTTAGAAGTTTTGGAATGGGCTGATTTTTGGTGAGGATGATCTCTACAGTGAGGAGATGATCCTCACCAAAAATCAGCCCATTCCAAAACTTCTAACCCATGTTTACAAGTTGAAAAATCATGGACGGTCCATTTTTTGTAAACTATTTTTGATGGGGTTAGAAGTTTTGGAATGGGCTGATTTTTGATAATGATGATCTCCTCATCGTAGAGATTATCCTCACCAAAAATCAGCCCATTCCAAAACTTCTAACTCATGTTTTGCCAAAAAGTTGGCCCTTGAACATGATCCTAGCTATATATATAGGGAAATGTTCAGCAACAAACATTTTGACAAACATTTTGGCAAAACATTTTTCAAAACATGGGTTAGAGGTTTTGGAATGGGCTGATTTTTGGTGAGGATGATCTCTACGGCGAGGATATCATCACCACCAAAAATCAGCCCATTCCAAAACTTCTAACCCCATCAAAACTGGTTTACAAAATATGGACGGTCCACGATTTTTCAACTTGTAAACTGGGGCTAGAAGTTTTGGAATTGGCTGATTTTTGGGGAGGATGATCTCCTCACCGTAGAGATCATCCTCACCAAAAATCAGCCCATTCCAAGACCTCTAACCCATGTTTTGAAAAATGTTTTGCCAAAATGTTTGTCAAAATGTTTGTTGCTGAACGGGACCCATATATATATATATATATGTGTGTGTGTGTGTGTGTGTGTGTGTGTGTGTGTGTGTGTGTGTGTGTGTGTGTGTGTGTATATTTGTAAATCGATTTTGATGGGACTATAAGTTTTAGAATGGGCTGGTTTTTTGAGATGATGATATCCCTACCATAGAGATAATCCTCACAAAAAATCAGTCCATTCTGAAACTTTTAACCATATAAGACAAAACTTTGACTTCCTAAGGTATGGCAATCGAGATGTATAGAGAGGGAGAGAAACGGTCATGTTGGACAACCAACATTGATAGTCAAAATTTGTCTTATATGGCTAAAAGTTTTGAATTGGGATTTATTTTATTTTATTATTTTTTTTATTTTTTAATTTTTATTTTTTATTTTTGAGGATGATCTCTATGGTGAGGAGATCATCCTCATAAAAAATCAGTCCAATCTAAAACTTCTAAACCCCTCAAAAGTGGTATATGAAGTTAAACATTAGAAGTCAACAATACACATTTCCAAACCACTTTTGATGGGGTTAGAAATTTCAAATTGAGCTGACTTTTTGTGAGAATGATTTCATCATCATAGAGATCATCCTCACAAAAAATTAGCCCAATTCAAAACTTCTAACCCATATAGGATAAAGGCATTGGCTGCCGAACACGACCCAATAATGTAGGCAACATGTATTATATGGGTTAGAAGTTTTAGTGTCACGCCCCAATTTTCAGGATCCATGACTCGACTTCCAACCCAAGATCCATGACTTAGGGATGATTTAAGATGAACCTACATACACTCTTCGGACAAAGTGGTTTAGAAATGTGTAATGTTTAAATACAAACCAAATAAAAATCAGATAGAACGTACAATACTCAAATAAAATGACAAAGAAATATCATATTAACCAACAAAATGTAAGACTCTGACTCTCTCCGAATTTTGCGTGTTCAATACATTAGTTAATGAGTCAACCCCATTGGTCTTATAGCCTTTTGATAAAGAGTGCTTCTGTTATGAATTTTTAATCATAAACTACCTAGAAAAATATCATAAACGTAGGAATCAATAACATCCAAAGTATTGAAATTAAACTAATATTTGACGTTTTCAGAGATATAAAATAGCACCCAATACCCTTTACACTCACAAAATCAATACAAAATAAATATGAACATTTCAATACAAAAAAAACATCAATAGCTCCATCAAGTTTTTCATCTTTACCATCGTCAACTAGTCAACCTAAAAAAAAAAGATAGGGCAAGCTACTCGAGCTTCATAGGTTTGTTCTCAAGCACTATACTATTTTTCAAGGAAAACATATAAAGTATATAAAAATATTCATAGACTATCACGCATTTCTTCAGATGTATTAATCATTAAAATATCATTCATGTAATCACTTTGTCATGCATCATGCAAACCAAAACATCTCATGCCAACTTGGGTAACACCCACTATGTCTCATGCCAACTCGTGGGAAACTCTAATCATGTCTCATGCCAACTCAGGCACACCAACCACGTCCCACACAAAGGACCTTCCTACCCAAAGACCCATGGTCCTAACTTGCTTATCAATAGGCTCATGCCAAAAGTTCATGGTCCTTCATTATACAACATATGCATTATGTACTATGCTAGATACAAATTCTCAATATTTCAAGTTTCATGTATTCAAGTTCATACCACTCAAAGTATTCATATAATAATTTAGTTCTAGATCATATCCTCACATGAAAAGAAAGCATACCAATATTCCACTAACATTTTTCTCATATGCAAACATGTGTTCTTTGAAAAGAAATTTAATACTAAAGAACACCTACATTATAAAGGAAATTTTTTGGATTTTCACGTGAATTTCCTCTTCAATCTAATCCTTCTCTTACCTCCCCTTTAATCCCAAAGAAGAAGAAAATATTAGGTTGTAAATAAAAAAATAAGAAAATAATTAAAATAAAATAAAAAGATGAATAAGAGGAAAACCTAGCACTAATGAAGTTTTCAAAGCTCTCAATGTCTTCCATCTCTCTCTATCTTCTCTTCTTCTTAACATAAAAGTATAGAGACTTTTAATAAAAAAATTCCAAATTTTTATTCTCTGAAAATCTCTTTTTCTTTGATGACATTACTTACATAGTTTATTCCACAAGATAACTCCTAAATCCTCCAACACATTAATAGAATATATAAAGAATATTTTTGAATTTCAAAAGTTTTGTGGAATGGAGGGAGGATCTAACACAAGGCATCCAACTATACCTTCCTTATACGGAATAGGCTGATTTTTCTTCTGAGTGATCTCTACCAAGTATAGATCATCCTCACACAAAATTAGCTCATTCTAAGACTTCTAAGCCCCATCAAAAGTGATTTACCATAGTAAAATGAGTGGCTTCTCTCACTCTCTGGTACAGTACTTTCATTCTAATATATATTTTTGCTTGGTGGGGTTAGTTGTTTACGTTAAGATTATTATAAGAAGGGGTTTGAACCTCAGACCTTGGGAACAACCTCCACAAGGTCTTACCACTTAGCTAAGGGGATCAAGGGGTTTAAACTTTCATTCTAATATATTCATACCATTTAGCAACAAAAAAAATAGTAGATAAAAAATGCGAGTCTTCAATCAGATTACCTATTATGAAAAGAGCAGGCTTGCAGGGTTGTAGAGGGATCCCCAAGAGGCAGGGGAGATTCTTAACGACCCAATTGATCATGGCCATTCTTCTCAAGTGACAAACTATCTTTGTGAAATGAGCTGCTGCTTCAAATCTGCAACATTTTCCTTGTGGTTGTCATTGGACGTATAAAACCTGTAATTTTCAAAATAGAAAGGAAGAAGCTCCATAACCCTTATGGTCTCAGAAGAGAAGTTCAAAATGACTACTTGATAATGGGGACACTTGAATGAGAAATCAAACTCCAAATAGCCCCTAAGTTTTGGACAGTAACTAATAGTTCATTTAGTAAACTTTTCTCTCTTTTTTTAATGGTCCCTCAACCTCATCTCACCTTATAATGTTTTTGATATATCCAAATCACAATTTCCTCATCTTCTTCACATACTTAGATTTTTCAATGGACATTGAGATCAATTCCGACGATTTTTGGCCATGAATGACAAATGGAGAATGATATAGTTCTATTTTAACATTTAAATGTATTTTTTTATTTATTTCAACAATTTATAATAAAAATAAATAATGATGTTAAGATTCTAAATTTTTTGAAGATTTCATCATAATTTTTTAGTCAATTGTTCATTTCACAACTATAATATATGCATTTTGTGTATTTCGAGAAGATCTATTCAATATTATCATGGTTTCAAAACTCGGTTTGACGTCCCATCCCATGAACGAGACCGAATCGTCTCGAGCTAGTCAACTCGTCTTGGACGAGACAATCCATTTACTCGGTTTATATTGATTGATTTACATATATTTAAATTAAATCTAATTATGATTTTTTTTATAAAATAGGATAAAATAGAATGTGTTTAGGGATAGAATTATGTTTTATTCAAATAATAAATATTTAAATTCTAAGAAAATTATTTATTTTAATTAAAATCTACAAAATCCCGGTTGACTCGGCCGAGTTTTACTGACTTGGCCAAGATTTTCAAAATATCGTTTGAGATATCTCATCTATCTTGCGTGACGATGTGAAGGTTGAGACACCAAGTATATCCATATCATTGCTTAATGAGACTGAGATGACTCAGGTGAGTCATTTTAGTTTCGGATGAGATTAAAAACCATGAGAATCATAGTAGAAAAAATGAAAAATTAAAAAATCTAGATCGCACTTAGAGTGTCGAGCTCACCACTTTTTATTGTTGAACTCAACAATAAAAAATGTCAAACTCAATAATAAAAAATAGTGAGCTCGACAATAAATAAAAAGTGGTAAGCATGACCATAAAAATGTTGAACTCTACAATAAAGAAAAAGTGGTGAGTTGGACACTATATAAAAATTTTGGAATCTCTACTTTATTCTTTTTTTTTTTAAATAAATCCTCAAAATAAATCAAAAATACTTCTAAACGTTCAAAATTAGAAGTAAATCATTTTAATTCGTCATTCACGATAACAAATTGAAATCGCCTCGACCATTCTTCACTAAATAGTGGATAGGAGTCCGATTTATTAAATGGGGGACTTTTGAAAAATGGGAGTCGCCACCTAGTTTAGGTCTAGGAACCATAAATAACTCCAAATGGATATGGGTCGATCCACGGATCAAAGAAATATGTAAGGAGTCAGATTACGGGTTTCGAAAGGTGTTAGGCACCGAACCCGTCCGATCAAAATGATCGGTCTCTACTACAATCCAAGATCATCCTATGGTCAACACACAGAGACTACGGTCAAGGTCACAGTCCGATCATCATCATCAACTTATGTTGGTTTCGCCAAACAAATCCTATGGCTAAAATTGTCCCAATTATTACATGATCATTCTTTGAATTTCATAAAATATGGAAATGTTTGAAAAATCCCTGATTAGCTCCATGATCTAAAATCAATTAAAAAAATTCTACCTGCAATATTTTTCAAACTGTCTAAAATAGAAACTATCAAATTAGAACTTAGGATCTCCAAATTGGAATCTGAAGTTTCCCAAATTAGAATTCAGAAATATATGTTCCATTTTTTAAGAAATTTTCCAAAGATCACAATTTTGAGTTAGAAACTTCTAAATCCATGAACTTTCTAAATACGAAATTGCAAAATCATCTAAATTAGAAATTGATAAGATGTGAAATTCCTAAAATAGGAATTTATAAATATATTCCTTTCTTAAATAGACAATTATGCAATTTCCATATCAGAAAAATTTCGAATATGAATTTTCCAATGGGATTACAAATAGGAGTTTCCAAATCAGGGAATTATGAAGTTATGATGAATCCTCAAATTGGAAATTAACAAAATAATAATAAAGAATCCCACATTCAACCAATTCTCAAAATAATCAAACGGACATGCATTCATGATTTTTGATCTTTCCAAAGCAACTATTATTCAGTGACATGCATGTTTATCAAGTCAAGGGGTACGTTAATCACATGGAAAAAATCTCAAAATTACACAAGGAATTTGAATATCATCACAAACCATATAAATTCACCTTGAGCTGAATAATCATGATAAAAAAAAAAAAAAAATCCTCTAATCCTACCAACATGCGAAAATCAAATAAAAAAATAAAGATTAACATTGACAAAAATGAGCAAGATGAGGCCTAAAAATGTTCTCCTAACCTATTATTATACAAAAACAATACAAATAAAATAAAATAAAAACTAAGAAAATATACACGATAAATATTTGGCGAACCCTATTGATATACAAAGACGAATGAATAGTGAAAAATAATACAAAAAAGCAAATTCTCCTAATAAAATAAAATGAATAAAACATAGAGAAGAATATATAATATAAAAAAACTATCCTAACCTTATCAATATGAAAAATATAAAAAAAAACTACATAAAATAAAATAAAATAAAAATAAATAAATAAATGCCTTCCTAGTCCTACCTCTATAAAAATATAAGAATACATAAAAAACTATCGGATCCTATGCGATATGCAAGAATAAATAAAAAATAAAATAAAACTAAATTTACCTATTGAATCGCGAATAATGGATTGATTCCTTCAGGTCGGACTCGAAGACCTACGAGTATCGTTGCTATGGATGCTCGAGAGACTAGGGCAGAGAGAGAAAGAGGTACTCTTATCGATACTGTAGCAAGGAGCCGAAACGAAGGCGTGGTAATAGCGAATCATAAAAATTCGGGTTGAGAGAAATGGCTGTCGTGCTGGGCAGCAAAGGGCTGTTAGAGGAGAAGATTTCTAGAAGGGGCTGAAGGACGTCTTTGTAGAGAGAACAAGTGAATGTGGGCAGAGAAAAATGTGATAAGGCTGGCTGAGCGTGCTGTATTGCGAGTTCTGTGGAGAAGAAGAAGTGGAGAGAGGATCTTGTGTTGGAAAAAATCTGCATTTCTATCCAGATTTTTGTGATCGAGTAGGGATATTTGAGCTACGATTCAAGTGGGTCCCATTATTTTTTTTTAGTTGGACCACTTGGAAACTTATTCATCTCATTGAAGAGAATAGTTTCATGTTTTAAGTTGTCAAAAATTCATTATGGGTGAATGACAAATCAGCTCCAAAGAACCCCTATTAGCCATGGTTTGTTGTATGTGGTTTATAAGATTATTGAGTTTATAAGAGAAACTCTTTAATCCCACATCGGATAGGAATAAGAAAATTGTCTAGTTCTTATATAGAACTTCTTATATCACTTAAGTGTATATGAGAGAGAGACTTGGATAAGCCCACGCACGCGCACAAGGGGCCCATGGGCTCAAGAAGGATTTAATCCATTGGTCCAAAATATCCTTAATGTGTATGCGGGCACACGATGCGCGCGCAGGGGGGGTGCAAATCCCGTCAATTTGGCTTCACGTGGGTGCGCGCGACGGGCCCTTTTGCTAATTTCGTATTTAAGAGACACACATGCACCATGCACCTGTCCTTTTCTAAGAGACACTTGCACATTCCTTTTCCTAAGAGACACCTTGTCTCTTAAATTTTTATAAATAGGTCATCTCGACCTCAGTTTTATTCATTCAAAAATTTTCTCTTCTTCTTCTTTGCTGTTTAAACATGCAAGCATTCTATTTTCCTTCTGCATTATTTGAGAGTATAAACAGTAGCGTTCGGTTCGCTAGACGTGTAGATTGTAGTGCTGCCTCTACACGTGTGATCGTTGTATCCTGGGAGACAATTGTTCATTGATCCGTGTGCACCAAGTTGCGGGAACAAAATTGTCTTAAGGACATTGTGTTCAACACAAGCCTCGGTCAAACTTTCTTTTTGTTCATTCTCGGGTATCTACCGCTTCAACTATTCAACATCTTGTAGTTGGTGTCCAATGCTAGAGAGAGACTCTCAAACGTGGGTGATCTCTCTAGAGACATGGTTCCTATCCAAAACAGAGAGAAACATGGGGAGAGGGCCGCTGCTGCTGGGGAAAACGTGAGAGAATGGTGAGAGAGATGATAGGGAGATGAAAGTTGCAGGTTCTGCAATAGGGATTATGAAGAGGGCAGCAAGGAGGGCGTTTTGAAGTGGGGTTTTGCAGGTTTAATGGGGGAGCAAAAGGGGCAGCAAGGAGTCGTTCTAAATTAGAGAACGTGAGGGAAAGGGAAAGAGTAGCAAGAGGACGTGGGGAAGGGGTGAAGGAGAGATGAGTTGCAGGTTTTAATAGGGGAGAAGACAATGGACAGCAGTAGGACGCCTCAAGGGAGAGCTTGGCTGAAAAGAGAGAGAGAGAAGTGGGCTGTTGAATCGATGAGTCGAAGCTATAGAGTAGCAGCCGAACGTCTAAGAGAGAGAAATAGCAGAGAATGCAAAGAGAAGAAGAGATGTTGGAGCCCCCCATTGAAGGAAAGAAGAACCCCTTTAATAGAAATCGAATTTCTATTTTCGTTTTTCTTTCTATTTTTTTTTTTTATTTTCTTTCTCCTTTTTTTCCATTAACACGTATTTTCCTTCTTTTAAGAGAATGGGAGTGGGCTGATCCCCCGCTACTCGTATCATTATAGTCTCGAGTTGTCGAGTTACGGTTGGTCGGTTTAATTTTTATTTTATCGATTTGATTAATTTTTGTTTTGATTTTTTATTTGTTGATTAATTTTTTAATTTTAAGTTTTATTAATTAGTTAGTTTTTATTTTGAGTTTGGCTAAAAATTTAATTTGATTTTAATTTTTAATTTGAGTTTTAATTATTAATTGGCCATTTGATTTTTGATTTCGTTTCGTCGCTCGATTGAGTTGGATTTGGAATTTGTTAATTAGGTTTCGATTTATTAGTTAGTTGGTTTTCAATTTTTAATTTGATTTTGATCGGTTAATTTTGACTTCGATTTTTAATTTAATTTCGATGAAATTTTAGTCAGTTGAGTCATTTTTAATTTTTGATTTTCATTGAATTTTGATTTTTAACTTGAGTTTAATTTTTTAATCTTGGACTTGCTTTTTATTAAATTTTCAGTTTGATTCCCATTTGATTTTAATTTGAATTGTTAATTTTTAATTGGGTTTTGGTTTTTATTACATTTTCCTAATGATGGGATCTTTATGTTGAATTTGAAAGTTAAGGAGCATTCTGGTCATTTTTATGATTTTTCTTAAATTTCTCTGTTTTCGTCGGTTTGGGTCCCGTTAGACTCGCAATCATGTTCTGAGTGCAATGGAGGTATTTTTGAGGTCTTTCGGAGGTCCGAAATTTATGATGGGTATTTTCGTCATTTTATTGATTTTTACGGATTTTTACGAATTTTAGCGTGAGGTTTCTTCAATTTCGACGTGATTATTTCTAAGTTTCAAAGTTATGTTTTCCTAGCGTAGCGAGGTCTCTAGGTTATCGAACTGTGTAGCGAACCTATGCGTACGTGCTTGCTAAATCGAATGTAAGGTGTAGCGATCCTATGTGTGCGTAAATTTCTATGTCGAGTCGTAACGAGTAGGGGAGATGAAAAGATTGAAAATAGAGGGAATCGGAGATAGTACTCACAAGTCTTCGAGTTCTTTACGATCATCATTAGGAATTCACGGTAACCGGGTGACGAATTGTCGAATTAGGCAGATGTAAAAATGGGGTGTCTACACAAATCATCTGAAATTATTGCAATCGTCATTGGAGACCTAAGTATGTGAAGACGATGAGAAAAAATGATAGTTTGGGTGTCTCAAAAACTTTAAAAAGTGAGATGAGATCAGGGAGGACCATTAAGACAAGGTTAACAAAATGGACTATCAAGCTACAAATCAAAACTTAAGGACAATTTAGAAAGAAATCCCTTCGCCAAGGTCCTTTAAGTAATTTTTTTTTTTTTTTTTTTAAATCCCCTCATGGTCCATATGAATCTCTGATCATGCGAAATCTCCAAAGCTATTTTTTCTTTTTAGTTTGGAATCCAAAACCAGAGGTTGCCTTTGGTACTATTCTTATTTGATACTATTAGGGATAGTAAATTGAGGAAATGATGAAGCTGCCACTTAGCCAAGTGCCAAAGGCTTGAGAAGAGTTGATCCAATGACCTAGGTTCAAATCCTGTTGAACCTATCTTCATCTCTATTAACCACTAATCCCTGATGTGTACTCTGCAAGAACCATAGATTTTTCCCTCAAGATACATAATTGCATATCCCATAAAACATGTGCAGTTGTGTATTTTAATGGAAAAAAATCAATGGTTCTTGCACCTACCACGTCAGTGAGTTTTTGAGTTACCCTGTCAGGTTGAATTACAAAATCAGACCTCAAAAATTTTATTGAGAAAATGATAGTAAACTCATAGTTGGTCAAAGGACTTTTCTAGCCTCAACCCACAGTTGAGGCCTTCTCCATCAAACTAGTGGTTGGAATGCTTATGGAAATTATGTACTAACTCTCTGTTATCAAACCTATTTGACTAATGATCCAACAACCAACTCTTGGTCAAAACGTTTGACCAGTGGTCATCTTAACTGTTCTAAAGATGAGTAGTGATTTTTCATTTTACTCAAACAATGATCTTCTTGACTTAGGCAACCCCTAAGGAGTGACACATTGCTTTTGTGTGTGCGTGTGTGTGTAATGAACAAAAATAAGAATGATCAAGATCAACATCAGGGTAGACCCATAGGAATAAACTATCATCAATGTCGGGTACATCAAGAATGAATTGAAGAAAGTACCATCACAAGTCACCTCAAGAATGGGACTTAGAATTTGTTATCGTTCCTATTTTGATAATTAAAATGAACAGTAAGCCGGAATCATAAATTCGTCAAAAGTTGATCACTATTCTATAAATATTTTAAAAATTAATAATTAACAATTATCAAACTAAAGTGAGGATGGAAGCAAAACAGCACCACATTGAGATCAATCTCCTTGAATGAAAAAGAGAAATAAAGTATTAATTAAAAAACAAAAAGAGTATAGAACAGTAAAGAATAAAATCCTCATCAATCAATCAGTCAATCAACTTGTTCATGCACGTTATTGTAATATTTATTATTAAAATGCATGGACAATTCTTTTGAAAAAAATAAAATCAAGGACTACAGTAGCTACGAGATTACCCGTAATGAGCTGCACAAGTATCCCCACTTGCATATGAGGATAGACGAGCCTTATAATATTGGTAGAAAATGGACATTATCGAATAAAGCAGCAAGATATATTTTATTTTGAAGAGAGGTATTAAAAAGATTACATGCGTGGGATCACAGCAACTCAAGAAACTACCCTTCTTGTGTTTCACGTTAGCACTAACTTCTCTTTTACATTTTCTCTATTTTGCTTTAGGTATCAAAATTCTAGAAAGTTCTCTACATCATAATGAAACTAAAGAAGGAAAAGAAAAAGAGAAAAATTAAGAATGGTGATAATCTGACTTACCCACTTGGCATGACAAGCTCGGCAACAGTAGATCTGCTCTCCTTGGGATACAGAACTATGGTTCCCCATAAAAAGTACAATTTTGTATCCCTAAGATAGCAGATTTACGATATCCGAACCTATCACATTAGGGTGTCGATTGAGTATGCCACTTGCCTAAGTCAGATTCTCACGGCTCAAAAATTGAAGTTATAGAAGACCCAAAGACCTAAGAAGGGGCTGATGGTTGGGATTGGGCCATGACCGGTCCAATTGTGCTTAATTTTGGACCATTATATGTGTTTAATTTTTTGATATGGAGCCCATGACCCAGCATTTGATTCATGATTTGGGTCCTCATCTGGGTCTCAATGATGAAGGATAATCTTTGAAAACTAATTAATTTAAATAAGGGTCGCGTTCCTAAGACTCATATTGCGACTCACATAGCGACTCACCATTTCAGCCGTTCGATATTCGTTAAATCTACGGTCCAGATCGCGACCCATTTTTAAAACGATGAAATTTCGTTATTTACAACTACCTCCCCGATTACAAAATAAAAAATAAAAACTAAAAACGAAATTTCAGCCTCAGCTGAAACTTCGTCTTCTTCGCAAATTTCAAACGAAATTTCAGCCAAAATCTGAGAGAAATCTTCTTGTGTTCATCGCGATTGAACGAAATTTCAGATCGACCGACTTGCTTGCTAAACAAAATCGAAAGAAACGAAGACGAAAGAAAATCAAAACGAACGAAAACTCGTCTTCTTCGTTTCTGCCCTCTCTTCTCTTTCTCTTTACAGCGCTTCTTCCTCATCTCTATTCCCTTTCTCTCTCTCTCTCTCTCTCTCTCTCTCTCTCTCTCTCTAGAACAGACAACGACTCACACAAACGAAGAGCTCGACAGAAACCCTAAGGTAACAAATCACAAACCCTTGTTTTTTAATTTTTTTTGCACTTTTATTTGTTTAATAATTATTTTTTTTTTGCTGAGTATCTCCATCTTCGTCTTCTTCTTCTTCTTCGGTTTTTAGTGTGTTGTTGGGTCGAAGTTAGTATGTATGCTAACAGGAGATACAGTCAACAAATCTGAGGAACATATATGGAAGCACATAAATGGGAAAAGATTTCTCAATAAATTAGGTTAGTATCACCCACTCTGTTAATCTGATTCTTACCCATATTTTAATTTGTATCGACGACGAAATTCAATAATTTTGAAATGCCCTTTATTATTCTCATAATGATTTTATCCTGCATTGTGAATTTCATTGCTTCACAGTGCACCTAAATCCTCAATAATACATGAAGTGGTTTGTAAAAAAAAAGTATATTTTTTTCTTCTTTAAATTTGGAGAATACCCATTACATTTACATATATCAATGTTAGTTTGTCATTCAAATTTGAAATTTGTTTAACAGAACAAAAGGAAGCTGAAAAGTTAACGTCAAATGGAACTGTACTAGAAAAGGAGGAAGATAAACCACGCAAGTTGTCAAAGATGAGTGGTAATGGTAAGAAAAAGGATCGAAAGAATCATGTTGAGAAAGATGATTCGAAAAAAACTAAGCCCCTGGATAATAGTGGTGATTTAGAAGAACTTGACTTCTGGATTCCTCCTATGGGGAGCCGTTGGGACTTCGATGATGGGCAAGATCGATGGGGTTCTGGTACGGATTCAGGGCAGGAATCTGATGATGACGACAAAATAGGTAAGGGTGTTAATGCTTTTTGTTTATGAAAATTTTCTGAGTTTTTAAAACTTGGTCCTTAACATGATTAGGGAGAGAAATCACTATTTCATTTTTATTTTTGACAATAGACTTTTGCTTCTCAATAACATATACTATCTATTGTTATACAATTAGCGATTACGAATTATATAAAATGCTTATATCCTATGTAAGAAGGGGACTCCATTTACAATAATTTTCCATGTTGGATATTGACACATGCCAACACACTTAATGAAAAGAATATTTGATTTCTAAAAAAAATTGTTTCAACTATTTTCTAGAGCAAGAGAGAGTCTTCGCTCTAGTGTATGATGACTGAAGAGGAGATTTGAATTCCTATCGCCTTCTTGCTTGCTTTCTTGTTTGTGTATGCTCCTTCTTTCAAAAGAAACTAGCTTCATGTCTGCTTGCCTATTGTAGGAGAAGGCAAGTCAAGATGGTTGCACGGTTTGCTTTAATGTTTGGTGCTATTGCTTATTTTGATAAATAACTATTACTTAAATATTGTTTATATGATTGTAATGTACATCGACTTTTCTAAATACATTTTTCTTCGTTTGAATTCCCCAATTCCTCCATTTTTATTTTCCCAGCTTCAAATTTTTTATCAAAAGGACAAAATGGACAAAACAACCTTTTATTGAATAAACTACAATAACATGTCAAAATTTGTATGTTTTGGAGATCATATTTGTGTAGATGGTACAATATGGCTTGACATATGGGTACCACAAATATGCCCAACTAGGTATCTTATCCTATCTCTTGGCACTCTCTCTCTCTCTCTCTCGCTGTAAGCCTTCCTACAAACTGTTGTGATGTAATAATTTTCCATGGATATGGGGTGCCTATTTAGGCTTTCCTTAGAAACTAACTGTTAGCTAAACCCATGGATACAGGGTGCCTATCAGGTGTCACCATGACCTAATTTAATTAGGATGGCAACATTTTTGTATGTTCATTTTGTGTATACCCTGGCTCTCAACAGTTTTTGATTAAAGGGCATATTTGTCTTTTTGCACAATGCATATTGATAAATAAGGAGTCTTGGACATGATGACTGGTGGGGTAATCGAACTCAGGAGATTTGGTTCTTGAGGCATGGTCCTCGCCATCTCACCAACCCCTTGATGGTTCTTGCTTCTCTCATTCCCTACGATGTAATGGCGAATGAACGACCATCAACTTGAATTTTTTTCTTTTTACAAATATAAAAATTTTATTGATAAAGGAAGGATAAAGGAGGCCAAGGTGGCTCGCAAAACAAGAACTATTGACTTGATATATGCAGTTGTTGGGGCCAACTCACTTGCCTTAAGCATGACTCATTACGCATGTGCACAAGTCCATTTTTAGAATACCGAGTTCTCAAGATATTTTTTATTTTGAGATGGAAAGCAAGTCATATTTTATGGTCATGTTATAGATAAAGTGATTTAATCTTTGATTTGTTTTTAATGATCAGATGGAGCAGATGAAGAGAATGGTGAGGAGTCTGCAGAGCTTAGTATGCGGTATGTGTTTCCATTCTGTCTTGCTTTCCCAATTTTTTACGTCATATGCCCATGTTCTCCCCTCACGAATGTTTTGATCTGCAGAACAAAGCGCATGTCCATAGAAATTGGACCTAGCAGCTTTGCCTCGAGGAAGAAGAAGAGCAAGACCGACTCCATAGGAGATTCAAGCACTACTTGAGATTCAAGGAGGGTGGTTATTGTAGAAAAGAAAAATTGAAGTTCCTCAATATGTTTATGGGTTAAAGCACTTTTCACTGATATTATTTATCTTTTTTTGTTTTATCTTCTAATTGGTACTATTGCAAAATTCATGAACCATACTCTTTTTTAACTTATCTAAGGGATCGTCAAATTCATTTTTTTCTTGATTGTCAAAAATTCAAATTAATTAATCATGCTTGGTCCTATTATTGTCTAATAAACTTGCCCTTAATATGATTAGTAAATGCAACTTCGCATATGTAGTGTCTGACATAATTGATCTAAGAGCAACTCTTGAAATTGGTGCATCTTCATTTTGAAGCCTTCAAAACCACTTTTGAACTCCAAACCATTCACGTCTCTAAAGGGAAAAAAAGATACAATAAGAAATCTGATAAGTTTATGGAGCCAAGGGTTTTAAAAATATCTCTGGACTCTATATATGAAGTTGTGCTCAGTGATATAAAGCCCCAGTCTTCAAAATAAAATTCCATCTCTAAATTTAGAGTTTTCAAGTTTAGTTGGAGTTGCTCTAATGAACTCAAATTAGATTCAACCCAGTTCCTCTCTTTCCTTCTTTCATACTCTTCTCTTCTTTGAATTTTCATACTTTTATCTTCTTTTAGGAGTAACAATTTTTTAATATAAGCAAAATTTTATTTAAAAAAAAGAGACAAAACTAACAATCCCAATCCTCAGCAAAATTAACTACAAAATCGTCAAAAACTAACAATCCCAATCCTCGGAATACTAATTATGTGCTGGTATGAGAATGTTCAATTTCTTGCTTAGTTCACGTTATTAACTGTGCTTCTCTTTGAAGTAAGAGATGATGGTGATGAACATATAGAAAATAAAAGGGAAGAAAATGATGGCATTTCTATTGAAGGACATGGGTTTTGTATGTTATTGAATGGGTCACTTTCTCAACAAACAAAAAAGATGAGAGAATTACAACTCAGACCACATTGAACTTGATCCAATGTTCACCTTTAGTTACCCTTGCACCTGACTTGCTTCAGATTTATGATCCACTCAACATGACCATTAATATCAACTGAATTCCAAAGTACAAAATACAAACAAGCTGATTAGTTTAACCATGACGATACATAAATCACAAATGAGAAACATTTTAGACAATGACTTCACGGCCTAAAGAATATAAGTACAACACAAATGGAAGTTTGGACTTAATGGAAAACGCTCCAACTATGGTTCTAAGCTGATATAGGAAAAGCTTGAACTACCACACATCTGTAATTGCAACACAGATGCCAAGTATCTCATGTCAGAATAAACATGCATCAACCCCCTAAAAAGCCTATCATCTCTCTATCATATTTACAAAAGTTTAAAACCCCTACAACTTCATCAATTTTTTTATTGCTGAGAACTTCACGGTCTGATATTGCAGAGCCACCAGACTTAGTCCCCTTGGCGACAGTAAGCTTTGATATCGACCCACTCGTTCCCCACCCAATCCATGGAACTCCTTATATCCCTTCTTTGGAAAGTTGAGAACCTATCCTCACCTGACATTAAAGAGAAAAAGATGATTATTTTGGATTCATCAAGTTTATTACCTTTTCTACATGTTTGATGAAACAAGATGCAACCTGTGTCTAACTTTTCCTCCATAATAATTTTTTTACGTTGAGTCAGAAGCTAACCTTTTGGGTGATGGATCAGCTAGAATCTCAGCAGCAAGTTCCGTCAGCACCTCTTCCCAGCCTAGCGGAATTGGTTGCTCATCAACAGAAGGATAGCTACATTGGTTATTTCAACTCAAGTAAGGGGAAAAACAAAATTGGAAATTCACATATCTTCTCTTGCAGTTCTTACTTGTGTGATTTGCATGCTTCAAGTGCCATGATTGCTTTCCTCAAGTTCTGCTTTGACTTGGTTGCAATCTTAGCAGCAAAGCTCATGGGTAGATCAAAATTCTCCTTTCTTGCGAACTCAAACTTGGTTGCAATCTTAGCAGCAAAGCTCATGGATAGCTACATTGCCACTGATGCAGAAACCTCAGAAGGCCTAAATTCCAAGAATTCAATCCCTATATTTCCCATCAAACAATATAACAGATCTCAAATTCACCACTTAAAAAGAGACATAGTGAGATAGACCTTTAATTGTGTTTAAGATGAGTTTAATGGATTGAGGAAAAAAGCTTCGAATGACCTTTGAATAGAAATGGACTCCTCAGCCTTAGCTAATGCCTCTTCACTGTGGTGAACTTGTTGAAAAGAGGAGCTATTAGAATCAGATATAGTGTCATCATCACAATGGACAGAACAAACATAAATGCCCAGAGATATATGGCTAAGTACGGACCTCCTTTCTGCAGAAATGAAATTCAATATTAGTGCCATTCAATTGCAGGATGAGCATCCCACAGGAATTCAAATATAGAAACTCGATGAAGACAAAAGCTGTAAACGCTACAGATTTAGAGTTAAAGCAAAAAAAACTTCCTCCAATAGTAAAGTAAACAGAAGTAAAAAGTATGTGTTATCTAAAACAAAAAGGACAATGTCTGCACATACCGATATAAGAACTTCCAATCAAGCCCAGATTTGGCCTATTTCTAGTAAGTGACGTTGGAAATATTAAAACCTATTCTGATTGACAGTGAAATCAGTAATTAATACAACAAACCAACCCTCACTATCTACATATCCATTCATCAAAACCTCATCAGATCTTCAATCTTCAAACCAATCACATTCCCTCCTTACCAAATAATAACCCATAGTGGAAGAACACAAAACTAATTCATATTTTCCAACATCAACAACCAATACAAACTTTCAAGAAATATAAAGCTATAATCTAAGAAACCAACCATTGATGGCGTGGACAGTGGTCATGAGGCCTTCAACAATGCCAATTCTGAAAGGCAATGAAGATAAACAATTGATGAAATTGTTGGAAGAACTTGCAATTCATGCACCGAAGGTTTATTAGCCTGATCTCTTTGTCAGATCTTCATTGACTCTTCTTGTGTGCAATATAAGCCAAGCCACGACACTGATTTATGTCTGTTTCAAATTGAGTTTATTGACCTATATAGAAGGCCATAACATAACAGATGAAAACACTAGGCCACTTTATTATACTGCACTATCTACATCCTTGAAGTGAAGAAAGGATTTAAATACAAAATATTTTTTTTCCTCTTTCAACATGTTACTATAGATAATAAGGTGACTACCAGTTTACAGAACCAGAGAATCAGTTTACTATCGTTCGGACAACAATCATATCGACTCACATCTCTACAAATCAACTTAATGGTGTTAAACAGAAATGAAAAGGCAGTAAAGAGAAAGAAGAATGCAATAATAATACCTGAAAACTGAACTCAACTAGGGAAAGTAGAGAATCAATTTCTCTTCAAAGAAGCTCTTCAGTAGTGTTTAGCGGTAAAAAAAAAGAAGCAACCTTAATACATTTATTTAAAGCGAAACAAAGAATATCAACCTTCAGGCAGAGCAAAAGGATGTTTCAAATGGGCTCAAGAGACATAAAATTATTTCCCGTTGCTGGTAGGTCTTAGTAAAGCATAGTTCCATAACATGGTTAACTATATGGATATGCAGCTTCTTACCATTCCCCACGAACATCAGTAACCCGAACCAAACAACTTCAGAGAACCCGAACCAAGCGAACCAAACAAAATAATAGTCGGAACTCCTCGAATGGGCTGTTTCCCTTGATAATAACCATTAAGGAAACATGATTTTAAGAACAATGCACAAAGAGCTTCTCTCAATTATCATATTGAGACCCCACAAAACTCAAAGCAGATAATAAAATAGAATTATCTCTAAGTCGTTTGTGTGGTGTGGTGGGCACACATTTCTTTATAGAATTATATAAGTATTTGTCCATCTTTAGGTCGTTTGCTCGATTTCGATATTAAGTTCAATTATTGGTAGATAAACTGATTTAAAATGTAATTGAGATTCTATTAGCATTGCTCCACAATATAGGTCAACTCCATGATTTGGTAACTCAACCAAAATTACCCCTCACTACACCTCTACGGCCACAATAACTCTAACTAGCTACTATTTCCATATCCCACAACAATGAAAAGGTTAGCTAGATGAGCCTTGAAACTTGACAAAGTAATGAACCAAGCTAGACTACACCTCTCAACAAGATATAGGATGGACAAGACACAAACGGAGAGGTGTTTCAAGTTGGATTGGGTACTTTGACCCAAAGCCATTGCAAGTTAGATAGGTTGCTGAACTCACAAGGCTGCCAGACTGACCAACCTTTGTAATTCTGAGCTGATTTGGAAGGGGGGCATTCTAGGCAAGGTGAATCAGGTGTCCATTGCGGCAAAAATATGGTGGCGCATCAAACAATATGATGGATATCACACCCATGATAACAAAACTGGTGTATAACTCCCATGACAACGGAATGGAGGAGGAAGGAGATTGACACGTGCCTCAATCTCATGGTCTCAAGAACCACTCATTTAAGAAACCAGAAAAACTACTATTTCTGTTTTTCCATAAAACTTCTTATTAAATATTATCTATAAGAATAAAGAGAATGGATGACAACATGTTGTGCTAAGTTGCATGGATATAGGTATGGGTGCTTGATTGTGACATGAGTAAAGATGTTAGAACTGCATTTTGGCCAAAGCATGTGCAAAATAACAATCACAGTTCTACAAAGACAACCAATAGATCAAAAAAATTCATTGCAGAAAAAGGACTTACAAGTACTGCAAATTTCTAAGATGAATAAGTTGTGGAAACAGTTGACCAGATAAAACAACATTTCCAAGCTCACTGAGACAAGATTAAAGCCCAATTACAATTTGAAACAAAAAAGGAATGTGACCAAAAAATTAATTGATCATTAAATCATTAATAAGCTTAGGAGCAAAAGAAGACATTCTTCTAACTATGTTAGGTATACTATTTTTTTGGTGTATAATTTTTTAGGAGTTCCTAGTTAGGTGGGAGCAAATTTGTTGTCTTGAATCCCCTTATTTCATTTTCTCTGTATTGTTTCTTTTGCCAGTCTTCTTGACGACCTTATTGAAATGATATTTTACTTATTAAAAAAAAAAAAAAAGCCATTGTAGCTAATTAAAAATCTCTTAATTATTGTTGTAGCACAAACGTTTCAATACTGATTTAGATCAGAACTACACAGGATTACCGATCCAAAACTAGATTTGCAAATTCCATTTCTGTTTAAGAACTAGATCTTGAATCATAAACAATAAAGATCGAAAAACGAGTATAAACATTAACCTAGACTATAAACTAGGTACCACTACTTCAAATTGACACACTGTTAACATCTGTGGGCTTTTCAAGAAATCTTAAATGTAAGTCACCACCCAACAACACACTAAAAACCGAAGAAGAAGAAGAAGACGAAGATGGAGATGGAGATACTCAGCAAAAAAAAAATATTAAACAAATAAAAGTGCAAAAAAAATTAAAAAACAAGGGTTTGTGATTTGTTACCTTAGGGTTTCTGTCGAGCTCTTCGTTTGTGTGAGTCATCGTCTGTTCTAGAGAGAGAGAGAGAGAGAGAGAGAGAGAGAGAGGGAATAGAGATGAGGAAGAAGCGCTGTAAAGAGAAAGAGAAGAGAGGGCAGAAACGAAGAAGACGAGTTTTCGTTCGTTTTGATTTTCTTTTGTCTTCGTTTCTTTCGATTTTTTTTAGCAAGCAAGTCGGTCGATCTGAAATTTCGTTCAATCGCGATGAACACAAGAAGATTTCTCTCAGATTTTGGCTGAAATTTCGTTTGAAATTTGCGAAGAAGACGAAGTTTCAGTTGAGGCTGAAATTTCGTTTTTAGTTTTTATTTTTTATTTTGTAATCGGGGAGGTAGTTGTAAATAACGAAATTTTATCGTTTTAAAAATGGGTCGCGATCTAGACCGTAGATTTAACGAATATCGAACGGCTGAAATGGTGAGTCGCGATGTGAGTCGCAATGTGAGTCTTAGGAACGCGACCCTTTAAATAATACCTTTTGAAAATCAATGATTACCCAAGGTATGGCAAAAAATATTATAATCATTTAAGCTCAATAGAAGGGACAAATTAAAATTATCTCGGTTTAAAATTCATATCTCATACAATTCAAATCTACTTTTAACAAATTACCTTAAATCGGAATGAAGACATTAGGGCCCTGTTTTTTTTAGTTTTAGGAGTCGATTTTTTTTGCTTTTAAGCCAAAAAAATCAAATAAATAATGTTCATTTGGGCTTTTTTTTATTCTAGTGAATTTCAATTGAGTCCAAAAGTAGCTCCTACAAGAAGTCGCTCAAGAAGGACTTCTTCAAATGATTTTTGTAGGAAGCTAAAAACGTAAAACGGTTCAAATGTAGTTACCAAAATACATTTCATCTTTAATCAAATTTTCAACCAAACTTAACTTTAAAAAATGAAATGAGATTACTAAAATACCCTTCATCTTTATCAAAATACCTTTCATTTTTACCAAAATACCCTTCATCTTTAATCAAATTTTCAATCAATCTTAACCTTAAAAAATAAATGGGAATTACCAAAATACCCTTCATCTTTACCAAAATATATTTCATCTTCCAAAATATCCGTCATCTTTGCCAACTACTAAAATACCCTTCATTTTTGTTAAAATATCATTCATCTTTAATCAAAATTTTAACTAGACTTAACCTTTAAAAAAAAAAGGAATTACCAAAATACCTTTCATCTTAATCAAATTTTCAACTAAACTTAACCTTAAAAATAAAAAAGAATTAACAAAATACCCTTCATCTTTAATCAAATTTCCAATTAAGCATAATCTTAAAATATAAAATGGAATTACCAAAATACCCTTCATCTTTACTACCAAGATCAAAAGCAATTCATCATCACTACTTTATTACCAAAACAATCTTCATATTTATGTAGATGTTGGATTGTGTATTATGTAGTTATTTTATTTATCATATGTTCATTTTTAAGAGGATATGCTATCAAAATTTCAATAGAATTATAAAATTTATAAATTTATTAAATTAAAAATAATTATTTTTAGAATTTTTTAATATAAATTTATTGTATTTATATTTAGTGTAATTATATATTTTATTATAGTATTCTGCTCATTTTTTGTGCATTATGAGTGCATTATCAACATTAAAGGTATTTTGGTAATTTTACCAGAATCCAATAATAAAAAGTTATCAAACGAATATCAATTTCTGACTTATGTGCGTCTGTAACGAACAAGCTTATGTTGGATGTGGCTTTTCAAACTCTGGGCTTCTACTTCTTCCAATAGCCAACTTCTAGAACTGGAGCTGACTTCTGTAAAGAACAGACCTTAAGACTCACTTAAGAAAGATATCTATTTGCAAGAAGTATGATGCTTTCTTTCTTGGTGAAAAACATGAAAGATAGTTACCACACATAACCAGATTTGGTATCAGATTAGATTGACCGTCAACTTTCAAAATTTGCAACCGATTCATTTTTTATTGAAATGCAACAAACCATACCTTATTGAAAAGCTCCAGTAGAGTAGGTTTCGGCAAGGAAGGAAAAAAACTTTCTTTAAACCGTTTATATTCAAAACGTTTTATGAGAACACAACATGTGAAGGAATAACTAGATTCATGATTTATTTCCACACATTTGAGCATTTTTTTATTTTTATTTTTTGTTTTGGTGGCACAACAAGATCTATGTATTGGCATTTGTGAGGGTTGGGCGAAATATTCATGAGTATTCAATGTAATGCATGCGGCAAAATCCAAGAATACTATGATGGAATGGACCAAAACAAGTTCATTAAACATTATGAAGTACACATTTTCATCATTTTGTGGGCTAAGCCCGTAAGTGTTCTGTCCATTAAATGGGTTACAACAGGAGATCACGGCCCAATATAACAGCCCACAAGGTTGTGGTCAACCAGTGGACTTGAAGACAATTTCATAGCAAGACCGTGAGAGCAACATGTAGGAAAGAAGAATTGTTTATTTGGAAGAGATATATTAATCATTTTTATAATCTATCACAGCTGTCCCATCGTATAACTTTTTTTTTTTTTTTGAAGATCAAATGAGCAATCGTTTAGATTTTTAAATTTATATTTGTAGGGAGTGTCCTCAAAAGAAAGGAAGAAAAAAAAAAAAAAAAGACCCAAGTCTGGGTTTCTTGCTTTCGATTGCACATCCATTTATACATTTGAGATGATTTTGAAAATATTATTGTAAGATAAAATATGATAAGGAAATACTTTGGACGACGCAGCATATTTGATATATTCCCTCAATTATTCAAGGTATAGTCATTGAGCCGGGTTTAGGATTAAGCTGACAATGGGAACGTCAGAAAATTAGATTTAAAAAAATGACCATTGCTATAGGTAGCTACCACAGAATGTTGAACATTCTGATACCACACCCAATCATTTAGCGCGCACACAGAATAAGAATGGAAATTTTATCTAAAAACTTGCCACATGTTATGCTACGTGACACGAATAAGGTCATTTTTTAATGTGGGTATTTCAAGAGGAAAAACAATTAGATGGACAATTTATGATTGCACAGCCCTGATATAACACAGTGTACCCTGACAAATCTTGGGAATGGGACTAGTCCATCCCGACTTCACCAAAGTTTCCTAATGTACAATTAAGCAAGTCAAGATACCACCCAGTTTCAAACAAATTTCTCTATAGCAAGCAAACCCGTCTCTAGTTTTACTATTGAGCCGAACCTTTGTGTTGGTTTTACCTTCATTCCAAAATTTAGAAATCGTGAACCTCTTCAAAAATTAGAAATTGAATAATTTTATGATTTTTCAAGAGCGGTATTTCAAAACAGGAGTGGTACTCTATGTAGAAACTTCCCACCATTGGATTAACATCACTGAACATCCTTGGGATGAGTTCAGGGCAACAGAACTTGAGCCAGTTGGATCTTATCTCTATGTTTGGGGGCCGCCCAATAAGTAAGGGCACAACCATCTCAATCGACATGAAACCATTAGATACAGGCACAATGACATCAGGGAGAAAGACAACTAATTCCAAATATTTGTCTACTCTCATTTGTAAAAATGCCAATTGCCTTCGTAAAACAACTAATAATTCTATTAATTATAAGCAATGAATGCCAATACCCATTGGATCGAGGACTATAACATTTTTTTGGCCAGGCAATTGATTCGCCTTTCCCCTACTCGTGCTTGGCTGAAGCTGAACAACCTGATAATGCTTGTCAGAGACCAAATTTAGAACTCTAAGACCTAGAAATGAGACCGACACAATTACAGTTACACTTAGTATTTCTATACAGTTACACTTTGATAATTAGCATCTCCATATTATTCTACTTTCTATATCTTGATTGATGTAATATCTATAAATACTCTATTAGGGTTCATGTGACAATCAATCAAAGAATCATCAATAAACTATTCTATCATACACTTAGAACTCATGATAGTGAAGCTGGGTGCTAAAAAAAAATCTGCTAAAATAAGTAAGGTATAATTCTGAAACAATGAGCATTCTTATTAAAAGATATCTAAGATGAAAATGCACACTACCCATACATCTCCTATTATAATTGAGGGTGTAGTGGGGATTACAATGTTGAAGTACAATAAAGTTATTGATCTCAACAATGCTAGACTAGCTAAAACTAAGCAACACAAATAATATGAAAGATTGAATAGAACTCCGGGTATGATACAAGTTGGCGATAGATAAGAATGGAATAGCTCGGTTAAATCATAGAAAGGGAGTGAAAGAAACCATATAAATAAGTGTAGAAAATCCAACATCACCAAAACCAGATGTTGCGGCTATCAACAGCCTTCACAGAAGTTGATACCAGAGGCATGCGCTTGAACTCTGCAACAAACTTGTTAACACATTGTGATCTTCGATCACTGTGACCTCCTAAGCTACTGATTCCAGTTGAGCCAATCTCGAAAATCTTACCTACAATGAAAAGTGGGAAACATACATTTAGCCTCCTGAACATTATAAGTTCATTCTTTAACAGGCTTAAGGTCCTTTTAAATTTAGATATTAGATTTCCAGCTTCGGCACATGTTTGGTTCAGGACTCATTCAGGTAGAACTAGTCTTTGGTGGTCATTCAGATAGCCCACCTAAATCAAAGTCTGTCAGTTAAAGAATGAAGGGTGCTTTCTTCCCAAGTGATCTAGGCAAAGCACCTGAGTCATGTTCACTTAAGAATCTATCAAGTTATTTACAAAATATGGAGATGTAAGGTACATATTGAAATATGTTGAAAATCCTCAATTCCATGTGACTTGACTAGAAATTTAACCAATAGTTACTTTTGTACATATTACATTGGAAATCACTGTTCATTTTGTGAAACATTTGAAAGAACAAATACCTTCCAAACAAATTAATAAATTTTCAGGTATGAAATGCAAGATTCAGATAAAAATATTTCGGTGACAAAATATTCTAACCGAAATATTGTCTTTAAAAAATTATTTAGTTTTTTTAAAATAAAACATTCATTAATAGGAATGAATTATGTGTTATGTTTATAACTTGTATTTTGCTGGCAAAAGGACTGTACATCCACCCACCTGAGCGTAGCCTCCGACCTGAATTTTAGGGTCAACTTTTTTATCCAATTTTGTAATTATCGTCCCTAGGGGAAAACTGTGTCCTTGGTGGCAAAAGGGACTGTCCACCAACTGCCGTGGACGTAGGCAAAGATAAACCATATAAATTTTGTGGTTCCCTGCTTTCTTGATTGTTTCTTATTTATTTCAATGCATACATCACTAGTCTCGGGCTCCATGCTCACATTATGATTGGTTAAGTTCCTATACATCATTTTGTTTTGTGGCATTCTAGGCACACTAACACAGATATATAAGCAGGCACATAACCGTTCAAGTTCTATTTAGCTGTGGATGTAATGGTAAGTTATTTGAATACATTTAAAAAATTAAAAATATGTAATAAATTATTTCATTCATTTAACTATGTATTTTACATATTAAGGTGTCTATAGTTAATACGAAACGATTGTTGTTGACAAGCTCTTGTACACATGCACTAGGATGTAACAGAATGATATTGATCATATTTTCACACTTCATATGATTATTTATTGTAGTTTCAAGACTTACAAATGTGTTCTCATACTTCTTTTTTTCTCATGGGTAAGCTGGACTTGAACCCACAACCTCAAAGTTCCTTTGCAATGTGTCAAGAACTGGGCTATGGGTCTAAACCCTACATTCCTTTACGAGACAGGCAATGTGTTCTCATACTTACTTTCTCATTTCCTACCATTTCATTGAAAATTCCCTCAATATTTCATCATTTTCATGAAAATTGAATAAAACTGCCGCAATAATCCAAATATTTCATTTTTGGCACGGGTATGTAGAGAAATGCTATAAATCTTCATTTTCACACTCAATTGGCCATGGGGTTGTTCATTGTAATTTCATGATTTAGAAATGCGTTTTCATGTTTGTTTTATCATTTTCTATCATTTTAATGAAAATTTCCACCATTGCCATAAAAATCATATTAATTTCCCACTATCCAAATATGTACATTTCCAGACTGACCCAAATAGACATTGAAACTGAAATTTACTATCTTTTCCTTGGATATCTTCTAATAAGAGGAAACTAATTTAGGAGCCACTAGTGAATGGAGACAGAATCCCCTGTTCAACAGGTCCAGCCTTCATAATTTACCATTAACAAAATCAACCCAAGCAGATGACCCAAACCAATAAAACATGTCAGATTCTTTTTAATGACCATTGACCATGGAAAATATGGCAACACATCCAGAGAATGAGAAGGCAACTTTTTTTTAATAACAAAAAATACAAATTAGGACAGGTATCATATGTAGAGAATAGAAATCAAAGGATCTGAGTCATTTACCTTTCACCCATATAGGAGGGGCATTTGTTGAATTTGCAACAAGGAAAGACATTGCAATATCTTCACAGTTCCTGATACATAGATTACAAGATTTAGTGGAGTATTAAACATAAGCAGCTTAGTTGACAAATAATAGGAAGAAAATCACTAACTATTTCACAGTGAAAATAAAATTTGTGATGAATCAGAACCTGTTCTTGGTTATATAATCTCGTATAGATGATGGCATGTGGTGAGTGTACAAATCAAGATATTTCTTGTGGAAAAATGCAGCCTTCGAAAGCACCATACTGTATGTACCCATCCACCAAACAGACCACCAGCCGCCATAAGAGTATTGGTCCATGCTGCCTTTCTGCAAAGATGGAGCTCGCCATATTTAGCATAAAAACATTTCACGAATTAATATTTCTCCATATAAAGGATAGCAGGTACAAAGATTCTTCATACTGATGTTCAAAAATTATGATTTCACTCATAAATTTGTACTTGAATCCCTCATTTGATTCAATAGAGTCAATAATTGCTTATTCTACAATACATCAGTCTACATTGACTAGGAGAGACTGCTTTGTATAATTTCAGGCATCAGGATAGTAGCTTGACCCTACTCACATCAATTTCATTGAATAATGAAACATTTAGCAAGTCTTGAATATTAGGAAGGGTGTGAAGTGAAACAGACATAAACTCCATATAACAGATCCAACTAAGGTTACACATTCTACGTGAAAATGAGGAAGACCCAAAATAATGCCATGTAAATACAAATCATAATTATCCAGAGAACAAGCTAAATGTGGCTGACAAAGAGAGGCACGCAGGCAAGGGCGGAGCTCAATTTTTTAGACACCCCTCCACATTATGGTGAATAAATGAGATACCCCCTTATGTTTTCAAACGGATGACATGTCCCCCTTTGACCTTGTTGCTCCCCTGTGTTTTCAAACTGATGACACGCCCCTTTGACCTTGTTCTTCTTTTCTAGACTAACAAGAAATAACCTAAATACTTTTATTTTCAACCTATTACCAAAAATCCTTAATTTTTCTTCCTAAAACCAGTCATTTTCAAGATCTTCAACCTATATAGTGAATTAATTTTAGTCTATTCAACCTCATCTTCAATCCATCATTCTGAACCTCGCAATACCCCGTTGTAGAAAATCATATAATTTTGTATAAAAAAATCTCATCATCTTCTACTTTGAAAATGTGTAGGTTGAAGTAGATAAATATTAAGGTTGAAGACTAAATTTACCCAAGAGGTTGAAGATGATAGTTTTGGGAAGAGAAATCAAAGGATTTTTGGTTTCAGGTTGAAGATAATGGTATTGAGGTCAATTTGCATTAGTCCATTTGAGAAGACCAGGGTCTAGGGGCATGTAGGCATTTTGGTGAATATTTTAGACAAACCTATATATGTTTTTAAACTGATGGCATTGCCCCCTTGACTCTCATAGACTAATGAAAATTGCTTTTTTTTTTATTTATTTAAATATATATAAAAATAATAAAATTAAAAAAGCCCTTTTCTTCAACCTCTAGCCAAAAAACCCTTGAATTTTCTCCCACAACCCGTCATATTCAAACTCTTCAACCTTACCAGTCAGTTAACCATATTCAAAAAAAAATCCTGACTCCACCACTGCCCACAAGGGCATTGGTGTTTAGGCAATGATACTTTATTTGCAAGACTGTTGTATATGGTACCACTATTCTTACTTTTAACTGATACATGAACTATACACAGGGGTATATGAATCTGGATAAAACTATGAATGGTGATGACCAAATAAAATGAAAAGGTACAAACAAATAAAATGTTATGAAGCAACAGGAAAATTTAAAAGAAATAGACAAAAAAAGGCATACCGATTGATCCACCCAATGAATACGGGGAACAAATCCCACCATGGTATCACTGGCACTCTGCCAAACACTAAAAGCGAACTCTACTGAAGTGCAAGGAAATATAACATCGTCATCAATCGAAAAGATTGCATCTGTCTTCAAATCCTTAGTTTCCTTGAATCTGTTATTCAAACTGTCTTCCTTATTCAAGTCAAACTTCAGCTCAATGGCTCTACCATCTCTAGAGTTTGACAGTACAGTGTGTAGTAAGAAGCGTTGAAGAGAATCTGATGGGGGATCTGGTTCACTCCACACAATATGTATAGAATCAAGCCCGGCACATGAAGTATAATGAGAAATCGACTGCTTCAAAAGATCATATCTCTTCCATGTGTTAATCAAGATGGTGTATCCTTTCCTGCATACAAAGATTAAATTGGCTACTAAGAATGAGAAGCACGAATTAGTGTCCTATAAACACATAAAACTAACTAAAATCTACCCTCTTTTTCTGTGAAGATAAGTATAGTCATGGCTTCCAACCAACCTTTCACTGATTTTTTTTATTCAAAAACCACTATATTGATGCAAGTAATTTAAATTAAAAAAATAGTGTTTATTAGTTCAAATCCAGTACCTCTTCTTTAGATTATTAAAGACATTTTATTTAAGAAAATTGGAAAGAGAATTAGGGATAGTGTTCCCAACATACAAAATTGTATATTTACACTGTCTGATAATCATGTATTTACAAAGGAGAATTATATATTTACACTCTCATGATCATCGTTACAGCCACTGATAATTTGATAATATTGGTGAGTTCCAACTTCCAAGTACTTCATAATCTCATAGAACACCAATAGACCAATATAATTGAATCATTTTATGTTAAATTAATGAAAAATATTCAATCCTTTCCCAAGTGCGCAATCATCTGTCTCATTAAAATCTTTTACATAGATGGGATAGAACGACATTGCTAAGGTCCTGTATCTTTTATTGCTCCCACACAGATCAGAATTGCCTAGAGAACAACTGCTAGAGTTGATTTTACTTCTCCCAACTTCTAAGTTACTTCTGACATAGATTTCATAAAGAGTGGAGTTCCACCCATTTCAAAGTTTGAAAACCTTGTGTTCTAAAAATTCTTCAATATAAAGTTCCACTTAGGTAAATCTAATTCTAGCTTTGTCAAGCTTTTGTTTTTGTAAATAGATGCAACTATTTCTTTCCTTCCAAACTCCATAGAAGGCAAAAAAGAATATTTTCCAACTAGTCTGTCCCCTGAGGTCAGTTATGAACCCTAAGAAGTAAATGCATTCCTTTGTCAAGCTTTTCGATTTCTTTCTTTTCGAACTCCATAGTAAAATGTGTTCAAGAACATTTTAAAAGGATTATGACCCCTTAGGCTACCAATTCGCAAAAATTCACTCATCTATTTTTTTTTTCTTTTTTAAATAAAGGATACATAAAAAGTGCAGTGTAGTCGGTAGAAAGTGAAGAGGCTATGAAAAACACTAGCTAGTTTATGGCAAACAAATTAATTGAATTTTCCATTGGCTTCCATACATAAAAGCACACACGTAAGATGAATTATGTATAATCCATAACCGGCACTAAGTCATAAAAGACCTATAACTTTGAATTATTTGACCTCCAAACTTCTCCAAAAAAATCTTTAAGGGTAGCAAACCTTGAAAAAAGCATCAAAGCTAGTCAACATTTAGCTCACTTTCCCAAAGCCATACATCTTCCAAGAGCCTCAACGTATCCCTCCTTGGCCATCTTTTTACCTAATAGCCTTTTGAAAATCTTGTACACTTGCTAACCATTGTTTGAACCATCAAAATCATAACTCAAAAGAGACCTTTTACAACGGCATCACTATGTTACCAAGAAACCATCAAACTTGGAACGAATCAACCCTCTTCGCAGAACGCTAAGCTCTAATCCCATACTACTAGGAAGCCAAGAAACTTGGAAATCTCTACTCATTGCCTAAAAACTGCAATTTGGACTTACAAATTAGCTTCCTCGTCAAAGCTTCTCTAGTCTATTATTGTCTACATGCCGGGATCTTGGAAAAACTAAGGATGTGATCTTGGCAATAGTGATTGTTCCATCAATTAGAAGAACATTCTTACATAAATTTGTTTCCTTTCACACTCTAGAATCTAGATTTTGATCGAAATTTGCTTCCCAATGAAGACTATGAGGTCGAATCCAATCCACATAAATATGAAAACAGTTTCAGAATCCTATAAACAGATTCAAGAACTAATTGAAGCTAATCCAATCCACATAAATATGAAAACAGTTTCAGATTCCTATAAACAGATTCAGGAACTAATTGAAGCTAATCCAATCCACATAAATAAGTGTCAAAAAAAAAAACAAATTTTCATCTCTGAGTATCCACTTTTCCAAGAAAATTTCCAAGATCCAAGATCTAGGGTTTCCAAATGGAAAATTTTCCAGCAATTGCACTACAATCAATTTAAAAAATTATTCAAAAATCTTAAAAAGGAAAAACAAAAAACAAATTATATCTGATCTAAATTCCTAAATATTTCAAATAAACAAGATTCCCTCAAACCTGGGAGGTGAGAATCCATGAAAAGAGGATTGGTGGTGTCTCCATCCCATAAATGATGCTGCGCGACCAGCTATAATGAAGAGCACGAACACGATACAGCAGAAGAGAACCATTTTGATCCTAACAGATCCAACGGTGGAGATTCCGAGCTGACGGAATCTCTGAAGAATCCTACGGTTAATTAAGCTCCCTCTCATCCCAACCCAGCTGCAATGATTCGGCTCAGAAGCAGAGCATGTTTCAGGAATGAGTCGACTCAGGTTCGACTTCTCTCGTCGGTCCCATTACAGAAGCTCGAACCGAAGAGGTAAGGAGTTAGTTGTTAGATGTCCTCCCGGGAGGACGTTAAGAGGAGAGACGTGGAAAGGAAGATCACTGATGATGCGTCAAACGAAAAATTACGGAACTGCTCGCAGTAGTTATGGTTGGTGAGATCAAGATAGCCATTCCTGTCACCGCTGTTTGACCATTGTATCTGAATCCTGAATTTTTTTTTTTTTTTTAATGGATCGATCGACGAGAGGGGGCAAACTGCAAAGAAAGAAGGAAAGATGCCGATCTGCTTCGTGCCTTCGTTTCGGGAAAGTTATCTGCTGTTTTATAGTAGAGGAGTACATTATAAATGCACTAACCTCCAAATGCCACGTGGAATGCTTTTTATTATTATTATTATTATTATTATTTATATATCTACTGTTGGTCCACATGTGCGTCCACCTGAAAAGTGTCACTATTCATTAAACATGATTTCCTTACTAATCTTGTAAGATTTCAAATAAGGATGGTATTGCTTTGTCCGCATAGATTATTTGATTGACGATCAACAAAATATCATTTTAGATTTCATGAAAAAATTCAGATTCAAAAATAAATAAATTAATTTAAGTTTGATCTAAGATGTTGAAATTGGATGATTAATGAATCTCAAAATTGTCAAATTTTAAAATTAAGAATCGTTATAGTCTGACTTATCCAATTGGCATACTCAATCAACTCCCCTATTGAAGATCTATTATTCTTGAACATGTCACATGATTGTCAATTGAGTATGTCACATGGGTAAGTTAGATTATCACCGTTTCTAAAATTAAGATTCAATGATAAAAAATAATGATTTTTTTATAATAATAATAAATAAAAATCTCAAAGGTCTTAGTAAGATTTAAAACGTTACTAAGTTAGTCAAGATAGTCTAACTTTAACGTCATTGGTTCTTGACGAACAACCACTTCGCTGTATCGGGTGTATTGTTTAAAGATGCAGGGGTGTTTGAGGAAGATATTATAGAAAAGCAGGATATTTAAAGTTGACACTTTTGGCGTATAACGTGACGAGCACACAAATATGAATTTGTGGGCGTGACTTTGCAGGCACTATCACAAAATTTTGTTAAAGCCTTCTTTCTTGACTGAACTTTAGAAGCTGAGAACATGGTCTCTTAAGTTTTTGTGAATATTTCAAATAACTCTTCTTTACCGTAGTCTTTTTTTTTTTTTTTTTAATACCCCTCGTCATCATTGTCATAGTAATTGGCATCAACGTCAAGAAAAATCAAGGATTTTTATGTCAATTTTATCTATAAAACAAAATCGGGCGTCTATATCTCTCCATATGTTGGTCTTTATCTCGTCTGTAAAGAGAAGTTGAGATTTAATCACAACATGAATTTCAACGAAAATCTTCAATTTTATTATTTTTTGAATTTTGTTAAAGTGCATTAAATACACTTTGGGATCTGATTTTTGTATCGAATTTTCTCTAAAAAAATTTGTTTTTTTCCAAAAATACAAAGAGTGCAATTTGGTCCGATTCAAATTGAGAGCTTTGAATTGGTTTGGTTCAATTTATAATGAACTTTAATTCGATTCCTTATATTAATAAAATTATAAATAAATAATATTAATCTATTTAATAAATTATATATATTTTCTCTTGATAAATTGATTGTCTTTATATATATATATATATTTATATATATATATATATATATATATATATATATATATATATATATATATATATATATATATATATATATATAAATATATATATATAGATAGATTAATGACATTTTTTGGATGGATGAATTAATGATCTTCTTTTATTAATGAAAAAAACCATTGACTATTTTTTTTAATTGAATAAATTAATATTAAAAATAATTATTAAAATAATATTAAAAAAAAATTGATGGATAGATTAATGACTCATTAATGAGACTTCATATTCATATTTATTTATTATTATTACAAATATGTTGATTCAATTAGATTTTTAAGATATTAGCAACCCATAGAACCAAATCAAACCTACCTTAGTTCGGTTCGGGTTGATTTGATTTTATGGCAATTTGGTTCGGTTTTTATTTGCCCTCAAACCGAATGGAGTGGAGGACTAAGGTTACTATAGTTGATTCTAAATCTTTAGAATGAGACTTTATTATTTTTGTATTAGAGAACTTTTCCTCTTGATTCAATGAACATGCTTGTGTATACTCGTGGAAAAGTACTTGAATCAAGTGTTTAGAAATCATTGATCATATTGATCATCTAGGACTATCATTGGATCAGATCAAAATCGAAATCCAATCCATTCTTTATCCGATAACCTCATTTCTAGATCAATGATTTTGATTCCAATAAGGATCTGATCCGATATCTTATTGGATTAGTTCTGGATCAACCACTTTTTGACCCAAGAAAAAGGGCCTTTATTCCCACCTAAAATGTAATATTTTTTACAATAGACCTCTATACCCAAATAGTTGATAATGCATTAAGATTTACAAATCACCAATCTCAATGACCATCCAACGGTCTACAATCTTCCTTTGTATCTCATGAATTTATCATACACCATGGCCTTCTAAAATGGTCATGAGGACGATGTGGGAATGACTACCAATGGAACCTAAGATTCAAAGATTATTATATAATGATAGATGTCGAGACATGTTGATATGTACATGCTAATATCCCTATACGTCAAATAATTATCTTCGAGATGGGACCTATCAATTAAAATGGTCTTGTGGATCCAACACATTTTATACAATGACCTCTACATTTATTAAGAATTCGATCTCCACACTTGAGTCAAGAATAAATTCTAAAGAAAAGAAAGTTTTCCTTTTCGTACGTTTTACATCGTAGTAAAATCAGAAAAAATGAAAAAGAGGAGACAACAATTCCAATAGAGGTTTTTAAACACCGACCCATTTTTTTTGGGTTTTAATCAAAAGACGATGAACACATTGAAGATGACATTTTCTATTAAATATTAAATATTAATCTTGGTGTGAGCTCTCTTGCATGCTTTTATTTTTTAGTGGTAATATTATTGCACTATTATATCCCATGAATTCATACTATACATGATTTTATTACAAGTTAGCATCATAAGTGATTAGATGTGACAGTGACAAAATCTTATTTTATATTTTGTGATTTTATTAAAATAAAATCACTTAATTACCATGTGAAGCTATATTAATTGTAATGGTTTGGTAATACTACAGCCCCTTTGTTAAGTTGATCACTATGTTGTTTTAAGTGAAAACCTGAGACGACTCATTGTCCAGCGAGTAGAGTCATTTGTATTCTATGTTTTTTAAAGGGCAAGTTAAGTACACCATGTAACTCAACTGGGTTTCTATTATGAATAGAAGAGGAAAAAAAAAAAGAAAATTTTAACTAGATTAATACTGACTCATCTCAAAATTCAATCGAATTGAGGTGAATCGACTCACAAATTAATTCAAAAACCGGTTATTCCAAGGAAGGTAGTCCTCGCAATAGGTCTTCATATAATATTTCCACGAGAAGATTGGAGGATAGCGTGATGTACCATGTTGTTGCCAACGCTACAATAGTTTAATCTCAAAGTTAAAGTCATTTGTTTGTGCATATTACCTAAATTAGAACCCAAATTGTTCAATTAACATTAATTTATCCATGACGTTATGAACTTTTTGAGTAAGAAATTAAGAATCCATTCTCTAAAAGATCCTTCACTTTCCATTTTCGTGTAAAAATTATGTGATTTCAAATGAAGACGCTCATGGTTGAGATGCTAATCTTAGTAACCAATCAAGGGACAACACATTGGGCCAAAAAGTATGGGACTTTAGACAATGATTTATTTGATCTGTAAACATGACTTAAAAAATAAAAATCAGTGTCTAAAGAATAGACATCACTTTTTCTAATAGACATCATTTAAAAAATGATGTCTAAAGTATTTTTTCTCGTAGGTCATTACATGAATTAGGCTGATCATGGCCCAAAATTAGATGGGTCTGGATTACGGACCCATATCAAGGTTATGGGATTACTGTTGGAACTGAAGACTAAAGATGAGCCCAATGTATTTCCCAATTCTGGTTCATCGGAGGACAGACCCAAAAGCCCATAAAACAACTCGGCCCATTGGTACGCAGAGATACTTCCCGCATTGTTGGTCATTAAACGTTTTGTGAGTCAATCAAGGGAAGATCTAAATAATTCATTTCATTAGCCCTGCCAGATTCCTTTGGGTTCGGCCCAGACCTCTATTTAAGTTCAAAGCAAAGGCCCGACTCATGGCCCTTGTACGCCCATGCTAGGGCTACCCACCAGGCCCACGTAAGTTTGTTATCCACTTTTCCTTATAAAATTTTAAAAGGAAAAAAAAATATTAAACGTGGGCCTTGTCCGATCATACTTATGGACAGGACCTAGGAACGGACTGAAGAGACTCTGGGCCAAGCTTCGGACTGTTGGGCTTTTTTGCCACCACTACTCCACAATTTAATATTGTGAACCAAAAGGAGTGGCACGTGAGATAATGCTGAAGTAACAACTTAAAATCGTTGAATCCTAGAAAAATCCAAATAAATTTGTTAGTGCATTGCAGCAATCAATCACACGCACACGTCTCAATGCCGAAAAGAATAAGTCTGGACGGCAGAAGTCGGTCAGCCATGAGAGGAGTTGGAAATATTTTCTTAAATTTGTGTGGCCAGGAATTATAGTTGGACAAAATAGGGTGTAGCCGACCACCTAACCTCTCCTTAAAGAAAATTTTGATTTCAAATTGACTTATAGTACGATGTTGTGTCATCTAAACAGGGAAAGATAATAATCTTTTTTCTCCACCTAGCCCTAACATCGTCATCATCTATCTCATAAATTATTATATCTTACAATGTCTTTTATCTTTGTTTAGTAAAACACATTTCAAGGACCTGAGGGGTTGGCTCCATGGCAATTTTGAACCGACAAACGGTTAATGCCTATATGTTATGAGTTCGATATTCAATATGAGTATTAATTCCTCGGGGATCATTTGCAAGAGCACACTCTCACTTACCTAGTGCATGTGATGTGCAGACCTTGCACGTGCCCTAAGACTAGTCTTTAGAAAAGATCGTGACTTATGGATTGGGCAAAGCCCATATACAACCCCCTTATGTATATAGGGATACCCGATAGTAATGTTTTTTTCCCAAATTACTGAATAAGATATATTTTATGAGTCGTGAATTTTTGACTAAAAATTCACTTGATTTGTACGTGATTGACGTGGAAAGGACACATAATCGTGGATCTTTTTCTTTGGGATACACAAGGAAAACAATCAATGGTTTCGTGCCCTTGTTACAGCAGTCGAGTACAGATCAAGTGAAAATTTTGGAGTAAAAAATTCATTAGTGATATTTTATTGTCTTTTACCCTACATATCATACTGCCTTATAGTTGAAACGACTTTCCATAAAATTTGTTTTTTCAACTTTGTTAATTCTTCTCCCTCCACAAAATCATTTACTTTTGAGTCTTGCTAGGGTGATATTGGATTTACTATAGTTTTTACATTTCTAATGTGGAGGTGCACACATAACAGTAGATGCTATTTCCTCACGATACAAATAACACATTTACAAAGACGTGGGCACCTCCACATCAAAAATGTAAAAATCATAGTAAATCCAGTGTCATTCCAGCATTAGTGTTTACTTTTAAATGATGAGTTACCCTTCTCTCCCAAAGATTACTCTAAATTATAAAAGAATAATTATATTATACTACAATGTTGGATGCAAAAATATCCAACACTGTTAAAATATTAAACATTATAAAGATAAAAATATCCCTCAATCCATTACAAATAATTTTGTTTTAGATAAAATATAAAGATAATTAATGTTCAATGATATTATACACACACAAAAAATCTGTCACCCTCAAGATTGTGCCATTTGTGCATTAGAAGTGCAAAATCATGACAAGTTCACTTACATTTTTCTAACTGTTTAGGTGATTTTAGACACACTTATACATTTTATTGAATATTTGAGATATCTCACTGACTTCAAACTTGTGACATTTCCACTTTAACCTTGTTCTTTTTTTTAGACAAACGAAGACTTACGTAAATATCCTTTATTTCAACCCATAAATCCTTGATTTGTTCTCAAAATTTTAGTGTTTTTTTTTTAATCTTAACCTGCAGCCCTAATTAATTTTGATGTTTTTGAGGATTGTTTTGTTCCAAGTTTTTTTTATTTATTTATGATTAAGACACCTCAAATCAGTGAATATTTGAGATACACTTGTGCTTTCAAACTGATGCCATACCTCATTCTTGTCCTTTTCTTGAGTAATAAAAAATTATCTAAATACCCTTTATTTGAATCTATACGTTACCAGTAGTAACACATAATCTTTCTTTCAAAAGTCAAACATTTTCAAGCTATTCAACCACTATAGTAAATTAACTTTAATCTATTTAAGCTAATCTTCAATTCCTACTTTTGAACATAGCTTTAATTCCTTGTAAAAAATCCTAGAATTTTCTATAAAAAATATCATCATAGGTTGATGAATATTTGAGATACCTTACCTTTACTAATATAGTGAGAGAAGGAGTTATAAAAATGGATCGACACCAAAATTTGATTTCCAAAAATGCCTCCACCTTAATATTTAAACTTAATATAGTTAAGGTCATTTGGGTTAAAATCCAAGAAAATTGCAATCGCATCTTTGTACGTCCCTAAAATCAAGTTGGTTAGCTTTCAAAATAATAAAATATCACATGGGTAATTAATATTTTAATTTACAAATAATCTCTTTAGATACATGTGTGTTTGCATACGCCACCTTTTAGTGTTCTTAAAGTGATGATGAGGGTTTTCTCTCATCTATTAATGAGAAATGATCTAAATGCCCTTTCTTCAATCTTTAAGAAAAATTCTTGAATTTTCTTCCATCTCTTATAGAAAAAAAAATCTTGAATTTTAATGTAGCCTAAGTGATCAAACAGATTTCTCCCCAAAAGCAGCCATCACTTTCCCATAATCACGTTTCAATGAACTTATCTAGTAGAGATGCAAAATAAGTATGTACAACGTTGGTTAATTTATTATTACAAGAATAATTCATATAAGTAGTCCTATAAAGATCATTTGAAAGGATTTTTAGAGATTTCAAATACATTATATATGTAATTAAGTTGGTAAATAATTATGTCAAGTGATAAAGGAAGAAATTCAATAATTTCTGATTTGTGGTTACTGAAACCCATTCCAGGAGTTCTAGTAAAAGTGGGTCTTTTTTCCCACTGTTTTTGGAAACATCCTCATAGCATCAAATTTTTTTTTTTAATTCAAAGTTTCTTAGAAAGCTTTGTAATTCTATTACATAATTTAATAGCTCAATGAAATATCAAACTTCCTCATGTCACTTGTTTTATTTTTGTCAGTAGATTTTTATTTTTGTTAGATCAACAATGAAAAGAGGGAGGGGTGCAACACAAGATCAAGAAATTTATGGCCTACCTCTTGGGGGATCCCTCTAGGCCTTTCAATGGGTTGGGTCAAGATCACGGTCAATCTAGGATCGATCGGACAGGACCCAGATAATCAGATTGGGTTGTAATCATATCAAATCCAATTTGATATGAAAAATCTAAATAAACTTCATAGATTATCAAATAAATTAATATGTAAGAACCATGTAAGTTCTTACATGATTGATCCAATAGGTTATTGAATTAATTAGATCCTTATCAAAATCTGAATCCCCAATCCTGATTAAAAGTTTTTTATTTATTTATCAGAATGGATCTTATCGAATCCACTGAAAGGCCTAGATCTCTGCACCAAAGTTTGTTTGGGCATTAAATTGAACTATTTAAATATATAAAAAAAGTATAGCATAATTATTTAATGATCTCTTTGATCACTTAGGCTACGTCATCATTTAGTTAAGTATTCATGTTATTTTAATAGAGAATTGTTTAGAAGAACAATATCTACCTATTTCCACTCTCAGCATCAATATTTATTTATCATTCACTATCTTTTTAACCACTACTTGATTAATATATAGAAAAGTAGTATCGTGTTTATACATAGTTAGGTAGATGTAGATTATTTAAGTAAACCTGGTCAGCTTAAATCATTAATTTAAGTGTTAGTTGGACGTAGGCCCCATGTTTGGTGAATATTTGAGATATGCACTATATTTTCAAATTGATGACATATGTCTCTCGACCTTGGTCTTCTCTTATAAATGAATGAACAAAATTACGCATAAATACATCCTCATCTTCAATCTTTAACCACTTTTTACTCAAAAATGTTTCATCTCCGAGTTTTAAATTTAACTTATATTGTAAATCAACCTTATCTTCAATTCATCATTTTCAAACTCACTTTAAACACTCGTAAAAAATCATTGATTTTTCTAGCTAGTCAAATTTTTTTTATTTCTACTTCTTGAAAAATTGTAATATTCTTGAGATTTGAAGGTAAAAAATTTCACTCGAGAGATGAAGGATGACAGATTGAGAAAAATCAAAGGTTCTTGACTACATGTTGGAAATGAGGCCTTTTAAGTAATTTTTTCATTAATTTATTAGACTAGACGAATTAATGTCAAAGGTGCTTGTGATCAGTTTGAAAATAAAAGGATTGTCTCAAAGTATTTGCCAAAAGATGGAGGGGTATGCATAAATTTAGATAAATTATTAAAACCAAGCTTATCATTATGGAACAGTTGGAATTAAAATAAATCAAACAAGAACCTGTTGCTATCCACCGCCCCATATTCTTCTGTACAGCCCTCGGCTGAAAAATTGTTTGCTCACAGGGCTTATAAAAATCTGGGATCCACCAATCACAAGTGCCCACGTGTATACCTTTATTAATTACAAAATAACTTTTGTATGCTTGACGTGGCAAGCACTGAGGAGTCTGTGAGGAAACAACGACTCGTCCTCAGCTGGAGATCAAGATGACACAAGCGTAGTACAGATGGCCTAATGGTAAGATAAGGGATTCACAATCATGGTTCAATGCTTCAATCGACCGCAATTAAACAAAACATATATGGCACTACGAAAAGAAAAAGTTGTAAATTTGGATGCCAATGTCCAATTTGCTTGGATTTAATTAAATATGAAGGATCTTGGCGTGGAATTTACCCCTCTTTTCCCCTGGTAATCTAGGACATAGAATGGACAGAAGTTGACCCAAAATCTGAAAATTAAAGTTGGAGAGTGAGTGGAGTCTTTGCACGAACCCCCCAATGGCATTTACTTAAAATGAGTTATGTATGCTACAGAAGCTTTTTCTTAGACAATCGATGGAAGGCACAAGAAGACATCACAAGTAATCTATCTCCTGTGCCACTTTATGTCGATCGGGAATATCAACATTGTTGGCTCTCAACACAACTCCCAGGCTGATGACAACACAATTGACTCTTCGCATCCTATTGATCATCTATAAGCAGTAGTAGGTTATCCCTAGTGCATTTTACATCAATTCCAATGGTAAAAACAATACTTTGGAGCATCTAAACTTTAGAATTTTTTAGTCTCATCCACAAGTCTTGAAATCCCTTGACTTGACTCAAATCCAAATCAGATACGAATCCATCCCTAGATCTATCTAGATACAAATATATATTACTTTGAAAATCATATTTGTAAGTTTTTCAAAATATAATCATTTTCTACTATTTATCTACCGCATAGATTCTTATAAAATAGAAGAGTGTAATGCTAAAATAGAATCCATCTAATAAAACATAATGGTGGATCCTATTAAATTATATTTTTGTAAGATCCATTTTATTTTATTTCCTCTTCTTATTGACCCCTTCTTTAATTTTATTGTCTTTTTTTCCTCTCCCCACCTCTCTTTTTCATAATACCCTTCTAACTTTATTATTTTTTCATCTTTTATCCCTTTAAGTGAAAAGAGATGCCCTGTACCTATCGGCAAAGTATTATTATAAGTTTGGGAAAAAGTAAAATATTTTTTTATTATAAAAAAGGTTGGGTTGGATTTGGAGTTTGGGCATGATATTAATTAGTAGGATGAGGCAAATTTGGAGCCAAATCGGAATCATAATCATTATAAAAAAAAAAAAACCCGGATCCGAATAATCTTGAAGATATCATGATTGATGGTAATAAAAATTACAATAAATTTGCACCATCTTTAAGCAAATTAACTTATGGGAAAAAAATTATGTTTAGAGAATCTTGGATCAACCAATCACACGAATCTACGTGATATGAGGATATCCCTAAAATATAAAATTACCCTCACTACACTTGGATTCACAATGTGAAAAAGGTCATATTCGACGGTCAAAGATTGTTAAGTTTTATAAAATTTAACGGAGCATGACATCAAATTTTTCATTGTCGAATTTTTTCTTTTGATGGGTTGCAACTGTCAAATTAATTGAGGATGAGAGAAATTCGACAGTTCTAAGTCATCGAATGTAAGGAACATCATAAATTATGACAACCCTAAGCTGTCGAATTTTGATTTCTAAAATTCATGGGCTTTGATCCATCAAAATTTTCAGTAGAATTTTTCAATTTTCACATGGTGATTGATCATTCAGAATTATGTGAAATCTCAGTTTAACTTTTCAATGAGTAAAAATTCTAATCTATGCACTAGCCTGGGAGAAGAATCGGATTGAGAAGCAAAGGCACCCAAGCGCCAACTTCCAAAAGCGACACCGATTATTGACACAAAACAAAAATAAAAAAATAACAAGGGCATTTACGTCAGTAAAACAATTTAAAAAGACAAGACTGCATCGCTGGTCGGTCGTACCAACAGACAAATTCCCTGTAAGGTCCCACCAGCTTTCTCTCAAACCTACGCTATAAAATCCATCATTCCTCACTCTCTTCAAGTTCAATTCGAAAAATTAGAGAGCGCGCGCGAGAGAGAGAGAGAGAGAGAGATGGAGGGAAAGGAGGAAGATGTGAGGCTGGGAGCAAACAAGTACTCAGAAAGGCAGCCAATTGGAACAGCAGCTCAGACCCAAGACAAGGACTACAGGGAACCTCCACCTGCCCCCTTGTTCGAACCTGGCGAGTTGTCCTCCTGGTCGTTCTACCGAGCTGGGATTGCTGAGTTCATGGCAACCTTCCTATTTCTTTATATTACTATTTTAACTGTGATGGGTGTGAGTAAATCTCCCAACAAGTGCTCTACTGTTGGGATTCAAGGAATCGCTTGGGCTTTTGGTGGCATGATCTTTGCTCTTGTTTACTGCACTGCTGGAATATCAGGTAACTATATAGTCTTTCTTTCTCTCTTTCACCTGTTGATTTTGGTCTTCCACAAAGAGACTTAGAAAATAAACTTAATATCCTCATGTTCATCTTTTGAAAATCAATAACCATTTATTGATTATTATTTGCCTATGATGTACAAAATGACCCAAATGCCCTCAGATTTTTCTTTTCCGGAAATCCTTCCTCTTCAACCTCTCTTTAGTAACCCTCATCCTTCAACCTCAAGATATATATTTGGGGGATATGGACATATCATAGACATGGGTTTTCACTTTTCTGAGATTGAAAATGATAGATGAGAAGATTTAAAATATTTTACGGTCGAAGATAATGGGCTTTTAGGAGATAAATAAATAAAAACAAGGGTATTTTTGTCATTTTATAGTAGAGAAAACTGAAGTCAAGGGTTCATATGATCAATTTAAAAATCTCGGAGGGCTGTGTTGTTGCAAATGCAGGGGGTCACATAAACCCAGCTGTGACGTTCGGACTTCTATTGGCAAGGAAACTGTCGTTGACAAGGGCGTTGTTCTACATGGTGATGCAGTGTCTTGGTGCCATATGTGGTGCGGGTGTTGTGAAGGGCTTCCAGAAGACACAATACCAGTTGCAGGGTGGTGGTGCCAACTTTGTGGCTCATGGTTACACCAAAGGTGATGGTCTTGGAGCGGAGATCGTTGGCACCTTTGTCCTTGTTTACACTGTCTTCTCCGCCACTGATGCCAAGCGTAGTGCCAGAGACTCCCATGTTCCTGTTAGTACTTACTCTCTCTCTCTCTCTCTCTAAAACTCCATCACTCCAAATCCGAAAGAAAATTCAATCTAGGGTTTCACAGAATCCCGGACCAATCAATCACACAAACTGCACGCTTGTATAATTTAGTCCATCCCCAATTTATAATTGTTTTTAGCTATTTCAACATATTAAAAACTATATTTTAAATATTTATAAATTCAATATATTTTTATTTTACTCCTCCGACTCAACTAGAGAGATCTCTTTACTTGACTTGGTGGACATTATGAGTTTGAGTCGAGTTTTGAAACTAAGGTTATAGTCGTTGTATTCAAGAATTTTCTTCATTTACTTTTATATGAAAAAATTATTCGATTATTGATTTTGAGAGAGGTTGATGATCTTGATGTTGTTATATTTAATGGACACACAGATCCTGGCTCCACTGCCCATAGGGTTTGCAGTGTTTTTGGTCCACCTAGCCACCATCCCCATTACAGGAACCGGGATCAACCCAGCTAGGAGTCTCGGTGCAGCCATCATCTACAACGAGGACCACGCTTGGGATGACCACGTAAGCACTCTCTCCTCATCATTTCATATGTATATCTTTGATCACCACCATTAAATTAGTGGAGCCATCTCACGTTTTTGGACTGATCTGATATTTACTTTAACTTTTTGTCTTGTTGGTTTGTTTTGGGTATCAGTGGATTTTCTGGGTGGGACCCTTCATTGGTGCAGCACTCGCAGCTGTGTACCATCAGATTGTAATCAGGGCCATTCCATTCAAATCCAAGTGATAGATGATACTCTTCTTCCTGGCCGTTTACTCTTTATATAGTAGAAGAGAAATGTGTGGGCCCATCATTCTCTATCAGACTTTTGATTTTACTAGTGGTGGTGTTTGTATATATGAAGTGTGTATGACCTATGAATTGTACAAATGGTGAAATTCTACTTAAAAAAAATATATAGAAAACTACTCTACCAACTCTAAATAATTTATAATTGTAAGTTCTTTCAATTTGTGTGAGTTTAATGATCCTTGATCTTCCTCTTTGGTAGTAGTTCTCTTGGGATTCTAGATTGTATGGTTGAACCTAGAAAAATATGTTGGAATAATGAATAATAAATTACAGTTTGGGTTTGTTTCAAAAATTTAGGTTCATACCAACAGTCATATGGGTAGTTACAAAACTTATTCATAATAGTTATGTGTAGAGAAAATTGTCAAGAGTTGTAATATCTTTTCAAAGAGTTATGTACCTTTCCAAGAGTCATGTCCCTCCATGATAGGTATTTAACTGTCTTGTTTCTTCTATTTATAATCCATCTTTTATTGCATTTTTTACATAATTTTTCTTTATCATTCTTTATATTAGTTTCATAGAGAGAGAGAGAGAGAATGTGTGCAAATCATAATTGTTTTATTGTTCTTGTGGTTTGAAGTGCCACTATCACAAGAAAGATATCGTTATATCCTAGGAGACAGTTGCCAAAGACTATAAGCACCAGTGCGGGGTGAATATTGTTTTAAGGACATAGAGTCAAACTTTAGTTTCGGTTTCATTCAATTTTTTTTTTCTGTTTATATATATATATATATATACATCATTGTAAGTATTTTTAAATTTTATTTTAATTCAGTTTCCATTGGGTATTGTTTACTTGCTTCTTCAAAAAGAGAAAGTGTACTGTCATATTCAATAAGAATAACAAAATACTCTATGATCAAGTTAGTTGTAGATTTGATATAAATTACGTATCTTCATTTCCGTTGGTTATCTATTTACAATCTTAGGGCCACTGGTTGTAGCACATACTATTTTTGACATATCAATAATAGAAATGTTGCAGGTGCCCGACTAACTTGGTAAAGTTTTTTGTTGATAATGCGATAAACATGGGTTTGATTCCCTCGAACACCAAGTTACTAATCTCATTAAAACAGACCATAGCAAAGTGTTGCTTTGAGTAGACTTGCCCTTCCTTATAGTTGGATTGTAAATTAAAGGGTCTCCTCCCTTTGTATATTTATGTGATATAATTCAAGATCGTACCTTGCTTAGCAAAATAAAAAAAATGTTGGGATATGCCATTGGGAGCTCTTTCTCTCTCTCTTTTTGGATTTTTGTTTTTTGGGTTTAGGATTTTATATAAGCCTAATTATAATGGTAAACAACTACTGAAATTGTTTGACGGAGTGCTAAAATGTTTTGTGAGGTTGAAATTATAATTTGAGCCAAACCTTTGTAATGTTTAAAGATTGTGTTTTAATTTTTAATTGGAGTGTGATAAATAATTTAAACACTTTGAGTGTAATAAGTAAAAGTTGGGGTGCCAATTGCAGCTCTCCTACTAAGTATTACTCGTGGTATTGGATCATGATTTTGAATGCCACTAGATGATCCAACCAATCGATTTCCCCTTTTTCACGTGGGCAAGAGAGAGAAGTTCTCTCTTATTGATTACGTCATTTGCGCCAAAATGTCACTAATTCTTTTACTGACGTCCATAATGTAGGTTTGCTAATCCGGCCACATGTTGGATATTCCATTTCTTCTACCCTATCTTAATCTCACTTATAAATGCATGAAATTTATAGAGGAAGATCTTATCCCTCAAGAGCTTAAGCATTTTTTAGAGGAAGATCTTACTTGTAACTACACTTGCTAGTAGTGTACTTTTTGGGGAAGGGACCTCTCAACCCCAACTTATCAATCAAAAAATTTTAACAAGAAAAATAAATAAATAAAAATTCATTTGCGGAAAAAAAAAAAAGAAGATTTAGCACAAAATCATGGAATTTATAATATATTTGACCATTTGGGGATGTTGGTATGATAATTTTAAAATTCGTCAAGTTAATTTTCTGGATTATTTTAGTAAGTTTATACAGTGATTTCTATCATTAGTATTCTAATTATATCCCTATGCCACTTATATTCACTTTAAAATCAAGTTGAGAATCTGTTTAGCCAAAAAATGTTAAAGTGCTTCACAAAGACGATGGTCTGTCAACTGTCATTTATGTAAAGCTAAAATCTGCACGACGTAAATGATGCTTTTCAGCAGAAGTTTCGCCCAGATACTCACAAACAATACGGCTTTCCAAAGAATAATCGATGCATTGGACTTCCTCTTCTCATCCAAGAAACTATCCTCTTACCTACTGGGATGCACTACATCATATTGGGCAAAAAACGACTGCTCTAGCTGTCGGTAGAGCTGTCGTTTCATAAGGAGTCGCCTTTCATTTGCGACTGTCCTCAACAGTCGGGAAAAACGACTGTCTATGACTGTAGTTTTTTTTTTAGATTTATGAGTAAAAACAAAATGTAATACGCTACAACATTCTATGCTCTTCTAAATCTCCTAATCAGGAACTGAAAACAAGAAGCCCCCACAAAAGTTACAGAAGATGGGATGCAATTTACGAGAAAAAAAGCACCCACCCACCATCATCAACAAAACACACTATATAACAAAAAGATGTATCGCAACAGCCATTGCGTGTGCTCAAAGCTCAAAATCTACTTTTTCACCTTTTTTTCTTCTCTTCTATCACTATTTTCTAAATAGAAAAGATAAGGGGAAAAAAAAAACAAAAAAAAAAAGCAAACAAAACAGACCCCATCACCATAACTAAAGAGTAACAAGAGGGGAAACCAACAATCCTCAGCGATTGTGGAGAGGGTCGGAGGTGTTGGGAACTCTCCTTTTGTTTGAGAAGAATACATGAAATGGGTATTTAAGTTGTTTCCTCTCCATTCCGATAGACTGCTCTTCGATGCCAATCACAAAGAAACCTTGCGAGAAAAATTTAGAAAGGATTAGACAAGTTAATGGACCTACAATGAAAATTCATGACTACAAACAAAGCTATTCACACACTGTACTTCTAATATTCAAGCAATCTACTTTACGGATTGTATTTCGAGTGCTGGCGTTAGTAGCCCAAGCATATTTGTTTGTAAGTGCCTCTCTTTTTTAGTTACTACTATAAAAAATGGTGGCAAATTAAGTATTGAAGGTACAAGATAGTAACAAAATACTTGAAAAAATAATGTATCAAATTTCAGTTTTAACATAGAGTTAATATCGCCACACCAACTTTTCTTATTAACACAAATTAAATATGTTGTTTAGGTACTTACCACCATTGTCCTACCATTTAGTTTCAAACAAAAGGGAATTAATTTCTATAGAACATCATTTTTCAATATTTTCAAGCTGGATCATGAAAAGGTGACTCAAAGTGAAAATTTTTGTATTTTTAATTATTCGAATCTTTCAAGGGATTTGTATAATATCCTCTTGGAGGATATAAATTTTTATTTCGTTTAGCATTAACAGCTTTCAATAGAAGGGTGGGGCCCTCTATAGCCTCAGCTTATTGATCAAAAAAAAGAAAAAGAAAAAGAAAAGAAGAAGACAGAGAGTGTGTTTCCCCCTCGCCTCTGTGGACGTAGGCAATTTGTTGAACCGCTTAAATCTTGTGTTTTTTGTGTGTTTGTTTCATCTTTGTTTGTTTTCTCTTTTTATGCTTTCCACACTACAATGAATGCAAGGCGTTAATATGTAACAAAGTTTTCAATTTACAAACTAACCCAACATGAAGATTGTGGGCTGCCTCATGTCAAAAGAGATGATTCACTCCAATGTTACAAAGCCAAACTGGTTCCCAAAGGCCTTAAGCAATTGGAATCAATTATGACAACATTTTTAGCCATGTTGTGAAGCTACCACTATTAGGATTGTGTTCTCATTAGACAACTTGATATGAAAAATGTTTTTTACTTGATAATAAGAGTCCCTTTTAATACTTTTGAAAAATAATTTTTTTAATTTTTTAAATTGAAGAAGTAAAAAAGAATGTTCTAGTCTACTTAAAAAAAATTAAAAAATCTGAACTTTTTAAAATGTAAGATTTTACTTTCTACTTTTTAAAAAGTGCTTTCTTGACAGTTACAAATTTTTTGTTTTTTACTTCCTTCTTTGCATCCAAATGGGGCCTAAAGAAAGATGGGAATATGCAACAACTTTGCTTCAACAATTCTCACCATCCTACACATGTTTGCCAGTTTCTTAAGTCTCAACGAACTTAGATTATACTGTTTGAATAACTTAGCATGCATCTTCTCAAGTTTTTTGTTTTCCAAGTGAAAATACATTTGGTATAATTGTATAAAGGAAGAAGTGTACAAGTTGATGAGTGATTGTTTGCTCACATACTAACACCGGTTTGACATGTGGTGCTGATGACATTAGTGATAAGAGAGAAATTTGTTTCTACCTCCTGCCTGCACATCCATTGCCTTTAAATCTTAATTTTTGGATTTCAAATCTTAAAAAGTATTGTGGGATCCACATGGATTATCATATTAGCAATGGACACCATAGCCTTCTAGATTTCATGAAAAAGCTCATGGTAAAAGAAAATTGAAAAGAAAAATAGAGTTTTTCAAGCTTGATCAAAAGTGTTGAAAATGGATGGCTAATGAACACCCAAATTTAAAATTAAAATTTTATTTTGAAAAAAAAAAAATATATATATATATATATATATTGTTTTTAAATTCATAGAATTTCATCCTCTACCACATCGTGGTATTGGATCATGTTTTTGAATGCCACAAGTTGATCTAATCAGGAAATTTCATTTTTTTCACTATGTGCATGAGAATGAAAAGTTCTCCTCTTATTGCTTATGTCGTCAGCATCACATGTCAAATCAGTGTTGGGTTGTGAACAAACAATCACTCCAAGTTGATGGCATTTGTTGGTGTGAAAAAAATCAAAATAGCAAAGATAACACAATCGCACAAAACACAAGAATTTATGTGATTCGGTAGTGTACCTACATCCATGGAACAAAACAAGAATAATCATTTATTTTCTCATAAGTTTTACAACCCTAGAGGTCTCTATTTATATAACTGAGAGTTACCAAAACATGTAAAACTCCTCAAAACAAAAACTCTCCAAAAATAGAAAATCCTCAAGAAAATATTATACGATTGTTGTTTTAATATCCCTTAAAATATTTGGGCCTGGGGTACTGCCCCTTGCACCCCCGCGACTCTGTGTAACCCAACAGAATACAAGACATTTACACAACAATTGCTTCGACGACTGACTCATCTATTTATCAAGAGTAGCAATGGTGCAATTAGTAAACTTATTCATTCCCTTGCAAGTATATTTGTGCTCAAAGAATAGGACCAATAGTGTATTTCCTTGGCTTCAAAGTTACAAAGCTAGTTAATTAGATGACTCTCTCACAATGTGAAAAAAAAAACCTATATTGGATAGCCCAAGGCCATCGAATTTCACAAAATTTGATGGACCAAGGTGTTAAAATTTTCATTGTCAAATATTATTTTTTTAAACAGACCGAAACCGTCAAATTAATGGAGGATGGCAGAAATTTGATTATTCAAAGCCGTCGAATTGGGGACCATAAAATTTTTTAACTGTCATGGGCCGTCAAAATTTAATTTCTAAAATTTGTGAGCTTTGGCTTGGCAAATTCTCGTGTCAAAATTTTCAATTTTCACATAGTGTCTCCCAAACAACATATATTTCATGACTTGCTCCTGGATTGCAAAATGGATGGTGCATGCCAAACTGTGCACCCAACTTGCTCATGATATAGAGCATGAGATTTCACTCATGGAAGAGGTTTTTTCACCAACTTGTCAAAAATGAGATTCTCTTACATAAAATGTCTGCAAAATACTCCCATTTACCTAAAACACCCTTTATCATATGTTATCAAATATGATTCATCTCAAACATGTTATCTAATGTCAAAACCTAATCCAGTTCTTAATTTAATTATTAATCCACTTTGAAAATTTATTTTTCATTTTTTTTATCGGTAAGGTTTAGTTTGGTGGGACCTCACCCTTTGTTAAAATAATTCTCACAAATTGAAACATTACAATCACAAAATAAAAAATAAAATTACGTAACGAAGTTGATAATGTGAATTCTATCCAACCACATAGATAATCCTTACTTTATTTTCAAGGATGATAGTACAGGATGCTTGTCCTTTTTCCTAACCTATTTTGAAAATAAAAGTGGATCAAAGTTGAACAATTCCTTCATAAAGAACAAAATACTTCAGTGGACTCCATCAACAAAAGCATGCAACGGAAAGCAACAACACACTTGCCCAGTGGGTCCTCACATCCATGATGATGTACACAACCTCTCATGGTCCAACTTGATTTTTCCACAGCCCAACAACTGTTTGGCACAAATGACGTAAACAACAAGAGAGAACTTCTCTCTCCGGCAAACGGTAAAAAAATAAAAAAATAAAATCGATTGATGGGATCATCTTGTGGCAATCAAAAACATGATCCGATGCCACAGTGTTGTAGAGGACAAAATTCTATGAACTTTTAATTAGTTTTTGAAAAAAAATGTTATTTTTATCGAAGTATTTTAACTTTAAATTTGGGTGCTTGATAGCCTTCCTACTTGAACACCTAAGATCAAGCTCGAAAAGCATTGTTTTTATTTTTTATTTTTTGAATATTTTTTTTTCATGAAATTTAGAAGGTTATGCTGTTAGATTGATGATAATCCATGAGATTCAACAAAATAATTATATATATCCCAATAACTTGATAGAGTTTTAATCTTTTAAACCTTATCTTCAGTCCATCGTTTCAATCTCACCTTAATGTCTTTTAAAAAATCCTTAATTTTTCTATACTAATGATAATCTAAGTCTTTTTCAGACACTCCTCGTACACTCCTTTACTTGGCAGTTATAGAACGATAAATCTTTCTCTTGTGTATCCCAAAGCAAAAGATTTACGATTCTATGATGGGAGCGTACAATGTGCGTCAGATTATCACGAAGTCATATTTCTATCCAAGATTCTATAATTTTGAAAATTCCGTAAAATTGTTGAAGTAGATTGAATTGTAAGATCAAAGTTGGTCGAAGATGTCTGGAATGATATGACTACCTTATAAAGAGATTGAAATTCCTGTGAATATCTTGCTTACTCAATGGGTTAGATTACATCCTTTATATAGCTAGAGACACAAGATACAATCTGATGGAGAGATTTTCTCTCAACCACAGATAATATTTTGGAGAGATTTTATCTCAATTCAAACTAACAAGATACAGTCAACTTGGAGTCAGTAAACTAGAGAAATCTTCTTTATGGAATGGGTCAACCAGGGTGATCCATTATCATAACACCTAACCTAAAAGTAAGTATAAATAGGGATTTCTAGCGATTTTATTCAATCTTTTATTTTTAGTTTTTTATGAATGATCTAACGGTTAGATTGAAGAAATTTTCAGGTATTAGGATCCTAGTATAAGAAATAGTTCATTAAGAAGGTTCTTTTGGGGTGTAGGTCCATCACGTGACATTTTAGGTGTCGATCTACAGGAAAAGAAACATGTGTGATTCATGGGAGCGGATCCTCTATAGTACCATTTTCCTGTAGTTCCCTGCAGTGACATTCTACACTCTTGACATGGTCATTTTGAAAAGTGAAACACTTTCCTTACTAACATACTAAGATTTTTTGCCTCATTAAGTGACCTTTTTGCTCAAATGGATTACCACATCAGAATCCAAACACAGCCCTCTAAGTTTCATCGAAAAATTTAGATCCACAAAAAAAAAAAAATAAAATAAAATCTCTGAAAACAATTTCTTTTGATCTTGATCTGTGATTTTCAAAATGGACGGCTATCAAACTTCCACCTAACTCCCAAATTTAAAATTACAATTCAACGGTGAAAAATAACATTTTTAAGAATATTTTTGTTCTAAGTTCATATAATTTTGTCCTCTACAATTCTGAAGTATTAGATCATATTTTTAGATGCCAATAGGTGAGCCCAAGGAGCTATAGTTCGAGTGAAATTCTAACTCACTTAGTAAGGCTAGTCAGAATCTTTTGAAAATAAATAACACCCAATCCTTTAGTTTTCGGTGCATAGATCAGATTTGGAAAAAAAAAAATTTATGAGCCCTTATAGACTAGGTAGTCATGATTTAATTGGAGAATTTGTTTTAGTTTTGAAATCCATACACACAAGAGTACTTTTAATTTAAGATTTCTTTCATACTTTATTAGTCTTTTGTTTTATTTGGATTCTAGATACAAGTAGGTGTTTAGAAAATCTTATTTTAGTACGAGTCTAGTTGCTAATATTATAAAAACATAAGGTGTGAGTCATTGTAGAGGTGGTATATTTGAATAGCAATAAAATTTTGGTTTTCTTAACAAGAGGTTAAGTCCTTTGATATACTTCTTTGGGTGAGATCCACTATCAATTAATGTGGATTCTCTTTTCTTCTTTTTTACTCTCTATTTTTTCTTTTATATGTTCTTGTGAGTTAATATTAAGTTTCAATTTTTTGGGCTGCATCAAAAAATCTTTTCTAAAACCATGATCAAAGGTCTTGAAAACAAATGGTCACAAAAAACCCTTGTTGTAACATGTTTTGTTGATGTGCGATATCGCACGTCCTAAACTACCACAAGCATCTATAGGAAAAATGTAATATAGAGGATCTACTGCTGTGATTTTAGACATAGCCATTCGATGTTTTGGTCAATATTTGAGATAAGAGTGTTTCGGAAAGAGAAATTTCCGTAACCCCGGGCAACTTATGTCAAAATTTTGATTCGAGTACACGACTCATTTTAATTCCGGAAACATGTTTTCCAACGAGATTGTCACTTTTATAATAAACGATCTCATTGATAAATTACAATGAGATCACAGGTAATTTTGAAGTAACTTTTATAATCACCGCTCTTGTTGGTAAATTATCACCAAATGCATGTAATGTTAGAGTCAGATACCTTGGTATTTTTAACGGCGAGATTGTTGGTATAAAGTGATGAACTTGATGGAAAAAAATTTTGGGAATTAAAATGAACGATGAACTGGAATCAAAATCAGTTATTTTCAAGCTCTATTGTAGATTAGAATATATTGAACCTCATCTTCAAACAGGGGGTAACTCAAATATTCACCGAAACCTGGAGAGGAATGTTTAAATATCCCAAAGAAAATCCACATCAGCCTCCTTAACTAACTTCAACAATGTTTGACATATAGTAATACACTTTCTTTACTTTCTTAAACCTAAGGGTGTCAATTGATCCGTTGGCCTGGCACGGCCTAGCCCACCTGCCGAAACAAGGGTTAGGGCCTTCATATTGAGCCCACAAGGGTAGGCCCAGGTTCAATAATTTTCAGACTATCAAATCCCGCTATTATATATTTTGATATAATTAAAATTTAGCTCTCATGTATAACAATTGTAAGTTAATAAGGTATCATCTTCAATTTGATAGGGTAATCTTCATACACACAAAGAAAAATATATTGTAAAAGAACACTTTTTTTTTTTTGGTTTAGGTAGAGCCCGCATCTTTAGGGCCAGGTTAGGACTCAATCAAGGTCAGACAGAACCCCATATTGACAGTCCAAAATTTTCAAAAATGAACGTGAGGTATTAAATCTCATTCAAAAAATTGATTTGTGTGTTCGTCTCATTCATGCCTGATACCGGGACAACTTGGACGATACGTCTCGATCTCGGACAAGTTTTAAAATCATGATAGATAGACCAAGTTATTATGTTTTTATAAAGAATTAAAACATGTTTTATTTTTATTTTTTGACTTACTTCCCTCAATTAATATTATATGCCTCCCTTAGTTTTAAAAATTTAGGATTGTTTCCTTGTAAGTTTGACCTTCACTGAAATAGTCTTCATCTTGTACGTCCAAGATTTGGATGACTACTCTACTTCTAGTCATTTTAGGTGCTACATGATATACTCTTTTTGGCCAAGTAATAAATATTTTTCTACTCATAAGCATAGTTTTGAACCTCGACCCAATTGATAGAAAAACATGGGATTAATTTTGTAAATATTTATAATTTTTTTAATATTTAAAATAAATAAAATACTTCTTTATTTTAAACAATTTTTTTATATATTATATATAACCAAATAACTTGAAGGTACCACTGTAGCATTGGTTAAGTTTGTCAGTACACGAAGTGGGTTCGAATGCATACATATGGGTCGTCAGGCTCCAATGACTCATGAACAACGACTTACTAGAAAACACATGATCTCAACTGTGTAGACATGAAATCCAACGTTCAGCTAACTATAAGATTTTATGTTACATGGTTGGGATCCTATGTTTTTTTGCACGAGCCAATGGATCCTGACCCTATATGTACATCAATCTAATTTCAGACCTAACTAGATACATTTTCGAGCTGATCTCGATTAAGTCAAGTTTACTTAACGATTTGCCAACTTGATAAGGCGAGTTATGTCATCATCGAGTTGGATTATGAATCTCTCAAAATTCAATTGATTCGATTCGACCAAGTTTCAATTAGGCTCAAGTCTTAAAATTATAATTGAAACAAAATTGTCAATAATTGTGAATTGTGACTTATCTGTGTATGGAGAGAGAGATCAAACATTCATTCCCAGTAGTACATTCGGAGCCCATTTTACCCTAATCAGTCAAGGTAAAAAAAAAAAATCAAAGAAATTAAAAAAAAAAATTAAATTTAAAGTTTTGAAAATCACGGTTACCATTTAATGATAATATAAGGAAGAGTATTTTTTTTCTCACAGCCCAACACCGGTATGACATGTGCAGATGACATAAGCAATAAGAGAAATTTTCTCAGCAACACTATTCCTTCACACTTCAATCTCTCCGCGTTGTTTGAATCCTCGTTTAGTACATATTTTTTCTATTATAATAAGAGAAAACTAAAATACAACGACTTTACAACTAAATATCTCATTCTCATCTCTTACTCTTTCTTTCTATATGTGAAACTCGGAACATAAAGAGCACTAATTAGCCAATCTCTTCAAGGTTTGTCACTATACAACTTCCATGTTTGGAAAACTCGAATTTATTCTACAAACATTTGCTTTTGTGTGTGTGTGTGTGTGTGTGTGGGTAAACCTTGTAAAGCTTCAAAGTTCTCTCTAAATCTGTTTCATCTCTGCTATTCTTTTCAGATAGAATGAGAGACTAAGTAACAACAGCATGGAGACCTCAGGAAATTTGTCTGGATCGTACATCATGATCATGGGTAATTTAATTTTGATAAACTAAATCCAAGAACTAATATGTTAATGTGACATGGTTTCAAATCTTGGTTTTTGTTCGTGGTCAAAACCTATGTTACCTGATTTGTGGGTTTGCTCGGTTCCAATTCGAGTTTGTGATTTGCCACTCGAGAATGAACCTAATTTGTAAGGGTAGTCGGAGGTGAGGGCATTTGAAGGTTGAAGTGACGAGGATGGTGAAAAAGAGATTGGAGATGACAGTTTCATAGAAAATAGAGTCGTGCTGGAGTGACAAGATTTATTGTGATTCTGACGTGGAGATGCATACATAACCCAAGATGATTTTTACTCGTATTGCGAGGAAATACATCTATGGTTATGTGCACATCCCACATCAAACTTGGGAGAATCTCAATAAATAGCATGTGTCATTCCAGCATTTTCCTAAAAAATAATGCTAAAGTGACCTCAAGATTGTATCCCACATCGCAAATCCTGACGTGAAAGTGGATAGGAGCCATAAATGCTTTTTCACTTGTATTAATGCACTTTCACGTCAGGATGTGCGATACAACGTACAATCTAGAGGTCTCTCCAGACTAGTTCATAAATATCTCTTTATGTGAATTATCATTTCGTGATCAGAATTTGACGAATTTATGATTCAAGCTCACTATTCATTTTAATTACCAGAACAGGAACGATAACGAATTTGAAACTTTTAAAATGACAAGTACACAGGTTTAAAGTGACTATCTCACTGGTTTCGCTAGTTTTAGTGAGATAATCCCTTTAAACCTTCGAAATAATCACTTTAAAACCTCCAAATTCTTTACTATTCATGTTTTTGTAATTAAAATGAACAGTGAGTCAGAATTGTAAATTTGTCAAAAGTTTATCACATTTTCGTAACTATCTTTTCTATTTATTGGTTGAAGATAAGGACTATTTGATCATTTTTCATCAGTCCATTCATAAAGACCAAGGTCAAAGGAACATGCTATAGATTTAAAATTTGATGATGATGTCTCAAATATTATCAACATGTGAAGGGGCAGTTAAATTTAAAAAAAGAAAAAGAAAAGTTGGTTGAAATCACTTCATATCAGGAACTGAAAAGTGAATCGTACTGCGAATTAGTTCGATTGGAACAAGTTTGTGGTTCGATACCCTACCAACAAATTAGGGAACCAACTGGTCAAGATCAAATTGTCTCTAACAAGTGGATCGACTAGATAAAACATTTAACTAAGTTTGCACTTAGTTATTATAATATATTTGTACTTAAGTAATTATATATTTTTTGGGTGTAAAATAGGGTAGATTAGAAATGCTTAGCAACAAGATCATATTTGATTTAAATAATAAAAAAACTACAAAATCTTCATTGATTTTTCTGAGTTTTATTTTCAAAATATTGCCCGTCATCTCGATTGTCAAACTCAAAACCTTTTTTGTTTTGTTTTTTGTTTTTGCTTCTAATGGTTGACTTTGGTTAGAATGTTACCCAAAATCTATGTTCGGTTCTTCAAAATTTTTTTTTTTTTTCATAAGCACTTTAATTTAATTCTCCACTCGTTTGCTCCATCATGTTTGGCTGCAGGCCTTTATTATCCAGGATAAGAGTTCGTTCGACTGATTGTGTCTATAGAGGAATAAAGGATTGGCCATCCTTAATCTACATGTCCAAAAAAAGTTCTCTTATCCTTATAGCCAAACTGTGTCTTCAAACTGACGACTTGCCCCTTGACCTTGGTCTTTTCTCAAATACTAGCAAAAAGTGACGTAGGTGCCCTCATCTTTAACATGTAATAATAAAATAAAAAAAAACCCTTAATTTTATTTTCTTTCCAGAACTAGTCATGTTCAATCTCTTGGGATTTTTTTTTTTTATGTTTTCCGAACATTTTAACCTTAAGATTCTATCTATTTCAACCTTCAAACCTTAAGAATAAGATATGACTTTTAAAGAAATAAAGACAACGGAATTTTGTATGGAAAAATCAATGATTTTCTACAAGGGCTTAAGGTGAGGTTGGAATAGATGAATCGGAACAATAAAAGTAGATGAACCTTGACGTAGACATTTTTTTTAAGCTAAAGGTAGAACATGAAGGGATTTAGATCATCCATTAATGAAGAAGCTCGTGGCTAAGGGAGCTTTTCATTAGTTTGAAAACATAGGGCATATCAAATATTCACCAAAATGTTGATGTGAACCTATTAATTAAAGGGTCAGTTCCGTTGATTCAAGGAAGATCCCTATCGTATACGTACAACATCCAATGGTTGATATTTTATACTAATCCCATCTTGAAAATAGTTTAATGCTGAGTTTACATGGTTAAGATCATGCATGATTTCTTGAGTCAATTGGACCCACCAACGCAAAAACCTTTTAAATAGGGAGAAATGAGATAAAATTAAGAATATAAGGATTTTATCGAGGGATAAATCTTTTATATGCAATCTTAACTTTGTTATCAGATAGTATTTAAAAAATTGGACCAAACTAGTTGTTTGACCAGGTCCAATGGGTTAGTAATCCGTTCATTTTTATTTGTAGTATCTTATTATAAATTAAGATAATTTAAGGAAAAACTGTACATTTTAACATTAGTAAATGTAAATTGATCCAGCCAAATTGAACTAGGGTCTGACCAATTTGAATTTTTTTCTTTTTTCCAAATACTACTTTGATTTTTAAAACAATTTTTACATACACAGTACAGATGGAAATTTTGGGCAGACGTGTTGTCAGATATGACAATAATATTATTTAAGGTCATCACCACCATTGTAACTCTTACTCAATAAATTATTTTCCTTCATTGAATTATTTTCAAATTTATATCTTTTGTTCATTCAAGTGCTTTTATACATGCTTTATCTGAAACTACGTTCTTTATGATATTCCTCACATTCATTTAGAACCTTTTTCAACTAACTCATTGGTCGTTGCAATAATAGATATTTTTTGATTGGTAAGCTTTTTTCTAATGAGTTCAGTAACTCGGTGCTGAGGTTAGGATAATTTTATTATATCTAATACATAATCCTAAACCAGTGACAAAAACTAGGCCGATTAGTAGACTCAATTGGATTTTGAGCTGATTTGACCCCAAAACTCAATGGGACCAATTTGATAAGTTGACTTGACAAACCATTGAGTCAATTTGTCAACACTGCCAAGACAAGTTGAAAATGCACTTTGGTCTATAAATAAATTTTTTGGGAAAAATAAATATTTTTAAATATAACAATTTCTAGTCGCCTCCCTTCTTTCTGTTTGTTTAGTTGCTTCACTAACAGTACACCATTCCCTCCTTTTCTGTGTGGTCTATTCGAGAGTCATTTTCTTATTGGCATTCAAATCAATGTTTTAAAAACTGAACCGATAATTGAACCGAAATTTTGTCCAATTCAGTTGGACCAATCAATTTCTATTTATTAAATAAAGCACACGCTTAATGAATTAAATGTACCCATGATTAAAAAATTTCAATATTATTTTATAGATAATTATTAATTAAAATAATGAACATATTTAATAATTTCATATTTAGGCAATTTATTCTTTAATTTATAAAGGCTCATGCAAGAAAACGTGGCATATTTCAGAAATTTTCCCCTTGGTTTAAGTTTTTTGTTTTCAATATATCCTTAAAAAAAGAGAGAATGATTTAAAGGTTAAAAAATTGAAAGTTAGCAGCAAAAACAAAATAAATGACATTAAGATGTTCTAATGTTTTGCAACCAACGGTTCTTAAGTCCATTGGTTTTGGACGGTTGAACCTTTATTTATATAAAAACCGATGGTTCTTTATAGTATTTGGATTTTAAAAATTCCAGTTAGACCTGGTTGGATTGTCGGTCTGATCCGACTTTAAAAACTCAATATTCAAATAGAGTTATATAACTATGATCTTACGCTCAATGACAATTTTGGATTGATAAGCGGTTGATACTCGTGGGTTGTGAATTCGATACTCATTATGATCATTAATTCCTCAAGGACCAGCCGCGAGGGCACACCCTCACTTACCTGCCGTGTGTGTGATGTGTGGGCGTTATATGTGTCCCAAGACTAGTCCTTGGACAAGACCGTGGTTTATGGACTGGGCGAAGCCCATATACAGACCCAATTAATCCACTGTCTACAGGGAGACCTGGTTATATGTATACGTATGTTATAATACAATTCTGCTCATTTAGCAAAAAAAACAAAAAAAAAAGGTTATTGACATCTCTCATCACTGCAGTACTACTATGGGCAGACATTCTAGCGGCTTATGCTTTGTGGATCATGATGACATATCTAACAAATGTTTGGAAGATGAATTTAATCCACGCTGCAGCAGTCGTGAATATATCTCGAGGTGTTTCATTTGTGATGCCCATTGGCATGTCTTTCCTCGTTGAAACTTTAATTGGCAATTATTGGATGCTCTTTCTCTCAAGTGTTACCTTTAGCATTGTAAGTTCTTCATTCTTTAGAGATTATTTAGTAATTTAATTGCCAAAAATGAGACTATTTATTACCCTCGATCTTATTTTGCTAATGCACCTCAATTATAGACCCGCTTTCACAGTAGGTTTTGCAAAGCCCTTGACATTTGCTCTCGGGTTGATTTTCCTAGTGGGACTTCCTTTTCCCCTTCTTTTATCCTGGGTCAATGGAATGGATGGTTATGATCATCTCAACGAGTTGATTTTATGAAAAGTTGTTGAATTTTGGATTTGTTTGCTCATTATTTAGAAAAAAGGTGATTTGTGGAAGAATTAAAGATTTTTTAGATATGTCCCTCCACTTGATTTTTTTTGGACCTATCATCCGTCGACATTTGTCATTATTTGTTTTTAAAAAATTATCCAAGTTTATCCAAATTTACTTATACCCCACTCCTCCACTCCAATAAATAAATAAATAATAATAGAGAAATTCTATTGCCAAATCAACTTCTACTACAACACACCAATCCTTTAGAAATTACGGTAAATTACCATTCGTGTGCAATATGGCAAAATTTTGATTTTGATACATTGTTCATTTTAATTCCCAAAACATATTTTTTAGCAAGTTCGTTAATGAGGGATCTTGCTTAAAATTAGCTATGATTTTGCTGTTAAAAATATCAAGAGTATTTGACTTTAACATTTCTTGCGATCTCCTGGATAATTTATCGACAAGATCACTGATTATAAAAGTGAAGATTTGAATTAAAATGAATAATGTACCGGAACCGGAATTTTGCCATAAGTAGGGAATGTTTATGGATATTTCTCTTGAAATTAATAGCAGTTGTTTACACATGAATTGGTGTCATAAGTAAAATTAGTGTGTTAATAGCAGCTCTCTAATAATAATAATAAGAGGTATGCTAGAGTGACCTCAAGCTGGAAGCTCATTTCGCAGTTCTTAACGTGAAAGTGGATAGCATCTATGGTTCCCATCCACTTTCATGTCAAGAAGTACGATATGAGGTTCCAGCCTGAGGTCACTTCAGCATCATTCTAATAATGATAATGATAATAATAATAATAATAATAATATTATTATTATTACTACTACAGAAACCATACTTATGGACACATTGAGAATAAACCAAAGCTAATGCAGCTCAGAAAAGGCCACTTAGCTAAGTGGTAAGACCTTGCAGAGGTTGTTCCCAAGTCTTAGGTTCAAACCCCTTCTTATACTAAATGCTAACAGTTAACCACTAATCCCACCACACCAAAAAAGAAATGTAAACTCAGCTCAAGAGTGACCTAAACCCATTGAGAACCCTAACAATTTAAATACATATTTTTGTAACAAAGAGATTGAGGTATTCTGGTATTGAGATAAGTAGTAAAAAAAGGTGTTGGTTATTTTAATTGCCCAAAGCAAGAAAAAATTACAGAAAACTTTCACATTTGTACAGGGATTAGGCTTTCTATCAATGTCGACACCTCCCGTCCTATCTAAAATCACAGGGACATGTAGCGCATATGAACCTGAATGCATTGGCAATGTCCAATCGATTCTCTTCTACACTGCATTAGCCCTAATAGCCATCGGTCTGGCTGGTCACTTTACCTCATTAGGCTCTTTCTTATTCGAACAAATTAAAGCCAGGGAAGGTGATGAAGTCAACATTGCAGAGAGACAGACAAAAAATGCTATTGCAGTTTTGAGCATCTTTGCAGTAATCATCGTCCCACTAATAAGCTGCATCGCGCTCTCTTATATTAAGCCTTGGTCCGTTCGTTTTGGGATTCCAGCAATATGCACGGTGGTTGCAACTCTTATTTTTGTGTGTGGATCAGGCTCTTTTGTCCCTACCAAACCAAAAGGGAGCCCCCTCACACGTGTGTTTCGAGTGTTTGTGGCATCGACTTTGAAGGTGTTTCACCATCTTCCAAGAGATGCTAATCAACTCTATGAGAAACAAGACATAGATGATGAATCAAGCATAGATGGTCAATCGAGCATAGATGACGAATTAGTACCTCACACCAATGGGTTAAGGTGCGCAATCTTTTTTAAATCCAACTTTTATAGTGTTCCAAATAATAATTGTATTAGAAAATAAAATATGTCATATTAAGATGCATGAGATGCATTACATCCCTATCAATATGTCTCGTCACAAAGGTTAGGTTGTGGTGGAAAATTATAAATTTAAGAAGTTAATAAATTAGAATTGATGATAAGTTAGTATCTTCCTATCTCAGCTGTACGTTTGAGGCTAGCTAGTACCTTTCTCTTTCTTTTTATGATCCTCCTACTATGACATTCGAACAATAAAATTTTTGGATAATACTATCTCAAAAATTTGATATGAGACTCTCCATCAAACAAATGGCTAAGACGGGTGGATACTTCTAGAGATTAAAGTAGAATAAATCTCTAGAAAACTTTTCATGATAATTTCTAGGAACCCAACACTGATCTATAAGAAACCTGTTTTTACCATATCTTTTCTCGGGATCTCTATATAATTTCCTAGTGATCCATTTATTTTGGATGTCCTTAGGACATATCCTCCTGTTATAATCATTCATTTGATGGAGAATCTCAAACATTGTTTGAAGCTAATATTTTCCAAATTTTATCCAACCAACTTAGGGCAGTTTTAATGTAGTGTTTTAGATTAATTCATATATATGTCTAACAAATATAACCTCAATGATTTAAAGGTGCCTAGACAAAGCTGCCATCATATCATCGTCCCAAACTCTAGAAGAACAAGAAAAAAATAGATGGAGACTATGTAGAGTCACAGAAGTAGAAGAAGCTAAGATTACCTTACGTATGATTCCTATGTGGATAACCTTCATCTCTATCGGGCTAGTGTTGTCAATTGGTTATACTTTCTTTATCGAGCAAGCGAACCACATGAACCGCAAGGTTGGAAAATTGACGGTCCCTCTCCCAATCCTTTTGATGTTCTATGACATTGCAAATACGAAGGCCAACCAATTCTATTACATCATGGCAAGTTGTTGGAGTGAATCGAGACGAAAATATGCACCCATAGTTGGAATTGCTTTTGGCATGCTTTTATCTATTTTATGTTGCATTACTGCTGCAAAGGTGGAGAATAGAAGGATAGGTGTGATTGAGAAGCATGGTTTAGTAGATAAACCTGATGAAAAAATCCCCATGAGTTTGTTTTGGTTGCTACCACAATTTCTCCTCTTAGGGGCTGTTGATGGACTTGCACGTAATAGCGTCCAATGTTTTTTTAGAGATCAAGTACCGGTTTCTATGAGGAGCTATATGATCATATTCACTGAGGGCGTGTTTGGAGCAGGAACCATTGGTGGTGTGCTTTCCGTTTATATTGTAGGGAAGGTTAGTGAACGAGGAGGGCGATTGAGTTGGTTTGGAAATACGCTAAACAAAAGTAGGTTGGATAATTATTATTGGACATTAGCGGTGTTGAGCTCTATCAACCTTGTGATCTATGCTTTGGTCGCTATTTGGTATGCTTATCAAGAATCAGATGTAGATGAGGATGAATGGCCAGGGGGAGAGGAGACTACAAACCATGAGGAGATGAGTTGTTGTTGTTAGTAAATGTGGGAGGTTGATTCTTAGTCCAACCATTAAAGGTTTGGCAAAAGTGATTTAGTTTCAATCTTGTAATCTCTTGTATCACCCAATTATCCTTGGATGTATTGTAATTAGATCAACTACTATTTGAGTAATTAAACTTCTCAAACAATTTGTCTAGAATTCTCCCTACAAAATGTTATAAAGTACATGGGCCATGGAAATTATCTGATACTCTTAGCTACAACTTTTCTCCCTTAGCCCACATATCCACTTCTTCTTTTCCATCGGTATCAACTGAAAATTGTCAATAATCTTCAATTTTTTCTGCTGTTAGTACATCTGAAAGGAGGGAACCCATAGTGCTTTCAAAGGGAAGAAAGAAAATTTTCAGAATATTATTCTTAGCATAAAGTCTCTGATGTTTCATTGGTTTTCTGCTTTTCAAGAATTTCCATGAGATCTTCATGGTTTCGATGCTAACCATACAACTATGAAGTAAATGGATAGGTACCATAGAACACTGAAGTGTGAACTATACGAGTGGAATACTTAAATCCGTAATCATTACTCAAGTGAAGAACACAAAATAAGGGAATGATTTCATGACCAAAAGTTATGGAAAGATGGGCATATTAATTGCTCCAACCCCAAAAAAACTATCCATCAATGCCATTAAACGCAATTATAATGAAAAAGCACAAAAATGCAAGATAGCAAGATATGTAACTAACCAACCACTAAATATGGTTTTTAGAGAGGGAGAAAAAAAATTAAAAAAAGGAAACAAAAAGAGTGCTTCATGGCGAGAACCAAATCCCCTTACCCAAATGGCCAGGTCACACTATATATGGTTTGTCCACAAGAGTCACTTGTCTATGAAAGGTGTTTGTCAAATGAAAATTTGGTTTGAGGCAGTGTTTTAAAAATTGGACCGGACCGATCGTCCAACCTGCAGGTCTGACCGAACTTCTTAAAATTTTTGGTCGAGTCCATTAAGAACCGACATTTACTTAAGAACCATTGATTTTTATAACTTGATGGTTCAACCATTGGAACCCCGGCCCTGACCGTCTCTATGAACCAGTTTTTAATTCTATGTAAACTAGTCAACAAATGTAACCAATATCATCTCTTTTTCGAGATTTAAAAAAAGATTAATAATGAATGCACGCGGTAAATCATACACGGTATAACCCACCCATGGGTTGTCTAAGTGGTAAAGGCGAGCACGTGAAGTGTGGGTTAGGCGCACGTCACGGGTTCGATTCTCCTCTTGGGTTTTTCTCATGATTTAACTGGGGGACCATGGCGGTGGGTTGCTGTGGTAGTCCTCCCCGGGATTAGTTGTGGTGCGCGCAAGTTGGCCCGGACACTCGATTAGCAAAAAAAAATAAAAAAATCATACACGGTATGTATGTGGCGGATGTGACAAGGGCACAGAATTGCAAATCCTTTTCCTTGTGTATCCCGAAGAAAAAGACCTATGGTTCTGTGCCCTTACCACGCCAACCATGTATAAACCACGAGTATTCATCATCACGATTTAAAAAAAGAGTTTTGATAACTGACTCACTTTTTCTGTACTCTCCCTTCACATAACCGTACAAAACCATAAAATGCAACCAGACGCAAAGGATCTCTGGTTATGTGAAGTGAGAGTAGAAGAGTGAGTCATCATGACAACTCTAAAAAGAAACCTTAAATTGAAGGAATAGTTACCAAAACATGCAGCCCTTTTTAAAGGAACCTCAAATAATTAAATAACAGTCGTTACGATGAATTAAATACACCACCAAAATTTATTTTATTTCCTAAAGTGGCCTCAAGAATTTTTTTACTATAAAAAATATCCTCAAATGCATGTTTTGAAGTTATTTTAAGGAATAATTTACCAAAATGGTACGTTTTTCGAAATTAAGTACCAAAACGGTAAACTATAGCAATTAATTCCGAAAACGGTAATTTTACGATTTTCGGAATTAATATTTTTTACCAAAATGGTAAAAACAGTAAAATGTAAATTTTTTTTTACCGAAAATACCCTTTTTTGTTTTACATATGTATTTACCATTTTAACCTTAGAAATAAATTAAAATTCAACTAAATCTTTCTCTTCTTTTTAATCTTCCCAACACTAAATAGAAATATGAAAGAAGAGAGGTTTTTTTCGTAATTTTAGTCAAAAAATAAAAAAAGGTATTTTCAGTAAAAAAAATTACATTTTACTGTTTTTACCATTTTGGTAAAAAATATTAATTCCAAAAACGGTAAAATTACCGTTTTCGAAATTAATTGCTACATTTACCGTTTTGGTAAATAGTCGAAATGTGGTGCATGTTTTGGTAAATTTGTCTATTTTAAATGCAACTCTAACACGGGCTCTAAGGACACATGTCAACTTTTTCACCCAAAATGACATGAAATCCTTAACTTTTTCCTTCTTGGGCCATGTTATTGTTTTTAGTCAAATTATTATTTATTAAAGAATACTTTATTTAAACAAATTTAATTTAAGGAAGTCTCATTTTCTTTCTTATGTATGAAACTTATTAAATCCATTTTGTCAAGTTTTCAAAACTATTAATCGTCTACCTTTAATATCCCAATTAGTGTCATTAAAAAAGTATAGTCAATTTTAAATAAATTACTTTGGAGTGGTCCAACTTTAAATAGATCTAGTCATCTTATTTCTTGGAATAAAGTTTGTACTCCTATGGAATCTGGAGGTCTTGGCATTAGAAGACTTCGAGATTTATTGAACAAAATTGGATTTATGAAGTCCTTTTGGAATTTTATTGAGAATAAATCTTTGTGAACAGCATGAATGAGACGAAGATAGGTGAATATTTCAGATTTGTAGTGTTGTCAACCGCCGCCAATGGCTTCTTGGGCTTGGAGGGGTATTTTGAAGGTTAGGGAGAAATTGTTAAAGCATTTAAACTTTTTTTCTGGGAAATGGAAAAAATACATTTATGTGGACGGACCCTTTGGTTAAGTGGGGATCCTTTGGTTAACCGCTTTGGGTATGGAGTAATTCATTTTTTTGGAAGCCAAATTGATGCGAAGGTGAGTGACTTTATATAAGAAGGAGGATGGTATGTGGGTGAGTCAAACTCAAATAGAAAGAAGTAATAGATGCTATAAATGAGTATCATTTACCTAAGTGTATTATTGAGGATGAATTGATATGGAAGCATACTAGCAATGGCTTTGTTTTCTTGTAAAGTGTGTTTGTTCCTATAGATGGTGAGAGGCCCAAGGTGGCTTGGAAAAATGTTTTGTGAAATAAATAGAGAATTCCGAGATATTCCATGATAACATGACTTGCTATGCATAACATGCTTTCAACGGTGGAAAATCCACATAAGAGAGGTTTTACTATTATATTTTTCCGGTGTTCCTATGTTATAAAGCATTGGAGTCTTGTGATCATATCTTCTTTGAATGTGAATTTAGCCAATGGTAATCCTGTTGAAGTTTGAAATTAGTAGAGTAGGTGTGGGTACATCTCAAGAAGAAATTTTGGTGATTGCAAGAGTCCAATTTTCAAGAAAAGTGGTACATGATATGTTGAACTTGAGTTTTTGTACTCTAGTTTATCATTTGTGGAGGGAAAAGAATAATCGCATTTTTGAGGGTATAGTAAATGATAAATACTATATTCTTCAAAAAGTTGGAGAGGATGTTAGGATTTTTGGACGGAAAGGAGATTAAAAATGATCTTAATGAAGGGAGTCATCCATTGATGGGATTTCTTGGTAACACTTATGCATAGCTCTTCAAAGAGTATGTTTTGGTGGTGTCCTCAAGAAAGATTTATGAACATCAAAACGGATGGTTTGGTGTTAGGTAATTTACCAAATTTCTAAGACTCGTGAGATGTGAAAAATAAATAAGAAAGCAAGATAAAGAATTTTACACGACACCAAGATTTAAGTGGTTCAGCTTAACAAGCCTACATCCACAGTTGGAGACGACTCAGAGAAGATTTACTACTAGATTTGAGTACAAAGAGCAATAATAAAAAATTTCAAAAAACCAGAACCCCCATTACACCCAAATCTCTTTCCCTCTCTATTTTTCTTTCACGTTTTTTTTTTTCTTCTTCACACTATCTAATTAGTGAGCTGCTGGCTACTTCTTATAGAAGCAAATAATTGGTCAACACTCCTTCACCAAGAAGGATAAGGAATCAAAATCCTAAAAGAATAAGGAGAGGGATTGCTGCTGGGCTCTGTGAGTTGTTGAGAGACAAGTCATTATACGCAACAGGCGGGTATTGGATTCATTGGTAGAAATCATGAGGGTTTGATCTTGTTCGTAGGATGGGCTTTGATGAATGACAATGATATAATTGTCATAGAATTATGAGCAATAAAGGAAGTTATGTTGTTTGCAAAAAGAAAAGGGTACACTAAAATCCAGATTTTTTCGGATTCAATTTATTCTATTAATTGCTTGAGTAAGTTGATGATACCCTCTTGACGGTATGAAGAAGAAATTGAAGAAATTCAGATTTTAGCACAAACATTTCAAGATTGTAGTTTTGGTTGCCATTGGAGGGAAACTAAAAGAGTGGTATAATTTTTTGCAAGGCTTGGAACTTGTGGGAATGAATTTTTCGTAGTAGAGGATGTCGATTCAATGTCTCAAGAACTCATGAACATTGTAATTGATGATTTATCATATAATTATCTTCGAGTTTGATGAATAAAAAGGGATGGGTCCCTACAAACCCAGCTGGCCGATCAAAAAAGAAAAAAATGGAACGGTGGCAATTTCAAAATTTAAGTAGTTTGATATTTTCCTAATCGAAAACCACATAGCTATAGTACCATATGAGTCCCCTTATAAATAAATTTTAAAATGGGTTTCATGATCTTATTACAAGTACTAGTACTGCTCCAATGAGAACTTGAATAAGACTCACCAAAGTCAAAGTTTATGAGTTGTAAAACTTAGAAATTTTTTTGTTTTAGATTTCTTTTATTCTTTTTCATGGTGAGATGCGCCTTATCGTAAAATACAAAGTGATGGATACCCAAAGAGCCAAAAACCTATGAACGTTTGGCCCACCACAGACACTATAAAAATAAGAAGATTTAGTAATAAATAACCGCCATGTTTTGGGGTAGTAATTAACTGGTTCGAAAAGGGCAGAGGGAATTGATAAGATGGCGAAATCAGAGAAGAGGGGAAGATCGAATACGGATTATAACTGCACATGCAGTTACCTGTAGAAATTAATTGGTTCAACTTATGAAATGATCTCGTAGAGAACTTCTATTCGCTTTTGACATGGCCTAGAGGCTTGACCTCAGTCTTTTCTAATAAATTAATGAAAAATAACAAAGGCCCTTGATTTTTCTTCCCAAGCAAGTCATCTTCAAACACATCAACTTCAATGTTAAATTCTTTTTTAATCTATTGAACCTCATCTTTGGTCCATCATTTTCAATTTCACATTAATCCCTTATATAATATCCTTGATTTTTCTATAAAAAATTCCATCATCTTCTATTTAAAAATTTCTATATAAAATTGTTGATCTTTAAAGGTTATATATGCATCATATTATGATGCACGAGATACATTGTATCATCATCAATATATCTCATAATAAAAGGAATGTTAAGATTGTGATTGAGAATAAAATATTTAACAATATCTATTAAGATATTCTATATTAGGAATTATAGATAATTAGTACATCTATATTAGGTTAGTTTCTAATATCTTGGTTGATGTAATCTCTATAAATATCCTAATAGGGTTCATGTAAAATTCATTCAAGAATTCTCAATAAATTTAGATCCTTAATCTTTTTTATCCCTTTCACTAGTACTTCACTTCGTTTCAATAAAAACCCTACCTTTCCTCATGCTTCTACAATCCTCCCTAGACCAAAAATGCATGTCTCACGATCTTAAATATCATTCTATTTAAAATCTCTTCAATGAGACTTTTTTTCAATTTAATCCACACAATCATAATTCACATGCTTTTAGAAGAGATCATAAGGAACCTGATCTAGTGTCAATGACTCCTACAGACTCAAAATGATCGGGATGCAACAATGATAGACTTCACAAACCGGCAGTGACCGCCATCAAGCTCAATTAGTTGTTTGCAGCAATCATTATCAATTTTTTCATGAGATCAAGAGCGGTTATTCAATTAAACTACTTTCTTTTAAAGACAACACAATTACGAGAGGATGTAAGAGAATAGGATGCACTATATTATGATGCATGAGATACATTGTATCATTGTCAATGTATCCCATAATAAAAGGAAGGTTAAGGTTGTGATTAATAATAAAATATTTAGTAATATTTATTAAGATATTCTACGTTAGGAATTATAGATAATTAGTACATCTATATTAGGTTAGTTTATAATATCTTGATTAATGTAATATCTATAAATACCGTACTAAGATTCATGCCATATTCATCCAAGAATTCTCAATAAATTTAGATTTTTACTTAAGTTGATAGAAGCATCAGGTTTGTGGAAGAAAAATATAAAGAATGAGGTTAATGGGGTATTCAATCAGTTTGAAAACATGGGTATGTCCAATTATTCACCAAAATATGTAATGATATGCTGCCTCAACTTAAAAGTAATAGTGATTTTTAGCCATTAGATTTTTTTTAATTAATGATTTGTAAATGTTAGATTTAAGAAATTTCAGGTATTAGATCCTACTTAAGATATAGTTGATCAAAAAAGATGTTTTTGGGTGTAGTAGGACTACCACGTGGCTTTTTAGGTACGGATCCACATGAAAAGAAACATCGGTGATTAATTTAGACATTACCCATTCCACGTTTTGGTCATTATTTGAGATATCGGTGTTCGCAAATCGATGATATATGTACCCTTTAACCTTAATTTTATTAAATAGACTAATGAAAATAACCTAAATTCCTTGCACACCAAAAAATCGAGTTCTTTTGGAGAGAGGTTAATAGAGCAGACGATTATTTGCATACGATTTTTCTTGTGAAGACATTGGTTCATCTCTCTTTCTAATATCCCTACGAATTGGATGTGATTTTTCAAGAATATTTCTATTGAAATTACTTGCACATAACCCTTATTTCTACTGATAAAAAAAAAAAATACATTGTTTTCCTGTAAAAATCCTTTTGGCTAATTTACCAAAACTTGCACCGAAAATTGAAAAGTTCTCAAAAATGGTGCACTATTCAAATTAATTCTGAAAACAATAATTTACAGTTTTTGAAAATAATTTTTTTTATCAAAACAGTAAAAAATAAAATGAATAGTAATACTTACAATTTTCGTGTATACCTAAAGTATCCTCAGTCAACTTTATATTTAAATTACTTAATCAGTGAAGGGTAAAAACAGTAAAAGGTTAAAGACAAATAAAATGGTCTTTCTATTAGCCAAAATTATACAAAAGAGTTGGGTTTTCATAAATGTGAAGGGTAAAAATGATAAAAAGGTAGAACAAAGAGAAAATGGTATTTTTGATATGAAAATTATATAAATTACTGTTCATTTTATTCCTTACGGTTTTACTAAAAAAAATTTATTTTCGAAAATATTAAATTGCAGTTTCTAAATTTATTTGAATAATGCACCATTTTGGGAAAATTTCAATTTCCATGCCCCATTTAAGTAATTGGCTCTTATTTTTTAGCATTCAAAATTCTATAATCTTCTACTTTTGTAGACTTAATTAGGGGCAGATTTTCATTCCCCCCTCTGCAAGAATTATCAGTCTATGAATATTTATTGTGACAAAAAACAATGATGAATAAGAAAATCCATCGTTATTACCCTCACAAAAAAATGATTCTCTATTTGATTTGCCCACAAAATTTTTTTTGCTCTTGGTTGCTCTCATGAGGTCAAAATCTTGACTCTGTCCCCGATCTTAGTTATAGTGTTCGTGAGCATAGAAGGTTGAAGCAGATAAAATCTTAACATTGAAGAGGACTGTTATTATTATTAAATTACAGGTGGAAAATGAGTGCATTTAGGTCTTTTTAATTATAGTCCATAAAAGATGACTACAGCCAAAGGGAATGTTACCAATTTGATAACAGGGGGTGACTCAAATACTCACCAAAACGTGTAGAGGCAGGTCTAAATAACTCAAAGAAAATCCACATCAGCCACTTTAGCTAACTTCAACATTATTTGACATATAATAATACAGTTTTAGGAGAGACCGAAACCTAGTTTGCTACAGTTTGATAGAATCTCTGAGTTACAAGGCGAATAGTTGGAAAGACCCGTTGAGGAAGATGAGATTTGGGAAGTCATTTCAAGCATGAGGGGTGACAAGTCTCCGGGTCCAGATGGGTTTCCTGTTGAGTTCTACAAATTTTGCTGGGAGGTCATCAAGTGTGATTTCATTGCCTTGATTGATGAATTCTTTAGAGAAGGTATATTGGACCGCGATTCTAATTGTACTTTTATCGCTTTAATCCCAAAGGTGACAGGTACAGAGGATATTAAGGATCTGAGGCCCATTAGTTTGGTGAATACTAGTTACAAAATCATCACGAGCATCCTTGTGAAAAGATTGAAAGGGGTCATCCAAGGGCTAATAAGGTGCAATCAGAGTACTTTTATCAAAGGGAGACAGATTTTGGATGGAGTACTGATAGCAAACGAGTGCATTGACTCTAGATTGAAATCTGGGAAAGCAGGGGTGGTGTGCAAAGTGGACTTCGAGAAGGCCTATGACCACGTCAACTGGCAATTCTTGGAATATATGCTGGGGAGGATGGGCTTTGGTAGGAAATGGATCAATTGGGTTATGGCGTGTGTGACAACCCCCTCTTACTCGGTCTTGGTGAATGGAACGCCCAAAGGATTTTTTAGGAGTTCGAGAGGCCTCAGACAAGGGGATCCTTTATCACCCTTCTTATTCATCATAGTGGCAGAAGCTTTTGGTAAGATGATGGAAATAGGAGTTGCAAACGGTTCTTTCTCAGGTTTCTCAGCAGGGGCAGGCCCGGTTACTATCTCACACCTCCAATTTGCAGATGATACCCTAGTCTTCGTGGATGACTCCATAGATCAGACAAGGAGGTTAGGTGGAATGCTTTGCTGCTTCGAAGCGATGTCCGGTATTCCAGTCAACATGAGGAAAAGTAAGGTGCTCCCGGTCGGTAAGGTTAGATGTGTGAGTCTTCTAGCTGCTTCGTTGGGTTGGCAGGTGGACAGTCTTCCTTCGTCTTACTTGGGGATGCCTCTGGGGGCCCCTTATAGGAGGGTGGCGATTTGGGACCCGATTGTGGAAAGAATAGGAAGGAAACTAGCTATGTGGCAAGCCAATTATCTTTCGAAGGGAGGTAAATTGACTCTGATTAAAAGTGTCCTTTCTAACATTCCAATTTACTTTCTCTCTCTTCTCTCAATGCCTCGTAGTGTAGAACTAAGGCTAGACAAGCTGTTTCGTAATTTTCTTTGGCATGATAGACTTGGGAATAGAAAACACCATCTTGTGAATTGGAAACAGATTTGTTCAAATACGAAGCAAGGGGGCCTTGGTGTTAAGAGACTTGGGGAGATGAATGTGGCCTTGAGGGGCAAGTGGCTGTGGAAGTTTGGGAACGATGGGAACAGTTTATGGAGACAAGTAATAGAAAGCAAATACAAGTTGAGCCGGACGGGGTGGGAAAGTGGATCAACAAGACAACCATATGGGTGCGGGTTGTGGAAGGGCATCATGAGGATTATCCCATTGTTCAAGATGAGAACAAAATTTAGAGTGGGTCAAGGCAACCGAGTAAGGTTTTGGGAAGACACATGGTGTGGCAATCGACCCTTAATGGAGTTATACCCAACTTTGTATTCCATATCCTCGAAGAAAGGGCAACCAATCATGTCTGTTCGACGAGTTATGGGAGGAGAATGTGCTTGGGATCTTGGATTTCGAAGGGATATTAATGAGTTGGATCTTCAAGAAGTTGGTAGGCTAGTAGGAGACTCTTCTAGTATCGAATTACGTACGGGAAGGGAAGATGAGAGGATGTGGACGGCAAGCAAGGATGGTAGATTTACGGTTCGTTCTTTCTATCAATCATTGTGTGATAATGGGGACTCATCCTTTCCTCATGCATCAATTTGGGGACCAAAAGTGCCGAGCAAAGTCGCTTTCTTTACATGGACGGCGGCTCTAGGAAGGATTCAAACGACGGACCTGTTAATGAGACGTGGATGGTATGGGGCGAGTTGTTGTATGTTATGCATGGACAATGGAGAATCATCGGATCACCTTCTTCTCCATTGCAAATTTTCGCATGGCATTTGGACTCACTTCTTTAAGCTTTATGGGGTTTCAACTTGCTTACCAAAGTCAGTGAAGGAAATATTCATGGGATGGCCGTCAATTGGCCAACCGTTTGGGGGCTCAAAAAGGATACTATGGACTATTACGCCTTTTGCAATTTGTTGGGGGGTATGGTTTGAAAGGAATAGACGCATTTTCGAAGGAAAACATAAGGATAGCCCAAACGTGATTATGTCTATCTTAGGTTTTATATTTTGTTGGTCAAAAGTATATAAGGAACTTAGGGGTCTATTTTTTGAGGATTTCTTGTACAAGTGGGATAGCATTTGTTGCTCTATTCGCGAGTAGTTTTGCGTTGTAAGCTTTTCCCAAGTTGGTCATCTCGACTGGCTTGGTTTTGTTTATTGAATAGAATGTTACTTATAAAAAAAAATAATACACTTTCTTTATATCTATACTTAAATAAATTTTGTTTGTTAGGTTTTAGTTTTCATAAACTACGAATGAATTCAGATCGTGTACACCCTGGGTGGAGGAATGAATCTTTCCTCCCACACCGCATTGAACAGAGATTTGCTCTTTTGAAAGTTATGTGCTAAGTTGATGATTCAATGTCACGATGCCATGTATACTGAAAATTACTAAAAATAAAATACTTAAACTGCTCTAAATTTTTTTTTCTCAATGACCAATCATGTTTGCACTTTTTTCTTAATACACATGGGGTAATACCATTGGTTCATCAGCTTAGCAGTTTAGCACGTAATTTTCAAAACAGCAAATCTCACCAAAATTTGTTAAAAATAGTTTTTATTGGTACAATTATGTGTAGAGTCATGGCTCCTACAAATTTTTTTTAATTATCATTTGACATTAATTTTTTATTTGTATACTTGCATGTACAATTGTGACCAATATAGATTAAAATTTAGGACAATGAGCACAAAGACCTATATTTTGAAAATATGTAAAATAAATTTCCTTTAAAAAACCTATGGACTCTTTTGCTGTGTTTGTTACATGGTTTATCCCATACTACTTGAGGGTCAGATTCACAATCCATCTTTTCGTTGTTTGTCTCACTATTTTTAAAATATAAAATGGAAGAGTGGGTCCCAGATGAGTTGATGAGTTTTACCTAAAATAAAAAACGTTAAAGTGGAATCCCACTAAATACATAGAATTCCCCTATCCCATATAAGTGTCACCTCTCTCGAACTTTACTACCCATCTTTTTTTACCATATTAATTTTAATTTTCTTAGAATAATTAATCTAAATTATTGATTTTATTTTTGTCTCACACAAGACCACTTGCAATGTTTTAAAAATAAACATTTGTCAAATTAGTCAATCGACGTTTAGACCTTGGTCCAAATTGGTAGGATTTTACGTGTGTTCATTGAAAGAATTTAAATATATATACACTTTCCCAAAAATGCCTCTATTTATATTCATAAAAGGACAACACTAATATAAAAAAATTCCATATTAAAATATGTATACATTAAAAAAGACTCATGGTTCATTAGCTGAACCATTTTTATTATAAAATCCAGTCATACCTAGCAAGACTATTGATTGGTCTGATTTTAAAAATGTTGGTCACTTGAGCTTCTTTTACTTTCAAAATTCATTTTCAATTTATATATATTTTAGTCATAATTTCCTTAAAAACATTTTAATTTAGAAACATGCATTAACTGTGATATGATCCAATTATGTGATCCTCTTTTGAAAAGAATTTTAATTCTCCTTTTTAATTGTGTTTAGATTTTATTTTGTGATAATTATTTTTTGCTTTATAATCCAAAATAGTTATAATAAAATCAAATCTGAAATATTTACTACATCAAGATAAACTTTCACTAGTGTTAGACAAACAACATGTAAATCAATTTAACTTGGATTTACCACCACAGGGTCGAAGAAAATTCAATTCAAGATATGTAAATCGATTTTTGTGAATGCCAAATAGGCCCTTTAGTACTCAATTTATCAAATATTAGTCTAAAAAGGATTTTTGAAGCGAAAATATCATAATTACCCTTTCATAATTTTTGAAGTTTAAAGAAACATGTTTATTTGAGAATATTTGAGCTACTCCTATATTTTAAATAAATTAAAAAAAAACTTGTTTCTCTTACCAAAATTAGTGATCTTTAAATCACATACATGATGATGACTACACCAATGATGATGATGGAAATGAGTATGATCAATTGATTTGGTCTATGTATATTAGATTTATTAAAATATATAAATAATTTTTAATAATACAAATATAATTTTAAAATTGGATTGAAATATTCATCAAATTGATTCAACTAAAAAATTAGAAAGTCAATACAAATGAGTCAAATAAAATTATATTGAATTTAGTTTTTAATAAATAAAATTTTTATTTTTTATTTTTTACAGAAATATTAATAACTAAATAAATTAGTCCAAGTTTTTTATTTGACTCCCTATATTTTTAGATCGAACACTTTGTAAAGTTGTTAAAAGAGTATTTTAAGTATTTTTTTTAAAATATCTTCAAAAGATCTTTAATAGACTAATATTTTATTAAGTGGGACTTAAATGATCCATATTTTTTATCAGGGGATTTTTCGATATATATTCTCAATAAAGAATCATTCAAAGTCATTCATTTAAAAAAAAAAATTCTATTATATAAAATAACTTTCCTTACAAACTTTGTAAGATTTCAAATCCTACTAATTAAGGGTTGTTGAGTTAAAATGGATTGTCAATTGAAAAACTCAAACGGATTACCACATCAGCAATCCAACACCACAACCCTCTAAGTTTCATTCAAAAACTTAGATCTAAAAAAATCAAAAATCAAAAACCCATTTATTTTGAACTTGATCCAAGGTTTTGAAAAAGTAAGGCTACCGAACTTCAACATTACTCCCAAACTTAAAATTGAAGTTCTATAATGAAAAATAACTTTTTTTTTTGACAAAAATATTCTAAGTTCATATAATTTTGTCCTCTACAATCCTAAAGAACCAGATCATGTTTTTGAATGCCGGAAGGTGAGTCTAAAGACTCTTACTAAAGTTAGTCGGACTCTTACCAAATTAGCAATTGAACACCACCACCCTCTATATTTCAAGCAAAAAATCATATCCTAAATTATTTTTTTTCAAAAACTTATTATTTTTTGGCTTGATCCAAGATTTTGAAAATAGACAGCTATTGAACTCCCACCAAATTCCCAAATTTAAATTTAAAATGTAACGGCGACAAATAATTTGTTTTAAGTATTTTTTTTAGAAATTCATAGAATTGTGAACTTCGTCCTCTACATCCGTGTGGCAACGTAACATGTTTGTGGATGCCACAAGGTGAGCTCAACGACCCTTTGTAAGATTTGAAATCTTACTAAGTAAAATTAGACTTATTTATCTTAGACATTAAAAGGTGGATGTGCAAATGTACATGTTTCAATGGGTTTGTTCTTAATTTAAAATATTAATTGAAGGGTTTCTAAGAATACATTGTTAAATGGTTGTTTTTTAAATTTTGAAAACTAACAAACCTGATAACAAGATTGTGTGATTACAATTCTCTTGATTTTTTTTACCAAAATAACCATGTTTAAACGTAAAGGAGGAACATTTAGGATATCCAAAATTTGATAATTAAATATGTTACATATATTGATGACAGGGGTTCCAAGCTTGTAGGCCCGGCTAGTTGGTGTGAGGCAACGGGCTTCTTATATATATAACACCATATTTCACCTAAATCGCCTGAATACTTGCAATACATAATACATATCAGGTAAGTAGGGATAAATCTTTATGGATGGCCAATGAGGGAGTTTAATTCAAGACCTCTCCCTTTTTAGAGGGATTCTTCGGTGATTGTGCTCAACGTGTCGATTAAATATATTATATTTTATTAATTATTGGGAGATGTGTCTGTTGTCATTCTTAAAAAAAAAAATTATAATAATATTAACATTGTTATTTATTAATTTTCTAATTTCATTTTCATACACTTAGTTTGGCCCTCGCAAATGAACTTTTCTGGGTCTGCCCCAGCAACTTATGAATGTGGCATGTATTTAAGTGTGGGAGGATAGTTTCATTGCTCCACCTTGGGTGTATAGGATCCGGACTCACTGCAAGTCTACTTCATTGAAGTTAACTTCATCGGAATAGCTTGGGAAGCGGATCCTCTATAGCACAGGGTCCCTGTAGCAACCATGTAGCACACTTCAAACGGTTAAGAGAGATGCTTTTAAAAAAAAAATTTAACATATCAGCCTCTCGCAATCATTAAAAATCTGATTAAAAAATATCGAAAAACAAGTTTTTTATTGAAATCCATGTCTTGAAAAATAAATGGGTAGTGAACTCCCTCAGATTTCAAGTGTGAGATCTAATTTTATTGCTGAAGAGGTGCTCTTCCAATCGTTTATAGTGTGCTATAAGTACCATATGCTATAGAGGATCCGATTCCTTTGGCTTGGCTTACAAACATAGATCACTAATCAGAATTAAAACTTTTTTTATTTTTGACTTACTTCCCTCAATTCTGAGACAATATAACATGCCTCCCTTAACTTTGAAAATTTTGGATTGTTACCATGTAACTTTGACCTTCACTGTACGTCGGACTTGGTAAGTAATACTTACTTCTAGTCATTTTAGGTGCCACATGATATACTCTTTTTGGCCAGGTAATAAATATTTTTCTACTCATTAGCATATTTTTGAAATTCGACTCAATTGATAAAAACATGCAATTAATTTTGTAAGTACTTACAATGACTCGTGAAAAGAAAAATTCAAGATCCTAATTTTTTTTTCATGAGTCATATTTCAGGAGTCAACAAGGGATCCTATCCCTTAAAACATATAAAAAAACAATTTTTTTTTCGTCCTCCACAATAATACTATACATAACCAATATGATTGGCTAAAGTTTGTGAGTAAATGAAGTGGGTTCAAATATATACATATGGGTCAGGTCGGGCTCCAGAGACTCTTGAAGAATGACTCATGAGAAAACATGTGATCCCAACTGTGTACACATGAAATTCAATGTTCAAAATTTATGCATATCTAGATAACACAAATTTCAGGGATATTTATTTCGAAGATAAATTTCAACCAGGATTTGATGTTTACAAGGTTGTGATTATGTGCTTTTTTTTTTTTCCATGATCGAGTCATTCCTCAAGCTGATAATGATTCAGCCAAGTCTACTTAACAATTTGCCAACTTGACAAGGCAAGTTATGACATCATCGAGATGGGTTACGTACCATCTCAAAATCTAATTGACTTGATTCGACCAAGTTTCAATTAGACTTAAGCTTAAAATTATGATTTAAAACAAAATTGCCAATAATTATAAATTGTCGCTTATCTTTGGAGTGTGTATGTAGTGAGAGACGGAACATCCATTCTGAGCGGCTGTGACCCCATTCACAACAATTTATTGACTAAGTAAAGGTAAAAAAAATTCGAAGAATTTTAATATTAGGGTGGTATGCAAAATATATCTTATTATACAGGGAGGTAAACAAAAAAATTCAATTGAACTAAACAAAAATGAGTTCGAAGATTCTCAAATCACGGTCGCAATTGGATATATGTTCAACGGATAAAAAACCGAAACTTGGACCAAAAGATTTCTAGTTCACACAGTCAAACCGTGGTTCAATTTGGTTGAACGTTTTTACTATAACTAAAAATTTTAAATATTTATACTTCTTTTCTAAAATTATCAACCTTAAATTTCATTAAATGGTAATGTTATAGCAAAGACGACCTAACAATCAAATCAATTAATCCAAGTTTGGCTGAGATGGTAAAGAGTGACTGGGTTTGCTCCTCAGGCTGTGTCTTTGAATCTTTACACGTTTCTCCATAGAAATGTAACTACTTAAATACTATAACACGTGACAAGGTGTTGGATGGTGCATACTGTCCTAAGTAGATTACTCTCACCAAAGGTGGAGATACTCCTTGGACTTTAAAAAAAAAAAAAAAAACAATCTAATAGATTTTATTAGGGGTGTCAATGGGTTCAATTCCAGTTCGATTTCACATATATTCATAATTAGAACATAAATAAAACATTTATTTTGACTCTTATCCATTCTAATTCCAAATATGAGACGCTTGGAAGTATAACCGACCTTACAAATATCTGATACCCATTGGATACCAGTAAGATAAATAAACCATGCATTCTTCAAAGAAATCAAATTTTAAAATTTTGACTGAAAAAAAAAAAACTTTTAATTCCCCACTCGATAGTTGATATCAACCATGAATTCTTCAAAGAAATCAAATTTTAAAATTTATAATATGGAGTATTTGTTTGTAGTTGAAATTGAGAAGGGATGTGATGACGAATTTACTCGTCTATAGATAAAATGAAAGGCTCCGTTTTAGTCAAATCATATTTACTTTTAGATTTCACAATTAATATTTAAGTGGACTATTAATGTTCTTATGAATATAAAAAATATCTATTAATCTAGTATCCAATTAAGGAAACCTGATTCTTATCAAGTCCCTAAGACAACTATGAATAAAAAAAATGATGAGATTCACAATGGTAGACCCAAAACTGAGTAATAATCATTTTGGAGTGCATTATATAATCGATAACTGGGTATCCATTGACACAGCGTAAAAAAGCTCATATTTGACAGATCAAGTTGTCGAATTTTTCATTGTTCAATTTCTTTTTTCGACGGATCAAAACTCTCCAATTAATGGAGGATGGTTGACATTCCACAGCTACAAGTAATCGAATCTGAGGAACATCAAAAAATTCAATGGCTTTGGGCAGTCAAAATTTAATTTTTAAAATTTGTAGGCCTTGACGTATAGAATTTCTCAGTTTTCACGTAGTGTGTTATCCTTAAATTTTATTACAAAATCAGGTTGGACCACCGGTTCAGTCCCATTTTTAAAACACTGGCCAGGCCAGAGAGAGAGAGAGAGCTAGCAAGCTGGGCTTTAAGCCACCATATCTAGGTATTAGAGAGACAGAGAGGACAAAGAAGAGGTTGTTAGAGAGCATACTAGCAAATAAATAAAGACTCAGTATCTAATACGGTGTACCGTTCCTACAAAATATGCAGCTGTGTACGTGGCACATTTTAATTGGTGTTTAAAACATCTTGGGCTCTAATCGAACGGTTCACGCACCTAACGCTGTTACATGAAAGGGGACACTGTTCTGGATACCAGCTCATTATAATAAGAGCCTTTCCGACGACTCTTAAGGTTTACTTCATTTTTTTTTTTCTATTATAATAAGAGTCTTTCTCCTCCTTTTCTGGTCAAAGAAGAACCAAATTACAACACATTTACAACTATCACATTCTCATCTCTCACTCCTTCTTTCTCTAAGTAAAACTTGGTACCCAAAGAGCACAACTTAAGCCAATCTCTTCAAGGTTTGTCACTCTGCAACTTCCATGTTTGGAAAACTAGACTTTATTCTACAAATGTATTTTTTTTCCATGTTTAAACTTCTCACAAATCTGTATGATCTTTGTTATTCTTTTCAGATAGAGTGAGAGACTTAAGTAACAACAGAATGGCCGGCTCAGGACCTTCGTTCATGAAGATCATAGGTAATTGATTTTAAGCAAATTTACCAAAACATGCACCACATTTTGACTATTTATCAAAACGGTAAACTATAGCAATTAATTCTGAATATGGTAATTTTACCATTTTCGGAATTAATATTTTTTACCAAAATGGTAAAAACAGTAAAATGTAATTTTTTTTTATACCGAAAATACCTTTTTTTATTTTTTTACTAAAATTACAAAAAAATCCTCTCCTCTTTCATATTTCTATTTAGTGTTGGGAAGATTAAAAAGAAGAGAAAGATTTAGTTGGATTTTAATTTATTTATAAAGTTAAAATGGTAAATACTTATGTAAAACAAAAAAGGGTATTTTTGATATAAAAAAATTACATTTTACTGTTTTTACTGTTTTAGTAAAAAATATTAATTTTGAAAATGGTAAAATTACCGTTTTTGGAATTAATTGCTATAGTTTACCGTTTTGGTAATTAATTTTGAAAATTGTACCGTTTTGATAAATTATTTTTAATTTTACATCGTGTTCTGTTCTTCATCTTTTTTTTTTTTTTTTCACAATTACTTTTTTGCTAAGTATTAGAGATAACCATGTTTTGAAAATAATGACATGCATCCCTTGACCTTAGGTATTTAAGTAGACTGGAAAAAGACACAAATGCCCTCATCTTTAATCTCTAATCAAAAACTGAGATTTTTCTTGTCCAAAAATCAATAATCTTCAATCTTTTTGGATAAAAAAATTTAACCCTTATCAACTATCTTAAAATTGTATCTACTTCAAGTCTTTAACATTCAAATCTCAAGACAATATACAATTTTTGAAGATGTATAAAATGATGAAATTTTGAATAGAAAAATGTAGGAATTTTACAAAAAGGAAGGAAGATAGAAAATAACGGATGAAAATAAGGTTGAATAGATTAAAATTATATTGGAGGTTGAAGAACTTGAAGATGATTGATTGTAGAGAAGAAAAATCTGGACTTTTGACTATCGATTAAAGTTAAGGGCATTTGATTCTTTCCCCCTTAGTCTATTTAGAAGATTGAGGTCAAGGAACGCATGTCATCAGTTTCAAAACATGAGGAGGTAACTCTAGTATTCAGCAAAACATAAGAGGTTATGTTTAAAATTGAAATCTTAATTAAGTTATTCACACCGTTCATCATCGCAGTACTAATATGGGCAGACATTCTAGCGAGTTATGCTTTGTGGTTCATGATGACATATCTAACAAATGTCTGGAAGATGAGTGTAATCCACGCTGCAGCAATCGTGAATATATCTCGAGGTCTTGCATCCGTGATGCCCCTCGGCGTGTCATTCCTCATTGACACTTTATTTGGAAATTATTGGATGCTCCTTCTCTCAAGTGCTGCCTTTAGCATTGTAAGTTCTTCATTCTTTAGAGATGTTGTAATTTAATTTTCTAAAATCAGACTTTTTACCCACGATCTTATTTTGCTAATGCACCTCCACTTTTTTCGAATTGTTTATCATTCGTCATTATAAATTACATGGTGTAGATTTTCCTAGTGGGACTTCACCTATTTGTAATTCATTAATGCATGGTTATGATCATCCCCCGATTTGATTTTACAAAAAAAAAAAAAAGTAAATTGTTGAATTAATTGCGGATTATATATTTTTTCGATCTATCCCTCCACTTGATTTTTTTCGACCTATCATCTGTTGTAATTTGTCCTTTTTTTTTCTTCCCACAAAATGATCTAAGTTTATCCAAATTTACATATACCCTGCCTTCCAATGCCCAAAAAATTAAATAATAATTATAATAGAGAGATTCTATCGCGACTATAACTTTTACTTACAACATGCCAATGCTTTTGAAATCAAGCAGTTTTTTACATAAAGATTGGTGTGCTATAAGTCAAAGAAATTGATATATTAATGGCAGCTCTCTAATAATTATAACAACATTTAAATTACAAAAAAAAACCCTTCAGATACATGTGCGTTTGCACATGCGACCTTCTAGTATATATTTAAAAGAAATTGAGGTATTCCGGTATTGAAATTAATTAGTAAAACAAGGTGTTGCGAATATTAGTTGCCCAAAGCAAGAAAGGATTAAAGAAAACTCTCCCATTTGTGCAGGGATTAAGCTTTCTAACAATGTCGACGCCTCCCGTCCTATCTAAAATCACAGGGACATGTAGCGAATACGAGCCTGAATGCATTGGCAATGTCCAATCCATTCTCTTCTACACTGCATATTCCTTAATTACAATCGGTTTAGCTGGTCACCTTATCTCGTTACCTGACTTCATAACCGAACAAATTAAAGCCAGTAAGGACGAAGAGGCAGACAGAGAACATGAGGTTACCATGTTGCCCTGCCTTGCAATAATCCTTGTCCCACTAATAAGCGGCATTGTGCTTCCTTATATTAAGCCTTGGTCCATTCGTTTTGGGATTCCAGCGATATGTACGGTGGTTGCAACGCTAATTTTTTTGAGTGGATTGGGCTCTTATGTTCCTGTCAAACCAAAAGGGAGCCCCCTCACACATGTGTTTCGAGTGTTCGTGGCATCGACTTTGAAGGTGTTTCATCATCTTCCAACAGAGGCTGATCAACTCTATGAGAAACAGGGCATGGATGATGAATTGGTACCTCACACCAATGGTTTAAGGTGTGGAGTCTTTTTTCAATATGACTTTTATAGTGTACAAATAATAACTGTTAGAAAATAAAATATCATAATAAGATGCATGAGATACATTATGTATTTATTTATTTTTATTTTTTTTTTGCTTGGTGATGTTAGTCATTAGCATAAGAAGGGGATCAAGAGGTTTAAACCTAAGAGCTTGGGAATAACTTCCACAAGGTCTTATAACTTTGAGTGGTCCTTCTTGAGATACATTACATCATTATCAATATGTCTCATCACCAATGATAGGAATTAATGAAAAATGATATATTTAAGATGCCTATTAGTATTGACGATACTTCAATCAATTAGTATCTTTCTATCTAAGAAGTACGTTTGAAGATAAAACCTTTTTCTTTATTTTTTTTTTAGGGTATTTTAGAAACACCCCACTATAAAATTGGTGATATTAAATTTATCCCCTTGCAAAATGTAAGATTACGCTTACCCCCTTGACTGTAAGTCAACTTTATGTTTTCTTAGTGATTTAATGGTGAAATTTTGATTTTTTTTTTTTAAATTCTCTTTAAATACTTAAATTACTAAATCAAAATTTCACTGTTAAATCTTTAAAAAAAATAATAATAATAACGTTGACTTATTGACTAATGGTGAAAGGGGTAAACTTAATTTTGTATTTTACAAGGGGCAAAACCTAATATCAATATTTTTATAGGTGGTGTTTCTAAAATCCCTTTTTATTATACATCCTCCCACTCCCTGCATATTCTAATATTATATATATATTTTGGATATACTAGCCTCAAAAATGAGATATATATGAAACTCTCCATCAAACAAATGGCTAAGATGGATGGATACTTCTAGAGATTCTTAGAAACTTGTCAGGATAGCTAGGAACCCAACACTGAACCACGAACATAGTTTGAAGCTAATATTTTCCAAAATTTTATCCAACCAATATAGGCTTCAATTTAATGTTTTGGATTTCTTCTTATATAAGTCTAAGTTTCTAACAAATGTAGCCTCAATGAATTGCAGGTGCCTAGACAAAGCTGCCATCCTATCATCCTCACAAACTCGAGAAGAACAAGAAAAAGATAGATGGAGACTATGTAGAGTCACAGAAGTAGAGGAAACTAAGATTACCTTACGCATGATTCCTATGTGGATAACCTTCATCGCTATCGGGCTAGTGTTATCCATTGGGAATACTTTTTTTCTTGAGCAAGCGGACCGCATGAACCATAAGATTGGAAAATTGACACTCCCTCTCCCAATCCTTTTGATGTTCTATAACATGGCAAAGTCGAAGGCCAGCAATTGGAGTGAATCAATACGACCCACAGTTGGAATCGCTCTTGGCATGCTTTTATCTATTTTATGTTGTATTACTGCAGCAAAGGTGGAGAATAGAAGGATAGGTGTGATTGAGAAACAGGGTTTAGTAGATAAACCTGATGAAAACATCCCCATGACCATGTTTTGGTTGGTTCCACAATTTCTCCTCTTAGGGGGAGTAGATGGATTTGCACATAATGGCGTTGAACTCTTTTTCGAAGATCAAGTACCAGTTTCTATGAAGAGCTATATGATCACATTCACTGAGGGCGTGTTCGGAGCAGGAATCATTGGTGGTGTGCTATCGGTTTATATAGTAGAGAAGGTTAGTGAACGAGGAGGGCAATCGAGTTGGTTTGGAGATACGCTAAACAAAAGCAGGTTGGATAATTATTATTGGACATTAGCGATGTTGAGCTCTATCAACCTTGTGATCTATGCTTTGGTATGCTTATGGAGAATCAGACGTAGATGAGGAGTAATGGCCAAAGGAAGAAGACATGACAAACTATGATGAGATGTGTTGTTGTTGTTAGTAAACGTGGGTTGTGGTTTCTCTTGTGTTGATTAGTTCTTGGGCGAACCGTTAAAGGTTTGGAAAGTTATTTTATCTGTAATCTTGTATTCTATTGTATGTATGCTTATGGAGAATCAGATGTAGATGAGGAGGAATGGCCAAAGGAAGAAGACACACAAACTATAATGAGATGAGTTGTTGTTGTTGTTAGTAAATGTGGGATGTGGTTTCTCTTGTGCTGATTAGTTCTTGGGCGAACCTTTAAAGGTTTTGGCAAGTTATTTTATTTTGTATTCTTGTATTCTCTTGTACCATCCAATTAGCTCTTTATGTATTGTAATTAGATCAACTACCATTTGAGTTATTAAACTTCTCAAACAATTCGCTTAGATCATTCTCTCTACGAAATATGGAAGTACATGGGCTATGAAAATTATCTGATACTGATTGTAGGTACAACTTTCCCTTAGCCCACATATCCTTTTCTTCTTTGTCGTCGGCATCAACTGAAAAATGACGATCTTCAATTCTTTTCCTTTGATGAAGCAATTGATGTTGGAAAAAATCTGTATTTTTTTTATCCAAATTTTTGTAACCAAGTAGGGATATTTGAGCTACGATTCAAGTGGGTCCCATCAGTTTTTTGAGGCTGGACCACTTGGAAACTTATTCACCTCATTGAAGAGAATAGTTTCATGTATTAAATTGTCAAAAATCCATTATGGGTGAATGACAAATCAGCTCCTAAGAACCCCTATCAACCATGGTTTATTGTATGTGGTTTATAAGATTATTGAGTTTATAAGAGAAACTCTTTAGTCCCACATCGGATAAGAATAAGAAAATTGTCTAGTTCTTATATAGAACTTCTTATATCACTTAAGTGTATATGAGAAAGAGACTTGGATAAGCCCACACACACATGCGCGCGCAGGGGGAGTGCAAATTTCGTCAATTTGACTTCACGTGGGTGCGCACAACGGACCCTTTTTGCTAATTTTTCGTTTTTCTTTCCCTCACTGTCCATTAGAACACCATAGGTACCTTGTCTCTTATTCACTAAAAATTTTCTCTTCTTCTTCTTTGTTGTTTAAACGTGCTAGCATTCTGTTTTTCCATTTGCATTCTTTGAGAGTACAAATAGTAGCGTTCGATTCGCTAGACGTGTAGATTGTAGTGCTACCTCTACACGTGTGATCGTTGTATCCTGGGAGACAATTGTTTATTGATCCGTGTACACCAAATTGCAGGAACAAAATTGTCTTAAGGACATTGTTTTCAACACAAACCTCGGTAAAACTTCAATTTGTTCATTCTCGGGTATCTACTGGTATACAATTGAAAGGAGGGAAACTATAGTGCTTTCAAAGAGAAGAAAACGGATTCTCATAATCTAATTCGTAGCATAAAGTCTCTGATGTTTCATTATTATTCTACTTTCCAAGATATATAATAGATAAATGTTTTCAAAGGATCTTGTTTTCAGTAAGGGCATCTAAATTACTTCAAAAATTGAGACAGTCTTACTGGATCCACCCTAAGTTTGGATCCTAGAGATCCATCTAAGATAGACTTTCCAATCACATATATCATGCATTATGTACATGACCCTCTGCAACTAGTGTTATTGTTAAACTAAAATTTCCTACTAGGAAAATCTTTGGAAAATAAATTTTCCAAGAAAATTTTTTCTTGAAATTAAATTTTGGAAAAATTGTACCCCTTAAACCTATTTGGGAGTTCAGAAAGATAAAATTAAAGATCCTAAGTATCAACAAAATGGCTTTGCTAACCAATTATTCAAGGGTTGTCTCCCATAAAATGCTAAGTTTATCGTTTTCAGTCAAACAAAGACGTGAGTCTAATCCTCATACACAGAATCACTCAAACTAGAATCTCGTTCTTGGGACATTGGAAGATGGAGAAAGGGTTTTAGCCTTTGAGTTTTAGTCATTGTAGTATTTTTATTATAGTTAGAAAGGATTTTTCGTAGATCACGAAAGTAATCCAAATTTAAAATAAACTCTAATCTGAATTCTATAAATAAGAGGTTAGATAAGAGTTCAAGACGGAAAAAAAATAATAATAAATAAAGAGAAAAATAATCTTCTAACTCTCTCATAAATATGAAGAAAATTTTCGCTAACGTTCGTATCTTCATCGTAACCCTCTTTTACAACTTCATGTGTAGCAAAACCTGTTGCACCTTGCTAGTAGTATCCTGATTGATGAGACATCTACAATTGTACGTTTAGATGTCAAATCGTTGCAAGAACCGTCACTGATGGGCGTCCCAAGCCAAAATAAATAAATAAAATACTTACCATCACATAAGCGTCTCCCGTGGCTTCAATCGTAGTAAACCACATCTACATCTGCCATTACTGGATTCTATATCTTCCGGAATCTTCTACGACAAACTTGGTTGGGTCATGCACTTTCTCTTGGGTTTAGATTTGCAACATGGCCCAGACATCAGATTTCGATGTATCATACCCTCCACTACTAACACGTTAAAAAATGCGCACATCTAACCCACCAGCCCAAGTTCAAACTCTTCTAGTCTTCTTACCTTTGAAATCCCCCCCACCAACGGAAGTTCTCCTAAACATCATCATCTCCAATATCCATTATGGAGTCTTGAAATCTCTCTCTCTCTCTCTCTCTCTCTCTCTCTCTCTCATTGCAGTCCAAGAAACGGTTACAAATCTCTTTCCTTAGTTGTCTCAAACTGAAATGTTTTTTGTCAGTACTTGTCTAATTAAGTCTGAAATTTCTTGGAATACATATGATCTTGTCCTATCACTCCCTCCCTCTCCTTTATCAAGGTGATGCACAATCTCTCTTTATCGGTTTCTTGTCCTCTATGATTGTTCGCATTCTCCTCCTCTCTATTTGGTCTATCACTCCCTTCCTCTTTCTTATCAGTGTGATACACATTCTTCTCTTGAGTTTCTTCTCCTTTATGATTGTGTTCACATTCTCCTCATCTCTATTCTCTTTCAATAATCTTATATTAGCAAAGAATGCAATTTGCAACCAGATTGGTCAACATGGGAGTAAGGATCTTTAGCAAGGATAATCAAACATTTTCACCGTCAATCAACTATTTAATCACTGCCTCAAGAGATGCTCATGTTGAATGTAATCAATTACACATTTTTTATTCAAAGGAACATGTGGTTGCGGGGGGTTATTAGAGTATTAGTTATATTATAATTTATTAAGATGTATCGAGATGCATAGAATCAAGTAGTTAAGATAGTTAGGTTGTATTTTATTAAAGTGTATTGAGTTAACTAGATCATATTTATAATTAGGGCAGTTATGTAACCACATGTTTCCACCTCTGTTTAATAGTAAATTCACACCGGAATTAATTGGTCTGGGTTTTCACTTAATCTGCAATTTACAGGATTAACATTATCTCAAAGTTTATCAAGCTTACTTGTAATTTCTTTCAGATTTAGCCTTTCAATATATTAGGGTGGGGCCCTCTGTAGCCCCAACTTGCCGATTTAAAATAATAATAATAATAATAATAAATAAAAAGAGATTAGAGATAAATGTTGTTTTAGAGGGTCTTTTTCATTAAGGTTTATCTAAATATTACGTCAAAAATTGAGGAAGTCTTACTGGATCCACCCTTAAGTTTGGATACTAGATAGAGATCCAGCTGAGATAGACTTGCCAATCACTTGTATCATGTATATGACCCTATGCTGCTTGTGTTATATATTCTTAAACTAAAACATGAATTAACATAGGGTTGGGAAGTAAGGTTGACAGCTGGTGTGGATAAGTGGGAACTAAACATATATACTAAGGGATGTTACTACTTAGATTGGTGATAATATGACTCCCCACATGTGGCATACTCAATCGACTCCCTAATGTGGGGTGTCCAGAACCATTAACTCTATGCCTTGGGATATACAACCGCACATCGATGTGCGGTTGTGTATCCTGAGGCATAAAGTCTATGGTTATAGCACACCCCTCGTCAGGGAGTCGATTGAGTACGCAACATGGAGGAGTCATATTATCATGACTCTACTACTAAAGGAGATGGATGCAAAGCAGTAGTGGAGGATTGGGTGAGATCATGAGAAGAAACAGACCCTAATAAATAAATAGAAAGAATAATGATGAATGCACACGGTTTTTGGTACGTGGCTAACATGGTAAGTGCACAGAATCACAGATCTTTTTCCTGTGTATCCCGAAGAAAAAGATCTATGGATCTGTACGCTTGCCGCATACCAAAAACCGCATGCATTCATCACGACTCTAAAAGAAAACACTCAAGAGCACACACAAAGCGAAGCAAAATTCTATTTTTTGCTTATTAATTATATGGCAGAAGGAGAGCCTAGCATGCACAACCAAACTATCAAAGGAGTAAATAGTTGTGGTTTTTGCAAAAAAAACTCTCATATGGGCTTCTACTCCTTGTCACTGGTATGGGAAGATGATTGATGAGAAAAACTGTTGTTTGGAAGGCATTATCCCTATAGTTAAGGTCCATAACTTTTTGGGTGAAATACCGATTTTTCCCTTACCATAAGTGCACAGGGGTACATATAATTATTTGGTAAAAAAGTGCATTTTAAAAATTAATTGGAGGTAGGATCCATTACTAGCTACCCAAAGCAAGGATTCCTATTTTTTACAGATGGACTCAGCCGCCAGAGCAATATGTCAAAGTTAACACAGATGGAGCAATGACTAATGGAAGGTCGGCCTTTGGGTGGATTTTGAGGGATGATTGGGGCAGATTTATACTATGCTCTTATGGTGTTTGCTCTTTTGTCGACATAAATTTGGTTGAGTTGTTCGCAATTCAGCACCTTAGTGGAGATTCACATTATGGAGTAAACAATGTAATTGTCTCCTCTGATTCTCTTGTGGCGGTAAATTCTTTAAAAAATTTGGAGCAATGTCCATAGAGGTATTTAGGAATTTGTGGAAGCATCCACTGATTAGTTCAGAATTTTAACTTTGTTGAGTGCCAGCATACTTGGAGAGAAGCAAACCGGGCGGCTGATTATCTTTCAAAGATGATATTAACTGCTGATTCATTAGTGCGATGGACCTCGATTTCTGATCTTTCAAACGAATTGTTTTAATTCTGAATTACAATTGTAATGCTCTACTTATTCATTTGTAAGATCTTCCATTTCTATCAATAAAAGGGTGGGGTGCCATTCAACCCCAGCTTACCGATCAAAAAAAAAAAAAGCATACCCTTTCAAAAGACTACATATTTATTACAACAGTAGAAAATGTGATTTGGTAAATGTTTTGGATTGGGTACCCTCTTGGTAATTTCGAGTTCTCTTGGCCATGATTTTGTAAATTCCAATACTTAAAATCATAGTTTTAAAACTCGGCTCAACTTGGATGGATATCCAACTAGTGAAATCAAGTTTGATAAGACACAAATAGACCCAAATGATTCACAAAAGAGTAATCATAAAATGACCCCACCCCACCCCACATGGCATACGCAATTGACTCCCCTGACGTGACATGCACGAGAATCGTAGATCTATACTCATCGGGATACACAACTGCACATCCCCATAAAAATACAGTTATGTATCCTGAGGAGTATATATATATGGTTCTAGTACATGTCACATCATGGGGAGTCGATTGAATATGCCATGTGGGAGAGTCATTTTATCACAATTCTTCACAAAAATATGGAACAATGTCTGTCTCACCTTCAAATTAAGTAGAAATAGGAAATATTTACGAAAAAGTGATCAACTTTTGACAAATTTATGATTCCGGCTCACTGTTCATATTAATTACCAAAACATGAACGATTACGAATTCAAAGGTTTTTAAAGTGACTATCTAATACCTTCAGCTCACAAAATAGTAATTCACCCTAGAAATATTAGTGATTTCAAGCCATTCGTTTCAAAAAAAAAAAAAAACTGAATGATTTGTAACCGTTACATTTAAGGTATTAGATCTTAATTTAAGATATAGTTGATAAAAAAGACGTTTTTGGGTGTAGGTCCACCACGTGGCTAGTTCGGTATGGATTCGCATGAAAAGAAAAATGAGTGATTTAAAAATTACACATTCCACGTTTTGTTAGATATTTAAGATACCAGTGTTCCCAAATTGATGATACAAGCGTGCCCCCGTTGACTTCAATCTTCTCTGATAGACTATTGAAAATAAACTAAATGCCCTGTGGAAAAAAATTACTTGATTTTTCATTTAAAATCAGTTATTTCAACTTGTATTGTCAATTATTGTCTATTGAACCTCATCTTCAATCCATTGTTTTCTGTAAAAAATCTTTTATTTTTTGCATCTAAAATTCCATTATCTTGTACTTTAGAAGTCTTAATTACCGTATGGGTGAGGATGCAAAACGTGAAGAAAGCCCATATTCGACATCCCAAGACCCTCAAATTTTAAATTTTGACGGATCAAGGTATCAAATTTTTCATTATAGTATTTTTGTTTTTGATAGGATAAAATCATCAAATTAATGGAGAATGAGAGAAATTCGGCATCTTTAAGTCGTCAAATATGAGGAACATTGAAAATGTTCAACAGTCCTCGGCTGTTGAATTTTGGTTTCTAAAATTCATGGGCCTTGGTCCATCAAATTTTTCTGTCGAATTTTCTAATTTTCACATAGCAATGAAAAGTAGAAATAAATAAAATCTTGACATTGAAGAGGACAACAAATTTTTTTGGAAGGTTGAATTTGATGGAATCTCGAGGTTCAAGCGTACCATAAAAAATTTCTTCCAAGAGATTACCGAAGTTGAAAATGAGAGCATTTAGGTCTTATTATTTGTTTATAAAAGACAACCATGGAGAAGGGGAATGTTATCACTTTGATTAAACGGGGGTAACTCAAATATTCCCTAAAACGTGGAGAGGTATGTCTAAATAACCCAAAGAAAATCCACATCAGCCTCTTTATAGTTGGTTTATTACTACTTTTTGAAAACTACAAGTCTACTCCACTGAAGTCAACTTCGTTGGAATACTTTCGGCTTGGTTTACGTGCATAGATCAAACTTATCGCGTTGAATAAAGTAAACGTGTTTTATTTTTAGTTTTTTGACTTACTTCCCTCAATTATGAGATAATATAACATGCTTCCCTTAATTTTTAAAATTTTGGATTGTTACCTTATAACTTTGACCTTCACTGAAATAGTCCCTCTTCTTGTACTTCCAAGAGTTGGATGACTACTTTACTTCTAGTCATTTTAGGTGCCACATGATATACTGATTTTGGCTAAGTAGTGAATATTTTTCTACTCATAAGCATAGTTTGAAACTTGAAAAAATTGATAAAAAAATATGGGATTAATTTTGTAAATATTTATAATTTTTTTTAATATTTAAAATAAATAAAAAACTTTTACTTTGTTTTCAACAAAAATAATTTGAAAGTACCAACCTTGAGGAATTGGCTCATTAGCAATTTTGAACCCGTAAGCAATGAAAGTCTGTAGGGTGAGAGTTTGATACCTAGTATGAACAATAATTCCTCAAGGCCACCCATGAAGGTGCGTACCCTCACTTACCCAGTGTGTGTGATGTGTGAGTGTTGCATGTATCAGATACAAAGCGGTTCATTATCTACAACGATACCCGATATTAAAAAATATATATCGAAAGTACCACTTTATCATTAGTTGAAGTTTGTGAGTATAGGAAGTGGGTTCACCACATACATACATATGCTTCAATATGACATCCAAAAGTTCAAGATTTATACATTTTAAATAACACAAATCTTGATGATACCAACGGATCACACACACACAAACACACAAATATTTATATATATATATGGTCCCGTTCAGCAACAAATATTTTGGCCAATATTTTAGCCAATCATTTTTGTCCTATATGAGTTAGAAGTTTTGGAATTGACTGATTTTTGGTGATGATAGGAAGATCTCTACGGTGAGGAGATCATGCTCACCAAAAATCAGCCTATTCCAAAATTTCTAGCCCCATGTTTACAAGTTAAAAAATCGTGGACCGTCCATTTTTTGTAAATCATTTTTGATGGGGTTAGAAGTTTTGGAATGGGCTTATTTTTGATGATGATGATCTCCTCACCAAACTTCTAACTCATGTTTTGAAAAATGTTTTGCCAAAATGTTTGGTACTGAACATTTCCCTATATATATAGGAGATCATCCTCACTATATATATAGGGAAATGTTCAGCATCCAATCATTTACCCAACAATTTGCCCAACATGTTTTGTCTTACATGAGTTAGAAGTTTTGGAATGAGCTGATTTTTTGTGAGGATGATCTCTATGGTTAGAAGATCATCCTCACCAAAACTCAGCACATTCCAAAACTTCTAACACCATGTTTACAAGTTAAAAAATCGTGGACCGTCTATTTTTTGTAAACCATTTGTGATGGAGTTAGAAGTTTTGGAATGGATTGATTTTTGGAGAGGATGATCTCCTCACCATATATATATATATATATATATATATATGGGAAGCTTTACAAAGAGTCAAACATTTTTCAAAATAGGGGTTACAAGTTTCGGAATGGGCTGATTTTTTGTAAAGATGATCTCTATATTGAAGAGATCACCCTCACAAAAAATCAGCTCAATCAGAAATTTTTAACCCTAATTTACAAGTTGAAGAATCGTGGACTGTTCGATTTTTTTAAACCACTTTTGATATGGTTAGAAGTTTCAGAATAAGCTGATTTTTTATAAGAATGAACACCTCATCATAAAAATCATCATCTTCAAAAAATCAGTTTGTTCTGAAATTCCTAACCCATACATTGAAAAAATATTTGGTATATATATAAGAATTTAGTTTCCCACCCGACTCGATCCATTTTGAGGCTGATCTTGATTCAGCCAAGTTTACTTAATGATTTGCCAACTTGACAAGGCGAGTTATGGCATCGTCAAGTTAGGTCATGGATCATCTCAAAATCTAAGTAATTCCTTTTCATCAAGTTTCAATTAGACTCAAGTTTTAAAATTAAGATTGAAACAAAATTGCCAATCATTGTGAATTGTGGGTTTTCCGTCTATAGAGTGAGAGATAAAACATTCATTCCATTCTGAGTCACTGTAACTATTCACAATAATTTTATCGACGGAGTCAAGGTAAAGGATTTTGATATTAGGGAGGCCTGTCAAATATATATTATAGATGGAGGTAAATAAAAAAAATCAATTTAAACTAAAAAATTGAGTTTGAAGATTCTCAAATGGTAAGTTTCAACCAATCAAAACCGTCGAAGTTTGACTTTGAAAGTCAGACCGAATGTGTTTTAAAAACCGAACCAAGCATTGGACCAAAAGATTATCAGTGGTTCAATTTAGTTGAACAGATTTACTGTACTTAAAAATTAAAAATATTTATACTCTTTTCCTACAAGTATCTTCCTTAAATTTCATTGAAGGGTAATATTACAAAAATAGACGACTTAAGAATCAAATTGATGGTTCAATTCGGATTCGATTTCATGTGTAAATCGGAACCTACATAAAACATTGGTTTCAAATTTTATCCATTCCAATTCTGGTTATGAGACCCTTGGAACTTGGAAGTATAACCAACCCTACAAATGTTCGATGCCCATCAGATGTCACTTAGATAGATAACTATTTTTAAATTTTTTTATATAAAAAAAAAAAAGAAAAAAAGGCCTTTTAATCTCTCTCTTGATAGGTGATATCAACAAGTAATTTTTCAAAGAGATGAAATTTCTGAGATTTTTATTTTATTTTGGAAAATGCTGGGGTGACACAGGGTATTTACTACAATTCTCACAAGTCTGATGACGTGGGATGTGCACATAATCATAAATGTGTTTCCTCATAATACGAGTAAAAATCATCTACGGTTATGTATGCATCTCCATGTTAGAATTGTGAGAATCACAATAAATCCTATGTCACCCCAACGACTCTTTTATTTTATAATGTGGAGTATTTGTCTCAATTTCAACAACAAACAATTATTCTACATTATAATAAAAAGGATAATGTTGAAGTTACGTTAAAATGTACATTGGAGGGGGAACATTTCTGACGTGGATGTGTGTCAAAATCATAAATGATTTCATCGAGATTCCAGTCGTATTTCGAAAACACATTCATATAAGAAATGTCCCCCGCAATGTCCATTTCAATGTTACTCCAACACGATTCTAATAAAAAAAATAAAAGAGTCGTGCTACATTGCCTGCATTGGACACTGGGTCCAACAATGAGTTGACTTGTCTGTGCACAGATATCCATAGATTTATTTCTTCGAGATGCAAGTTTGAAAATGAACGGTTCTCTATGCACTGTCAGGTCAAGTTAGTGTTATACCCAATGTCCAACCCACGAAGTAAAACAATTTTCATAAAACAAAAACTTTGTCATAGTCTGACCACCTCACATGGCATACTCAATCGACTACCTAACATGACAAGTTCGGGAATTGTAGATCTGCCCTCCTTAGGATACACGATTCCCTTAGAAATACACTTTTTACAGGGAAGTGCAGCCATGTATCCCGAGGAGTGCAGATCTACGACTCCTACACTTATTACGTTAGGGTAGTCGATTGAGTTTGTGGGGTAGTCAGATTATCACGATTCTAATAAAATCAATTAATCTAGTATCCAATTAACGAGAACTAATTCTTTTTTAGTCCCAAAGAAAATTAGGAATCAAAAAATGATTGGATCCATGATGGTAGACCCATGACAGACTAATAAATCATTTTGGAGTACATCTCGGTAGCTAGGGGCCTGTTTGGATACCAGGAGCAGAACTACTCTTCCAAAGAACAGGAGCTGAAGTACTCTATGGAGGAGCTGGAAAAGTAATTCTGTGTAGAAAGGGTGTTTGGCAATTAACTCTGTGAAGTACTGGCAGAAGTACTTTTGTACTGGAAGTCTGTTTGGGAACCATACTGACTTCTCATGACTTCTAGAAAAAAGACCAGAATACCCTTATATTATACCAGTTACTGTTTTTTATCTTTTAGTATCATAATATGCCTTCAAACTATACTGTTTTTAACATTTTAACTATAAATATTAATATAATATAATATAATAAATATTAATATAATATAATATAATATTTTAAATATTAAATATTAATATAATATGTTTAAATCCATTATACTCAAAATTTTAAAAAAAAAATTGACAGACTGTTTTTGACATAGTATGACATAATATTAAAAAAAAAATTGACAAACTGTCTTTTAGTGTCATAATATGCCTTCAAACTATACTGTTTTTTGACATTTTAACTATAGATATTAATATAATATAATATAATATTTTAAATATTAAATATTAATATAATGTGTTTAAATCCATTATACTCAAAATTAAAAAAAAAAAAATTGACAGACTGTCTTTTAATGTCATAATATGCCTTCAAACTATATTGTTTTTGACATTTTAATTATAAATATTAATATAATATAATATAATAAATATTAAATATTAATATAATGTGTTTAAATCCATTATACTCAAAATTTAAAAAAAAAATTGACAGACTGTCTTTTAGTGTCATAATATGCTTTCAAACTATATTGTTTTTGACATTTTAACTATAATTATTAATATAATATAATATAATATTTTAAATATTATTTATTAATATAATGTGTTTAACTATAAATATTAATATAATATAACATAATAAATACTAATATAATATAATATAATATAATATTTTAAATATTAAATATTAATATAATGTGTTTAAATCCATTATACTCAAAATTAAATTTTTTTTTTTAATATTAATAAATGTTTCTTTCATTTGATTTAAAGGGCAAATGAATTAGGAATATTTTCATAGAAAATTAATAAAGTTAAGGGTATTTTGGTAAAACGAACCGTTAGATTTTGACTCCCCGCAAGATGAGTTTTGAGAAATAGGTTTTCTCGACTTCTTCACAAAGAGTAATTTCTTACTCTTGCGCGGAGTAATTCTTCGAAGGAGTTGTTCATCAAAACGCATCCAAACGACTTCTAACTCCCCGCAAGAGTCAGAAGTAGCCAAGGAGTCCTATCCAAACGCCTACTAGGTATCCATTAATATCCTTGGATTTTATTACAAAATCAGGTTGGACCGCCGGTTCGGTCCAATTTCTAAAACACTGGTTAGACCAGAGAGAGAGAGAGAGCTGACTTTGAGTTAGGCACTATGATATCTTAATAGAAAGACAGGAACAAAAGAGGTTGGTAGAGAGCGTACTAGCAAAGAAATTTCTCTCACACTTCAATCTCTCCGCGTTTTTTGAATCCGCGTTTACTACATTTTTTTTCCTCTTATAATAAGAGCCTTTCTTCTTCTTTTCTGCTCAGAGAAGAATCAAATTACAACTCATTTACAACAGTCTCGTTCTCATCTCTTACTCTCTCTTTCTCTTAAGTGAAACTTAGAACCCAAAGAGCGCAACTAAAGCCAATCTCTTCAAGGTTTGTCACTCTACAACTTCCATGCTTGGAAAACTAGAATTTATTCTACAAACATTTATTTATTTTTATTTTTTTAAAACCTTCTTCAAAAGTTAAAGTTCTCAATAAATCTGTTTCATCTCTGTTTTTCTTTTCAGATAGAGTGAGAGACTAGGTAACAACATAATGGATGGCTCAGGACCTCTGTCTGGATCGTACATGAAGATCATAGGTAATTTAATTTTGATAAACTAAATCCAAGAACTAAGTTGCCCATATGAAATATGGTTTCAAATCTCGATTTTACGTCGTCTCTCATTTTGGTAATTAAAATTACTATTTTGTGAGCTGAATTTGACAAAATTACGATTCGGGCTAACTGTTTATCTTACAACTACGTAGTGCAAAATTGACAAATCAAATCAAGTTTTGAATTGCATTAATTTAAATAATTATGAAACTTCTTAATTCTAACCAACCATATCTAACGAAAATTTAATTAAGTTATTGACATCTTTCATCATTGCAGTATTAATATGGGCAGATATTCTAGCGGCTTACTCTTTGTGGGTTATGATGACATATCTAACAAATGTTTGGAAGATGAATTTAATCCCCGCCGCAGCAATCGTTAATATATCTCAAGGTGTTGCATTTGTGATGCCCATTGGCCTGTCCTTCCTTGTCGAAACTTTAATTGGCAATTTTTGGATGCTCTTTCTCTCAAGTGTTGCCTTTAGCATTGTAAGTTCTTCATTCTTTAGAGATTATTTCGTAATTTAATTGCCAAAAATGAGACTATTTATTACCCACGATCTTATTTTGCTAATGCACCTCAAGTATAGACCAGCTTTCGCAATAGGTTTTACAAAGCCCTAGTTTAGACATTAATTATAACCATTGGATTTTATGTATTACATTTGATCTTGCGTAGATTTTTCTAGTGGGACTTCTCATATTTGTTATCCTTTTTCACTTTCTTTTTTTTAAATATTGGTCAAAAGAATGGATGGTCATGATCATCCCGTCAGGTTGATTTTACGGGGAAAAACAAAGTTTGGATTGTTGAGTTAATGGCTGATTATTTAAAAAAAAACTGAATTTTTGAAAAATCAATGATTTTTTCGATTCCATTTTATTTTTACCTATCATCCTTCCAAATTTATACCGAATTTGTTTTTCAAAAATAAAACAAATTTACATATACCCCCCCCCCCCCCCAACACCCACACCCACACCCACACAAAAATATAGTAATAATAATAATTGCTGAATCCATACTTGTTGACATATATATATGTAGAACTAAACCAAACCGACCGTTAAAACTTAATATTGCAAGAGCGTGTTTAAGCAATGGTTTGTAACATTGAGCACCGTAATGATTTAAATATATACTTTTGTACAAAAGAAATTGAGCGGTATTCAGATTAATTAGTAAAACAAGGTACTGTTGGGAATATTAGTGACCCAAAGCAAGAAAAGATTAAAGAAATATTTTCACATTTGTGCAGGGATTAGGATTTCTATCAATGTCGACACCTCCCGTCCTATCTAAAATCACAGGGACATGTAGCACATACAAGCCCGAATGCATTGGAAATGTGCAAATGATTCTTTTCTACACTGCATTAGCCCTAATATCCATCGGTCTAGCTGGTCACTTTACCTCGTTAGGCTCATTCTTATCTGAACAAATTATAGCAAGGCAAGGCGATCAAGTTGACATTGAAGAGGCAGAAAGGCAAAATGCTATTGGAGTTTTGGCCGTCTTTGCAGTAATCCTTGTCCCACTAACAGGCGCCATCGCTCTCCCTTACATTAATCCGTGGTCCGTTCGTTTTGGGATTCCAGCGATATGTTCCGTGGTTGCAACTCTTATTTTTGTGAGTGGATCCGGCTCCTACGTCTTTACCAAACCAAAAGGGAGTCCCCTCACACGTGTGTTCCGAGTGTTTGTGGCATCGACTTTGAAAGTGCTTCACCGTCTTCCAAGAGATGCTAATCAACTCTATGAGAAACAGGACTTGGATGATGAATTGGTACCTCACACCAACGGTTTAAGGTGCAAAATCATTTTTTAAGTACCACTTTCATGGTGCCAAATAATAGCTGTGTTATAAAATAAAATAGATCATATTAAGATGCATGAGATACATTATATCATTATTGATATGTCTCATCACAAATCATAGGTTGTGATGAAAAATGATATATTTAAGATGCCAATTATTATTGATGATACGTCAGTTAGTAACTTCCCATCTCAGCGGCATGTTTGAGGCTAGAACATTTCTCTTTCTTTCTTTTATCCTCCCAGTCTCACATCCTACAATAAATTTTTTGGATAATAATAGACTCAAAAATGAGATGGGGGACTCTCCATTGAACAAACGGCTAAGATGGGTGGATACTTCTAGAGATTATAGAGTAGAATGGATCTATAGAAAACTTTTCATGATCAATACATAATTTCCTACCGATTCATTTCATTTAGACATCCTTGGGATATATCCTCCAGTTTCAATCACTGGTTTGATGGAGAACCTCAAACATCATTTGAAGCTAATATTTCGAAAATTTAATCCTACCAATATAGGCTTTAGTTTAATTTAATGTTTTGGATTTCTTCATATATATGTCTAACGAATATAACCTCAATGAATGTTAGGTGCCTAGACAAAGCTGCTGTCATATCATCCTCCCAAACTCTAGAAGAACAAGAAAGAAATAGATGGAGACTATGTCGAGTCACAGAAGTAGAGGAAACCAAGATTACCTTACGCATGATTCCTATGTGGATAACCTTCATTGCTATCGGGCTAGTATTATCCATTGGGAATACTTTCTTTCTCGAGCAAGCAAACCGCATGAACCGTAAGGTTGGAAAATTGACAGTCCCTCTCCCAATCCTTTTGATGTTTTATGACACGGCAAAGTCAAAGGCCACCGAATTCTATTACATCATGGCTAGCTGTTGGAGTGAATCAAAAAGAAAATTTGCACCCGCAGTCGGAATAGCTCTTGGGATGCTCGTCTCTATATTATGTTGTATTACTGCTGCAAAAGTGGAGAATAGAAGGATAGGTGTGATCGAGAAACACGATTTAGTAGATAAGCCTAATGAAAAAATCCCCATGAGCATGTTTTGGTTGCTTCCACAATTTCTCCTCTTAGGGGCTGTAGATGGACTTGCACGTGAGGGTATCGCATGTTTCTTCCGAGATCAAGTACCCGTCTCTATGAGGAGCTATATGAGCATATTCACTGAGGGCGTGTTCGGAGCAGGAATCATTGGTGGTGTGCTTTCAGTTTATTTAGTAGGGAAGGTTAGTGAACGAGGAGGGAGATCGAATTGGTTTGGAGAAACACTAAACAAAAGTAGGTTGGATAATTATTATTGGACATTAGCAGTGTTGAGCTCTATCAATCTAGTGATCTATGCTTTGGTTGCAATTTGGTATGCTTATCAAGAATCAGATGGAGATGAGGATGAATGGCCAGAAGAAGAAGAGACTGCAAACTACGATGAGATGTATTGTTGTTGTTGTTAGTAAATGTGGGATGTTTTTTCTCTTGTGTTGATTCTTAGTCGAACCATTAAAGGTTTGGCAAAAGTGATTTTATTTTCAATACTGTATTCTCTTGTATCACCCTATTAGCTCTAAATGTATTGTAATTAGATCAACTACTATTTGAGTAATTAAACTTCTCAAATAATTTGTCTAGAATTCTTTCTAAAAAGTTAATGAAAGTGCATGGGTTATGGAAATTATATGATATTCTTAGCTACAGCTTTCTCCCTTATCCCACATATTCTCTTCTTATTTGCCATCGGCATCAACTGAAAAATGTCAATCTTCAATCTTTTGTAAATGAAATTTATTGAACCCCAATATGTGGAGTGTATTGGGGTGTGGGAGGAGGCAGGGGTGGAGCTATTAAGGAGTCAGTGGGGGCAATTCCCCAAAGAACTGTGAGATACCACTGTATGTTTCACTAGTTAATTGCCACATTTGCCCCCACTCCCTCAACTCCCTCCTATTTACCCTCACACCCTCACTCCCTCCAATTTTTGCCCCCACAAAACTTTTGATATACCCCTGTATTTTCAACTAATTACATGCTCTACTCCCTCCTCAATTGTCCCTACCTCCTCACCTCCTTCTAATTTTTGAAACCCCCCTCCCCACCTCTCAATTTTTGAAGATGACATTGCATTTTGACTGGGTCTCCTCTCATAGCGTAGTTGGAAATAACCTAACACTAATGCTGGGGTGACACACGATTTACTGCAATTCTCACAATTCTGACGGGATGGTGCGCACATAACCGTAAATTATGATGGAAACAAGGGCTAGACTAGAAATTGCTAAAAATTGTGATTTATGGCTTATTGGTGTATGGAGTGATGGGCCAAACGTTCATTCCCACTGGTCCATTATGAGTCTTTTTAACCCAATTCACAGCAATTTCATTGGCTGAATTAGGCATAAATTATTCATAAAAATTGGTATTCAGAAATCCGAAAACAGATCAAATATACCATCTTACACACAAGGTATATAAAAAAGTTCAATTTGAACTAAAAATTTGAGTTGAAGATTGTTAAACTATGGTTACCATTGAATAATGTTAACCAGTCAAAGCCGATGTTTTTTTATTTTATTTGGAAGCCCAACCCAATGTATTTTAAAAACCGAAATGAACATTGGACCAAAACATTTTCAAATTGATCAGTTCGTGTTCTAACCGTGGTTTAGTTAAGTTGAACAGCTTTACTATTGTTAAAAATTAAAAATATTTATATTTCTTCCCGGAATTATCTCCCTATATTTTCATGGGATATTTACAAAAATATAGGCAAACGTGAATGATAACTATTCGGATTAAACCTGTGAAATAGGCCGTTTAAAACAGCCGAATTCGCTTCTGAATTTTTTTTTCAATGAAAACATGATCATTCACGTTTTGATAATTAAAATGAACAGTTAGCCGGAATCGTATGAACTCATTTTCAGCTCACGAAATGGTAAGTGGTAACATACATTAAAAATAAGTAACTCACTAACCATATCGATTTTATTGGGTGACAATGGGTCTCTTCTAGTTCAGTTTAACATGTATCCAGAATCATAACCTACATAAAATGCCAGTATCAATTCTTATCCATTCCAATTTTGGATTAGATTACCTTGGATTGTAAAATACCTGATACCCAAAATGTGCCTGAAACCCACCCTCAAAAGTTGATCCGAACCTGGACCAAACTCGAAGAGAACCTGAATGAAACCTGAGTGCTTCGGTTCAATTTTGGTTTCCCTACCTTGAAACAAGATCAAACCCATACCTGACTCTAAAGTTGTCCGAAATCCAAACCTACACCCGATCAAGGGAATGGCACTGATTTTTTTTCTAGTGTTTACAAATATAAACCCTACCTATAAGTCATTTGTTCTCACAAATCTCACTCATTCAGATAAGGCGTAAAACGGTTTGGGTTTGGGTTGGATATGAGTATATCCATATCTGAAAATTTTATTTTGATCCATATATGGATCCTATTAGGAAAAATTATATCCGAACCATTTTATTTTTACCAATCCATATCCGGATTTGATCTGATTGAATTAATTAATTTGGGTCGGACAATTTTGAATTGTTCAAAGTTATTTTAATAAAACAATATTAAAAATGTGACTTAAACTCAAGACCTCTTTCTCTATGGAGGGATGCTTTAACCATTCAACGACTAACTCATCTATTTATCAAGAATAGCAATGGTGCGATTAGTAAACTTATTCATTCCCTTGCAAATATAATTGTGCTCAAACAATAGGACCATTACTGTATTTCCTTGGCGTCAAAGTTACAAAGCTAGTTAATTAGATGACTCTCTCCCAACTTGCTCATGTTATAGAACATGAGATTTCACACATGGAAGAGTTTTTTTCACCCAACTTGTCGAAAATGAGATTCTCTTTCATAAAATGTCTGCAAAATACTCCCATTTACCTAAAACACCCTTTATCATATGTTATCAAATATGATTCATCTCAAACATGTTATCTAATGTCAAAACCTAATCCAGTTCTTAATTTAATTATTAGTCGACTTTGAAAATTTCTTTTTCATTTTTTTTATCGTTAAGGTTTAGTTTGGTGGAACCTCACCCTTTATTAAAATAATTCTCACAAATTGAAACATTACAATCACAAAATTAAAAAATTACGTAAAGAAGTTGATGATGTGAATTCTATCTAACCAGATAGATAATCCTTACTTCACTTTCAAGGATGATAGTACAGGATGCTTGTCCTTTTTCCTAACCTATTTTGAAAATAAAAGTGAATCAAAGTTGAACAATTCCTTCGTAAAGAACAAAATACTTTGAGTAGACTCCATCAACAGCACACTTGCCCAGTGGGTCCTCACAATCTATTAAGATATCATAGGGCCTAAAAGTCAAAGTCAGCTCTCTCTCCGGTCTAACCGGTGTTTTAGAAATTGGACCGAACCAGCGGTCCAACCTAATTTTGTAATAAAATCCAAGGATATTAATGGATACCCAGTCAGTCACCGATTATCTGATGAACTCCAAAATGATTTATTAGTCGGTTATGGGTCTATTATCATGGATCCAATCATTTTTCAATTCCTAATTTTTTTAGGAATTAAAAAAGAATCAGTTCTCCTTAATTGGATACTAGATTAATTGATTTGTTTTAGAATCGTGATAATTTGTCTACCCCATGTGACATACTCAATCAACTACCTAATGTGACAAGTTTGGAAACTGTAGGTCTATGCTCTTTGGGATACAGGGTTCCCTCGAGATACACTTTTTTTAATGAGAAAGTACAGCCTTGTATCCTGAGGAGTGTAGATCTACGGTTCCGAATTTATCATAGTTGATTGAGTTTCTCGCATGAGGTAGTTATCCAAATAATCCGAAGAATATCCACATCAGCTCCTTCCGCTAAGTTCAACAATATTTGTCATATGATATACACTCTTTACTTTTTTAGACCATTTTAGTTTTTGAAACTATAAGTCTACTTTATTAAAGTCTTCATTGAAGTTTCCACTTGGTTTTCATGCATTGTTCAATTATCGCGTTTTTACAAAGAGTTAAAACGTGTTTTATTTTATTTATTATTATTATTATTATTTTTTTTTTTTTGACTTAGTTCCTTCCATTATGAAATAATATGACATGCCTCCCTCGATTTTGAATGTTTTGAGTCGTTTCCTTGTCAGTTTGACCTTCACTAAAATAGTATTCATCTTATACACCCAAGAGTTGGATAACTAATGTACTTGTAACTCATTTTATGCCTCAAATTGTATACATTTTTCCAATCATAAGCACAGTTAGAAAACTTGAATTAATCGATTCATATGTCCATTGAATCAAGTCAATTGATCAAAACCATGTGTTTTATTTTGTATATATTCATAAAGAATCTTTAATATTTATAATTAAAAAAAAACTAAGTTTGTTCTCTGAAAAAAAAAATTTATATATATAACCAAATTGGAGGTACTAGAATACAATTGGTTAAAGTTTGTAAGTACATGACCTAAGTTCAAAAGCCGCCTTCACCTACTAGAATAAGCCCCAACTGTTAAATTTTTTTCGTTCACGTACAGGAAAATAGGGCTATAGCGACGGTCGAGACCGTCGCTATAGGTGCAAAATACCGTCGCAAAAGCATCTAACGACAACCAGGGAGACCGTCGTTAGGTACATGACTTATAGCGACAGCCGCTATTGGCCGTCGCTATAGGGTAGTCCTTTTAAAAAAAAATTTATTCTTCTGTTGCGGTTTTGATCGTCGTTATAAAAGCTTTTAAAAAAAATTAATTTAATTTTACACCAGCCCCCTCATGTATTGTTGAATATTGGTGATACCCCTATGTTTTGAAATTGATGACCTCAACCCCAACTATCAATATGAAAAGAACCACATGCCCTCTCTATTAGAGCTCATTTGTGTTACTATTACAGACTGATACAAATTCCCACAGAATCCAACTCACACACACACATAATAAAATGGTCACCGGAATCCAACTCACACACAGGCACGCGTGCACACACATACACTCCAACTCACACAATATGAGGGATATAAGCCCTTCACCCTCCTCTCTCTCTCTCGGCTTTCCATCTCAATATCAATCAACTTAAAAGAAATAGAAGGGAAAAAAATTAAAAAAAACTCTGCATTCAAGTTGACCTCTTCAAGAAAATCATGCTTCAGATTCAGAGTCAGAGGAGCTCAACCCAGAGGAAGTATCATCACAACTACTCACATAGGAGTTGGGCAACAACAGAAGTTTCTGTTGTCAAATCCCTCAGCACATATTCAAGGACGGCTTCAATTTCATGTACTGCACAAGAAAACAAACATGGCCAATATAAGTAAAAATATGCAACACAGTGTATATACGATTAACCAAACAACTTCAACTAAATCAAATGGAAAACACTGAGTGATGTGGATTCAGTACCTCCTTGTAGAACTCATTGATCTCTCCTCCTCTGTCAGACATTCCACTTCAGAATTTTCCTTCCACCCAAGTAAACGAAGGATTGCAACCTTCTTCTCATCCGAATCAACAACTTCAAAGCCATTTAAGTGCTTCTCTCCATTGCTATGGCATTTCTGAGACTCTTGACAGGCATCTCCATTATTGGCAATGTTAACTGCAGTCTCAGTTGACCAATCCAGACAAGAGGGATCTGACGAAGGAGATTCACAACTCTGAGGGCTAACAGGAACAGTGGCAACCTTTGTGATCGATTCCCCGAACCTTTCCAAGGCAGTTGATGACAATACAGGACTTGGATCTGAGGCAGTAGAAGAAACGTTTATTGAACTTTTCTTCCTCATGAGATTGAAGAACTCATTACGGCTCTGGGTTTGAGACGTAAGGGGCCTCTTCTCCATGGAAGATGTCCTGGTGGCAGCAGTAAGCTTTTGGTTGTTTGGGCTCCTAAGAGGTGGTGCAAGCATAGCCGAAGGAGCAACTGTAAATGGATTATTTGCTACTCTGCCACCGGCATTTGTTGGACTCGAACCGTCCTTGGAAGTAGGTGAGATGCCATTATTCTCTCGTGTAGCTTTGAGGACCTGAAGCTTTCCAATGTGGAATGATTTTGTAACATCAGATCTGGCAGCTCCGCCACGATTAACAAGTTGTGATGATGATGATAGCTGTTGGTTCCCAATCTTGGAAGCCAGACTCATCTCACTTTTGGATGTTACTTTGGGTTTTGATTTATCTGAATTCAAGACCTGAAAAAGAAATTAGATGGTGTTTATCCATTTTGACAATATTGTATTTATCAGCCTAAAACAAGAAATAGATACGGTTTTTGACAAGGTAAAAAAAGGCATACCTGTTCAATTAGGACAATTAGTTTCAATGTGTGCAATAATGGTGATGGAAACAAAAAATGGTGAGTGGATCAACCGTAAGTTCATTTCTTTTTTGCACTAACTATTAATAGAGTTACACACAAAATAAAATGAAATAAAATAGAAGTTATTGATGGCTTTACTCCTCAAATTCTATAAGCAGATGATGCCATGTTTCTTGATGAAACTAGAGATGAAGTAAATGCAAATCTGGACTCTGAAGGGACAACATATAAAATAAAGATTTTAAGATGGGAGAGTACAAAATATAACTAGTGCAACTTTGACAATGACACTCAAAAGGAAGATATGTTAACCAAGATCAACAGGAATGGAATACCCCAAAGCCACCACTTCGATCATTAGGTTCAATGAGCGATAAAGAACGAGAGATTGGTAAAGATGTTAGCCACAAAATTAGTGTTAGGTGACTAAAGTGAAGACATCCTATAAGATGTTAGCCTCAAGGGCACTGATATACCCCCGAAATATCCATAAAGGAAGACGGCATTACGGATTTACAGTATCATACTTATAGTAGTGATTCATTCAAGACTTACAAGTAAATATAGAATATTTCAGTATTGTGGTTACTTGTTTAGCTCCTATAAGTAGATATAGAATATTTCAGTATTTTGGTTACTTGTTTAACTCACAAAATGGAAAATAAGAATAAGAAGAAGAAAAAAATCTTGCCTCTAGAGCAACAGATGCTCCATTCCTTTCCATTTGAATCTTACCTTCCGCTCTCGAAGCAGTCCAATAGAATTAACGAGCGTTGCTTCCATTTGTTTGAGTAGGACCGGATCATTAACAGTTTCAGGATTAGTCCAATGGCTGTAAGTATTTTACCAATCACAATTATAACCAAAATACTGAAGTGAAAGAAGTGCAACCCAAAAAAAGGGCCTCTATGCTACCATATCCTTCGAGTAAAGGCTAACAAAGGACAAATATCAAGATAAAACATTTTCGGATTCGAAACACATTGAATTGCACACGAAAAAGAATGAAAGAAATACTGACTTATACAGATGAAGATCATGTCTATAAATGTCTATTGTAATTTTTGGCATCTCTATTGATTCAGGATCCTCACACAGGAACCCTCTTGCTTCTGTACCTATCTAAGAACTGCATAAAGAGAAACAAGCAAATCCCAATTTAGAGAGGGTATAGGCTTCATTATGAATTTGATGGACACTGCTATGGACTAAGGGCTGTCAATGTATTGGATTAGATAAAAAGTCTAATCTATTCCAATATGATAACTACAGAACGGTGTCCCATTCCTATTGCAAGATACATTCATAGTGACAAAAATCTTTACGCAGTAGGACACACATTAAAAACAAAAAGAAGCATAAAGAGAGAAAAAAAAATAGAAAATATGGAGTCGTGGACGACAACATCCTTGCAATTTCTGTTTGTTTGAGTATCACTATAGTTGATAGAAAGAAAGTTAACATTTCTTATTAAGATTAAGATAAGAGATGTTAACAACACCAAAAAATTGGATTAACTAGAAGCACTAAACAAGAAGCTCACTTCTTCTTTTTTTATAGCTTTTAAGACCAGAACTAAGAAAACATAACTGACACAAAAAGAGTTTGGCTAAGATTGTTTTAGATCATTATTGTTAGAATCATAGTTTAAATCATCATACGATTTAAGAATGTACTGGCCGATACAAACAATTATTTGAATCCTCCTATGCAAAACCTATCTAAGATCAAATTTTCAATGAATGTTCGATTTGTCTTGAAATGTTCTGGAAATGTCCCAGAATGTTTCAATAGAAACATTCCAAGACAAACCAAAACATAATGAAACCAAATCAAAAGTGAGGATCACTTTCTTTGTGACCCTTCTAATTATAGTTTCCAACCGAAATTGAACCATGAATTCTATGAGTAACATGTCAATAACAATGCTTGAGCGAACAAAACAATATGCAAGTTAACTAGAAGAGGCTTTATGGTAGAGGAATAAAAATAAAGGCTAGACGTCGGGATATATTAAGAGCAATGTAAGCATGGTCTCACATAGTTCCAGCAATTCTGTCTATGAACTATGACCACACGAGTTTATACGACCCTTGTTTATGTAAATAAAACTAATGTTGGCATTTAAATCCATTGTAGTATTTTTCAATTCCTAGAGGTACAGGGGTACTTTCAATGCCCATCATGTAGGTCACCAATTTATATTGTTTTCTAGTTTTCATTATGTTTTCTTTGCAAAAAATCCAGCTTAAATTGGTTTGTTGGACTTGAAAATTTATTGTCATGTACACAACATCTAATTGATTATTCAACTATGAGAGACACTAAATATGTAACTCAAAAGATAAAAAGGCCCGAAACAAATTGGAATGTGTAGAAGGATAAAAGTAAAATACTATAGAAGTTGGGTTCAAACATAAACAAATGAGTCCACAAGAATGCTGGACAAGGATCTTTCAGCATCAACAAAATTTGTTAAAAAATGAAAAAATAAATAAATAATCTACAAAGACATATTGCTTGATGATGTTCAATAAATTAAATCCAATACCTTTTTAGGATCTCCTAACATCGAGACAATGGCAGTATTAATAGCATCTTGATTCTCCAATCTTGAAGCTCTAGCAGCCATCAGTACAACCATATCCTTGTCAACACCATTTGCAAAAACCTGTGGCAACATAATAATTTCTTGCAAATCCAACCAGAAACTTCACTCTAAACTCAAATACATGTTCGAACTCTTCGAATTCATAATCGAGATCACAGATTCAGCCACAAGGACAATAATGTCATCAATTTAATTGGTTTGATAGAAAAAAATCAATATCTGAGTTCAAATTCAACTGGAAAAGGTACAAATCATGAAGAAATCCAATCATTAAAGCTCAATTAAGTGTGACAGAGGTAGGTTTCGAATGCAGAATCACATACTAGAAGAGAAATTTCTGCTATTTTGAGATCGAAATGGTTTGTTGAATCCATCCCTCTAACTTAGATTGTTGTCGAAAATCACACAACGTGAGTCAAAAATCGAAACCCTAATGTAATTTAATTAGGGTTTGAGACTGTGGCAATGGTGGCGAAGATTCTCAGGTCACTGATCGAGAAACGAAAGAGAAATTGGAGATAATCCAAAATGAACATACAAAAATACAGAGAAGAATCACAGAAAAAATAAAAAGAAAAATTCTTACCCGATTTGCAGGATTTTTTGGCGATGGTGGCAGCAAACACTTCGAACCTCAAAGAGAGAAAAAGAGAGACAGAGAGAGTTATAAAAAAAATGAGAGAGAGAGGCGATGGTGGCAGCAAAAAGACTCTTCGAACCTCAAACGAGAGAAAACCATAGCGACGGATGAGTTAATAAGCTGTCGGTAGCTACTCTACTACGACGGCTAAGGGGTGATTGTCGCTTATTTTCGTTGCTATACGTCTAATTTCCTGTAGTGATGTTTGAGCAGATCATGATTCAACTAAGTTGACTTAACGATTTGACAACAAGTTATGGCTTCATCAAGTTTGGATTTTGAATCATCTAAAAAATCTAATCAATTCGATTTGACCAAGTTATAATTAGACTCGAGTTTAAAATTATGGTTGAAACAATTCATAGTAAAAATTTCCAATAATAAATCTCGAGGGATTGGCTCAATGGCAATTTCGGACTATAAGTGGTTAGTGCCCGTAGGTCGTGAGTTCAATATCCAGTATGGGCATTAATTCCTCAGGGACCATCCGCAAGGACGCACGCTCACTTACTTGGTACGGATGTTGTACATTCCCTGAGACGAATTCTTGGAAAAGACCGTGGTCTATGGACTTAGCAAAAGCCCAAATACGAGTCAGATTCGTTGCCTACAGGGATACTCGACTATAATAATAAAAAAATAAAAAAAATTGCCAATAATTATTATGATTTGTGACTTATTTATCTATGGACTATTGAGTGATTGACCAAACATTCATTCCCACTAGGTCATTCTGAGCCGCTTTTAACCCTAGTAAAGTTCAGAAAATTTTGAAATTAGGGAGGCATATCAAATATATCTTATTTTATAGGGAGGTAAATAAAAAATTCAATTTAAACTTAAAATTTGAGTTTGAAAATTCTAAAATCACGGTTGCAAGTGGATAAATGTCAACCAATCAAAACCGCGGGAATTTGACCAGAAATCATGCACATGTAGTTTGAAACCGAACCGAATTTTGAACCAAAAGACTTTCAAATTGCTATCCTTAGATTTTGTTATAAAATCTGATTGGATCATTGGTTCGATCCAATTTTTAAAAACCCAGTTAGAGAAGACAGAGAGAGTTGACTTTGATCTTTAAGCCATACCTCAGTAGAAAGTCAGATAAGAACAAAAATGATTGGTGGAGAGCGTACTAACAAAGAAATTTCTCTCAACACCACTGTTACTTCACACTTCGATCTCTCCGCGTTTCTTGAATCCGCGTTTACTACATTTTTTTTATTATTGTTATTATAAAAGAACCCTTTTTTTTCTCTATTTCTGCTCATCAAAGAACCAAAACGCATTTTTAACTAATCTCTCTCTCTCTCTCTCTATCAGTGAAACGCGAAACCCAAAGAGCACAATCTTTCAGCCAATCATTCTAGGTTTGCCACACTACAGCTTCGATGTTTGGAAAACTATATTTAATTCTACAAATTATTTGCTTTTAAAAATAAAAAAATCCTTATTCAAGTTTTAAAGTTCTCACAGTCTCACTAATTCTGTGTTTCTTTTTTTTTTTTGGATAGAGTGGGAGACTAAGTAAGAATGGATGGCTCAGGACCTTTGTCTAGATCGTACATCAGGATCATAGGTAATTTAATAATTGAGAAATTTTAATTTCGATCAACTAAACTTTAATTGTGAAATTCTAAGATGAAGTTATTTTGGTTAAAAATCATAGGCTGTTTACGAAATCGGTTATGAGTTTTAAAAAGCAAATAACTGAACCAGCCATATTTTTTATATATATTTACTAAAACGGCGATACAACTGACTTCATAATTATTGTTTTTTTACGATTGTCTGATGTACTATCTCATTTGTTATTTATTTATTTACTTACCCTTCCAGTGAACCTAACCCACACTCAAGAGACTAAAGGTAAACTCATCCAAATTTCAATAAAATGACCTACATCACATGCGATGTTTGTGTCTTGGTTAATAAAAAGGGTCCTCATAATATGATTAGCCAGGTGGCTTACTCAATCAACTCCCTGACGTGGACAACTTCGGGAGCCATAGTTTTGTACGCCTTGGTATATATGGTTTCCTCGGAGTACACTTTTTTATGGGGAAATGCAATCATGTATCCTGAGGCTTACAGATCTATGGTTCCTGAACTTGTCATGTCTAGGAGTCGATTGAGTATGCCATCTGGCGATTCATATTATCATGACTCTAATAAAAATTACAAAGTTGAGTATATAGTCATTTTTATTAAATTAAAAAAAAAAAAAAAAAACATGATTGGTTCAGTGATTTTGGCATAATACATATCTGTTTTAGTAATATTGAGAAAATGATTTTAAAAAATGGAATTTGATTGTTTGGTCTTCTGTGTTTTGAGTTTAGGTCTGACTTCTAGTTTTTGGGGTTCTGATTAATATGTCAATCTCAGATTTTCAAATATATATTTTTTTTATGTTTTTTAAATATTGTTCTTCTCCATTAGTTTACTTTGGATAGAATCTTACCCAAAACCTATGCTTTCTTCATCAATTTTTTCATAATCGCTTCTATATCTCCACACCTTTGTTCCGTCACATTTTGTCGAAACCTTTGACGCATGATAATATCTTCATTATTCTCTCTTTTGGATCGATAATCTTGAGATTCAATAGACAATTTTTTAGGGTAAGCATAAATCTCTGTTGACCCCCTAACACTTTGACAATTGCACTTACCCCCTTTTCAAAGATGCCATTAACATTCAAATATTAATTTACTATTTTACCCTTCTCATTTTATTTTTTTATTACAAAATTAATAATTTAAAAAAATATATAAAAATTCCCTTGTCTAAGCATTCTCACATTTTTATGCATGTACCCATTTTTTTTCATAAGGATATTATTTTTATGATATAATGACATTTTAAAAAGTGTAAAATAGTCTTTATAAAAAAAAATATATATTTTTTAAAAATATTTGATAAACAACAAGTAGACAAAAGGGTGTATTTGAGCCGTTAGATAACTATATGAGAGGTAAGTGCCATTGTCAAAACATTAGGGGGTGAAAGTGTAATTTACACATTTTTTTATATATAAAATTAATGTTAATTTGTGTTTTTATCTCTCTTTTCAAAAAGTATTTTTAATTTCTTTAATTCGGAAAAATAATAAATCGTGAATAATTTTAGAAAGGTCAAAGAGTCATGAATTTTTACAAGGAGTTGAATTGGACGGAAGTTTTAATCATTTCAGGTATCATTTTGAATATAATTTGCGAATTATTTGGAGAATTACTAACTATGCTTTTATCGCACTCCTCATTAGTTATTAAAAAAATAAAAAATAAAAGATAAAAATTATGTTTCGAATCCTTATGCCCTTAAAATAGAAGCAAAGCTTTTTGTACATTTTTTTTGTGAAGTGATATATAACTTGGGGTCATAATATTTGTACCCACCATTCTTGCTAAATGCTCCCACATCTCTACACATCCCACCCAAAAGGTATTTTGAGTGGATGCAGTAAGGATAGATGGTGGGTGCAAATAGCCTAGCTCGATAACTTGTCGTTTGACATGACAAGTTGTAAGTCACAAAAGAAAGAAACAAAAGCTTCCTTTACAAACCAACCCCCTTTAGAGTTTGCAAAGTGCCTATCACAATATGCTTGCATGTAGTCGATCAAATACCAAATCCAAAAAGGTTTGACAATACATTGAAGAGTAGCGTTCAATGGCCAACAGTTTGGCAAACATTTTGGCAAACACATTTTTCAAAACATGGGTTAGAGGTCTTGGAATGGGCTGATTTTTGGTGAGGATGATCTCTATGGTGAGGAGATCATCATCACCAAAAATCAGCCCATTCCAAAACTTCTAACCTCATCAAAAATGGTTTACAAAAAATGGACGGTTCACGATTTTTCAACTTGTAAAATGGGGCTAGAAGTTTTCGAATGAGCTGATTTTTGGTGAGGATGATCTCCTCACCGTAGAGATCATCCTCACCAAAAATCAGCCCATTTCAAGACCTCTAACCCATGTTTTGAAAAAGTGTTTGCCAAACTGTTGGCCACGGATAGGGACCCTACATTGAAAAGGGTCTGTGTACTTTTTGAAGAATCTATCAATCTTTTGTCAAAGATCTATTACTTTGATATAAAAGTTGATTACATCGCTATTTTGAATAAGTATATAAAGAGCTTTGATATTCTCATGCTTTTATAGATCTTTAAATATAACAAGATTAGTAAACTCCACTTCAATGGATAATTTGTGAAGTAATTGTGAACATATAGAATGAGTTTACCTTTCTCTAAATGTTAACAGAGCTATCACATATTATTGACAAACCATTCTTTAAGTATTGGTAGAATTTGTAATTTTTAAATTTTCTGCTGACATCACTATTTGTTGCAGTACTAACATGGTCAAACATTCTTGCGGTTTATGCTTTGTGGGTCTTGATGACATATCTAACAAATGTCTGGAAGCTGAATTTAGTCCATGCCACAGCAATTGTAAATATATCTCAGGGTGTTGCAAGTGTGATGACCATCGGCGTGTCCTTCCTTGTCGATACTTTAATTAGCAATTATTGGATGCTCTTACTCTCTAGTGTTGCCTTTAGCATTGTAAGTTCTTCATTGTTTATAGATTGTTTCATAGTTTAATTAATCAAATGTGGCTATTTACCCAAAATAAGACATTCATCGTAACCATCCAATATAATTATTGCATACGACATCGGGTTGATTTTCATAGTGAGACCTCCCCTATCTTTTTTTATCCTTTTTCGAATTGTTTTATCTTGGGTCGATAGAAAGGATGGTTATGATCATCTCATCAAGTTGATTTTACGGAAAAAATGATGAATTTTTTAATTAATCACTGATTATTTCAGAAAAAAGGGCCGCTTCATTGAAAAAGTTTTTTTTTTTTTTTATCTGTCCCTCCTCCTGATTTTTTTCAACCTATCCTACATCCAAAAATTTTCCCATTTTTTTTCAAGAGTGTCTTAGTTTACACCAAAATAATGATAATAATAATTGCAGAATCCATACCTGTCTATGGATATATGTAGAACTGAACTAAAACCGACCCGTTAACACTTAGGATTAAGCAAGAGCAAGTCTAGTTAATGGTTTGTAAATGCAGCTCAAGAGCAACTTGATGATTTAAATACATGATTATTGTAAAAACAGAGATTACGAGATTAGTAAAACAAGAAAAGATTATGAAAAAATCTAACATTTGTGCAGGGATTAGGCTTTCTATCGATGTCAACACCTCCCGTCCTATCTAAGGTGACAGGGACATGTAGCACATATGAGCCTGAATGCATTGGCAACGTGCAATTGATCCTCTTCTACACTGCATTAGCTTTAATAGCCATCGGTATGGCTGGTCACTTTGTCACATTAGGATTGTTCTTATCCGAACAAATTGTAGCCAGGCAAGGTGATGTAGTTGACGTTGTAGAGGAAGAAAGGCAAAGTGCTATTGCAGTATTGAGCATCATCGCAGTAATCCTTGTCCCAATGATAAGTGCCATCGCACTCCCTTATATTAAGCCTTGGTCCCTTCGTTTTGGGATTCCAGCAATATGTTCTGTGATTGCAACTCTTATTTTTGTGAGTGGATCGGGTTCCTATGTCATTTCCAAACCAACAGGGAGCCCCCTCACAATTGTGTTTCGAGTGTTCGTTGCATCGACGTTGAAGTTCCTTTGTCGCCTTCCAAGGGATGCTAATAAACTCTACGAGAGACGGAACATGTATGATGAATTGGTGCCTCACACCAATAGTTTCAGGTGCGAAATCTTCTTTTTTTTTTTTTAAATCCGACTTGAAGTGTCCAAATATAACTGTTTTAGAAAATAAAATTTATGCATGAAGATGCATGAGATACATTGTATCATTATCACCATATCTCATCACAAATGACATGTTGTGATGGAAAATTATGTAGTTAATATGTCAACTAGGTATCTTTTACCATGGGAATTATTGATGATTGAAGGAAAAAAAACATGTCCCTTAGAGATCAATATATATTTCTTAAGGTTAAATTTATAAGGAATCCCTAGAAATATCTTCCTATCTTTACCATACAAATGAGGTTGGTATATTTATTTATTTTTCTTTTTTACGATACTATAATAGCCTCAAAAATGACATATGAGTCTCTCCATTAATGACTAAGATGGGTGTACACTTCTAGAGATTCCCAAGAAGAATACATCTCAAGAAAACTTGTCACAATTTTCTAGGAATCTAACACTTATTTATAGGAAACATGGGTTTTAGCTATCTTCTTTTCTGTAATGGGAGGAAAACCCCAGATTTCCTCGGGATTAGTAGTCCTACCATCTCAGCTGTTCGTAACCTCATTTGAAGCTAAGATTTTCCAAAATTTTATCCATCCAATATAGGCATTAGTGTACTAACAAATACATAAACTCAATGAATTTCAGGTGCCTAGACAAGGCTGCCATCATATTCTCCTCCCAACCTCTACAAGAACAAGAAAAAAATAGATGGAGACTTTGTAGAGTCACAGAGGTGGAGGAAACTAAGATTACTTTACGCTTGATTCCTATGTGGATAACTTTCATTGCTATCGGGCTAGTGTTGTCAATTGGTAATACTTTCTTTCTCGAGCAAGCAAACCACATGAACCGTAAGGTTGGAAAATTGACAGTCCCTCTCCCAATCCTTTACATGTTCTATCACATGGCAAAATCGAAGGCTGTCGAATTCTATTACTCCATGGCAAGCTGTTGTAGTGAATCAAGACGTAAATATGTACCCGCAATTGGAATTGCTCTTGGGATGCTTTTCTCTATTTTATGTTGTATTACTGCTGCAAAGGTGGAGAATAGAAGGATATGTGTGATTGAGAAACATGGTTTAGTAGATAAACCTGATGAAAAAATCCCCATGACCATGTTTTGGTTGCTTCCACAATTTCTCCTCTTGGGGGTTGTAGATGGACTTGCATGTGATAGTGCCACATGTTTCTTCCGAGATCAAGTACCAGTCTCTATGAAGAACTATATAAGCATATTCGTTCAATGCGCGTTTGGAGCAGGAATCATTGGTGGTGTACTTTCAGTTTATATAGCAAGGAAGGTTAGTGAACGAGGAGGGCGATCGAGTTGGTTTGGAGAAACACTAAACCAAAGTAGGTTGGATAATTATTATTGGACATTAGCGGTGTTGAGCTCAATCAACCTTGCGATCTATGTTCTGGTTGCAATTTGGTATGCTTATAGGGAATCAGCTGTAGATGAGGAGGAATGGCCAGAGGAAGAAGATCCCATATATGATGATCAAATGTGGTGGTGTTGTTTGTAAATATGGGATGTTGTTTCATTTATGTTTGATTCTTGGTCAAACCATTAAAGGTTTGGACTCTGGTTTTATTCTCATTCTTGTACTCTCTTGTTTCACTTAATTGCTTTGGGTGTACTGTAATTAAATCAAATATGAATAAGGGTTCTCTAAATGATTTGATGTTCTTAGTTACATTTTCTCTCTTAGCCCACATATTGCCTCTTATTTATCGTTATTATCAACTGAAAAATGTCTTTAATTTATTTTTCATTATGAATCCTCCCTTTCGCCAATATTATCAAAGGCATCTAAAATTAAGGAGGAATCTATAGTGCTTTCGAATGAAAGAAAGGCATTTTCATAAAGAATCGATCTGACTACCCCACGTGGCAAACTCAATTGAATACCTGACATGACAAATTTGGGAACTGTAGATCTGCGCTCCTCGGGATACATGACTGCACTTCCCTATAAAAAGTGTATCTCGAGGGAACCATGTATCCCGAGGAGTGCAAATCTACGAATCCCAAACTTGTCACGTTAGGTAGTCGATTGAATATGCCACATGGGATAGTCAGATTATCACGATTCTTTCATAAATGATTCAAAACATAAAGTCTCAAATGTTTCCATCTATTTTTTAGGGTCATTGATAAATTTTCTTGAATTATCTTATTTTTAAGAGACCAATCGTATGCACTTAGAATAGATGATTGAAATATTCCTCTCACACCTCAAAACATGCCACGTAAGCCAACTCAACACTTAAATTGTAGCTTACATGGCATGTGTTGAGGTGTGAAATTAAGGTGAGGAAGAATTCAATCCTCTACCTTGGGTGCATATTATTTGAATTCTATTTTTAATGGGTTGTGATTGCAAGTTTGGCCATGTAGGCTTTTTTTTTTTTTCTTCGTTGGTTGGTAATTTTTTTCAACCTCTAAGGCCTATACATATTATTTATTCTTTAATGAAGTATTCTTACATTTATTGAGCAAAACATTTCCCTTCTTGAAAAACTCCCAAAAGATAGGATAAACAAAAGAGGGTTACTATTGCATGCCAACTTTTACTCATGCCACACAAATTCCTATATATTCTACGGTTAGATATATATATATATATATATGGGTCGGGTTCCTGCGACACACATATAGACAACGTGTTTGTCTTATATGGGCAAAAATGTTTGGAATGGGCTGATTTTTTGTGAGGATGATCTCTGTGATGAGGGGATCATCCTGGCAAAAAATCATCCCATTCCAAAACTTGTAACACTCGCACGTTACACGCACCTATTCCAAAATCGAGCTTACGTCTAACTAGGAGACCGGATGAGCCAGGGCCAGAACCAAGGCATATGGGACCTTCCCCCAAGCACGTTCAACACTCGCACGTTACACGCACCTGGTGAGTGAAGGAAAGATCTTGCGGGTGGTCCTGAGAAAATATTGCTCATGCTAGGTTTCAAACACACAACCTACAAACTCTAAAATTGTATAATAAATCTCTCTCTTTTTTTTATAAATACCCCTTTAATTTTATTGTCTTTTCTTTTTCAACACTCCTCTAACTTTATTGTTTTTACTGGGATTATCAGTGGTTTGGATCAAACCCAAAATTCAATCCATTATTCTAATCCAGAAACTTTGAGTATGGATCAATGTTTTAAATTTTGTTCAGGATCCAATTCAATAAGATTTCAATGTGGTGTATTATTGGATTAGATTTGGATCAACCATTTTCTAATATGATAATATGTTAAAAAGAATATAAATTATATATTTGTTAAGATTATATAAAATCGAGTTTGGCCATATCCAGACTTGATCCGATTGATAATGGATCGGATCTGGATCTTAATATTGAGATCCAATAAAAATCCGATGTGATAAGGGTTTGGTATGATCCAATACTTATAGGATCAATACCAATAATACCCTAAAATTTTGTTATCTTTCCTCTTTTACCTCTTTGATTTTTACCGCCAGGAAGACGATCGTGTTGTAGCGGCAGTGCGTCAAGTTACAAATCCAAAGTAAGACGAAAATAAGGCCTTTCCTTTCGTTTGTGTCCCGGAGATTTTCCAGACTTTCAGTATTACGAAGCTCTCCGGAAAATCTCTCTCGGGTTTTCGAAAGAACAGAAAGGTAAGATTCAAGAGAAGATTTCTGGAGAAAACGAAGGAACTCGGTTAGGGTTTATTAGAGACGAACTTGGGCTGATCTCAGCCGTTTATTTAACCTAGTGATGGACGTGATCAAGACGCAGCAGATCTCTGCGAAGCCGATCGAGAAGGTCATAGTTCATCCTCTCGTTCTTCTGAGCATCGTTGATAACTATAACAGAGTTGCGAGAGATACTCGTAAACGTGTTATTGGTGTTCTACTCGGGAGTTCATTTAAAGGAACAGTTGATGTCACCAACAGCTATGCAGGTTCGATCTTTAATCTCTTCTAAGAATATGAAAGGTTCCCCTTATTTATTTATTTTTATTTTTATTTTTTTAATTTTAGGTTAATTTTGTTTCCTTGTGTTTAGATCTGAATTGTTGCAATTTAGCTTCGATTAGGGTTTGTAACTTTTTGGGTTTGAGGTTGTGATACTTTATGTAGTCAGATTTGTTCAACATTACAGAAATTGTTGCACTTAAAAGGAAAAAAATCTTCAAATTGAGGTTTTTTAGTGTAGTGATTATGATTTAGGAATGTGTATGTAATTTGGAATTGGAAATGAGAGTTAGGGTTTTGCAATTTTGGCATTAGTACAAAATACAGTAATGGAATGGTCCGCAAGTTTAGGGTTTTGGTTACCCCATACATGAAATTAAGGTTTGAGGTTTATAGATATGGGTTTTGACGATGTTCAAGAATCTTAAAATTTGGTGTTTAAGACTCTTTAAATAATAAGATTCAGAACGGACACTTATCCTTTAACCAATCATAAAAGTGAGTGTTCTTGACAGTTGAAACATCAATGAATTCACCCTAACTATGTTAGATCATTTACAATGGAGCTAGTTGTGGGTCTGCTTGTGTTAGACCCACTAACGTATTTTTGTTTTTTTGTTCCAATAGACTAGTTGAAAACACTTTTTAGTGTGTCAGATTTTAAAGTTGTTTTTAGAGCAACTCCGATGGAACCGTTAGAAAACTACTATTAAAAGGTGTTAAAATGCCATTTCTTCCACATCAATCCCACTAAATGTTTCTTTTAATATATATATATATATATATAAAATTTTATTTTATTTTATTTTCGAATGGGTTGGATGCCAATGTGACTAGTTTAATTGCTAGTTATAATTAACATCTTTGAAGTCTAACACACTAAAAAGTGTTTTTGGCGAGTCCATTTGAGAAAAAAATGGAAGAATGTTAGTAGGTGTGACACAAGCAGGCCACAAATAGTTCTATTGTAAATACTCTTAATTGTGGCTAACAATTAAGCTAGGCACGTTGGCATTCAACCTATCCAAAATTTAAAAAAAAAATCATTTAATGGGACCGGTATGGAGGAAATAGGGGTTTTAACATGTACAATAGAGCTCATAGTTAGTTACAATAGATTTGTTTATTAGTGGATAGTAAATGTGACATTTTTTAGTGACTTTTTTAACAGCTCTATTTGAATTGCTCTTAGGATTTGGGTCTATTGCAGTGTTAAGTCTGGTGTCCTACGATGAAAGGGTTGGTTGGAGTACCAATAAAAAAGGGGGTTGTTTGGAGCAAATACAATAGAATTAGATTGGGTTCTAGAACCATTATTACAGGTCCAAGTGGTTGTGTTCCTATGATGATATCAAGAAGAATTTTGATTTTATGGCCGGTAGTGGATGGGATGTTTTATTGGAGATATGTGGTAAGGTGGTGTTCAAAGTGCCCAACATTATTACCATATATGGGTTAATTTTTGAAGATGTGGTTTGTGGAATACTCAAGGTGGTACTTGTGGTCATGGTTCAAAATATTAGAATGTATTGGACGATACTTATTAGTATCTGCTAAGACCAATATGAAGCATTGATTTCGAAACTTTCTATGTTTCTGATTGAATCCCTCTTTGTAAACAAAGGGAAATTTAAAGTTGTTCTCGAGATTCATAGCGTGATTAATTCCAATCCCTCTTTATGTGGGGGTTAAAAGGCGTGGGATCCACCATTGTATTTTATTATATAGATATTTAATATTTTTTAGCACAACATATATTAAAGAGAATCAAGAAATGGATACAAGGAGAGGTTTAGTAAACCTGCCCAAAGAAACGAAAGAAAAATAAAAGCTTTGAAAAGAGGGGGAAAAAACAATGGAGCAGCCCCTCTATCCCTTATTACAACTTACTCCGCTGTTTGACATACCGATTCTCATCTAAATATAAGTCTTCAAAGAAGAGACCCTTAGATTCCTTACAAATCTTACACCAAAAATATCTCAAGCCCATAGCAGAGATAATAACCTCATGAATCAAATGTTCTAAACCTTTAAGACACAAGAGTTTCTTTTGTTCCAGACCCCCCAACACATGAAAAATGGAGTAAGCCCCAAAGAATTCTCTTTCTCCATGCTAAAGCTATGTATTGCCAATATTTAAAAAGAGCTGAAAGAGATTTGGGGAAACACCAATATCAATTGAATAATAGTGTTAAATTAGACCAAATAGTGTGAGTGAAGTATCAACAAATGATTTGTAGTCTCACTACTGGATTTTCAAAGGAAACAAAAGTCAATTAAGGTGATACCAGGGATCAATGCTGCTTTTGAGGGAACTTTTGAACCCTAAATAGCAACACTATGAAAAAATTGAGTTGGAAGAAGAATCAACAAATGATAAAATGATCTAATAGAGAAAACTCTGTCCCTATTGATATGCCAAATCCCATGGTTTTATTTCTGAAGAATTATGGGGATGGAGATTTGGCTAATGAGATGGGACATTGCCTCAAAACTCCGAATCGTAGAACCTTTTTCGGGATATGAAGTCTCAGGATAACCCATCCACTACCCGAACCATGAATTCTTTGATCGACTGCCTCTTCTTAAAGGAAACAAAATAATAGGATCGGAAATACATATTTGAAAGGAGTCGAATCAGTGCAAAAGGCATGGACTTGGTGCATTTCCATGGTGCAATCCTAATGTTAATGGAAACTTTCATGTGCCACCACCAACCGTTCTAGTGTACCAATGTGCCTACAACTTCTATGCACATGTCCTTAATAACATCAATATACTCACTCAAACTCCCTTTTTCTTTCTCTTCTGTTGGTTAATTTGTTTCTGCCTTACATTACATGCTGCTTTCCAGATGAGTGTCGATATCTTGCTTGTCAGGTATAGCTTGGTTTGGTTGTGCAACAGAGCACGACTTGCAGCAAATATTTCATTGGCTCATATTTTATAAAAATAACACATTCTTCAAATTTGGGAGTATCATGTTGAAAAACATCTAGTTAATAATAGCTTGGACTTATCCAAAATAAAATAAAATAATATAATAATAATAATAGCTTGGACACCATCATTCTCCCAATTTATCGACTACCTTTCTTTCCTGATAGGTTTTTACTCATCCACGACCTGGTTTCTAAAGGCTGTTATTTTGTGTGATAAGATGCATTGATTGCTGTTGTTGCTAAATGTTAGAATCTCAAATTTGCAGTACCTTTTGAAGAAGATGACAAGGATCCAAGCATCTGGTTTCTTGATCACAACTACCATGAATCAATGTTCTCCATGTTCAAGAGAATAAATGGTATTACTTTCTTTTGATACTAATGAAGTTTCTCCAACACACTTGTGTTTCAGGTATGGTGTCTTCTTTCCTTTTATGACCAAATTGATTAATATTTGTTTCAGCCAAGGAGCATGTTGTAGGTTGGTACAGCACAGGTCCGAAACTGCGGGAAAATGATCTGGATATTCATGGATTATTTCATGAGTAAGTTTATTTCTAAAAGAAACAGATTTATTGCAGGGACCGTAATAAAACCACATCATGCATTATCTTGCCTTATGTGTTCTTGTTCCCCTTGTTTACAAAGTCTTCCGTTTGTTCTGTTATTCAAATTTAACTAGTCACATTTTGCTTGATTCCACTGCTCAGTTGGAATGGGACCTTCTTCAATATAAACATGAAGCTTGAATGTCTGGATTAGGGGAGAACAGCTGAAATGTATATAATTATCAGTCTTCTCTATTGGGATTCAAATAGGATCCGAATCGGTTGGGTAAAGATTTGATTCAAATACTAGGATCCAAATCGTAAGTCATAGAATTTTAACTCACTACTGCTGTTACAGATTAGTAGAAAATTGTAGGAGAGAGCATGCAAACTAAGGTGTATAGATGATTTGATTACTTACTAATAGACCTTTTATAAGAGTATTCATAGTTATTTGTGTGCACCAATAGTGTCATTGGGCACGCAAGCTGCTCCCATTTTTATGTATTATTTAACTTGTAGAGTCTTTATACCGTGAAACGACATTTATGCTAGAAGGTCTCACTTAACCTATATAGGAAATATTTATCTGTTAACTGAGACATGTTTATGAAACAAATAATTATAAATCTATACCCAAAACATGACTACAAAAGCCTTTTAATTGCTTATGATAGTTGGTCTTTAGACATGTTCTTAGTTTCCAATTTTCTAGTAATCTTATTTGAACACTGATGTTATGTTTCAGATTTCTAGTTTATCATATTACTCTTTTAACTATGTGTGGGATACTGGGATTATAAAAAGAAAATGGAGTAATGGTCCTTGTTTGTATTAAGTGTGTGTCTCTTCACTGTGTGAATTTAAATTAAACCTTGGATTGTTCTTTTTCTTTTCTTTTTTCCCCATTTTTTTTTAAGTTCATTTTGATATTGCAGCTACGTTCCCAACCCTGTGTTGGTCATTATCGATGTCCAACCGAAAGAGCTGGGAATACCAACTAAAGCTTACTATGCTGTTGAGGAGGTTAAAGAGGTGAGAAAATCAATTACTTTTCAATATATGCCGTTCCAAGCCTTTTCCCCCTTTTTTCATTGGTTGTAAATGTTTTCAACTGACCCAATCGTGTAGAATATTGACATATTATTAAAAAAATAATCTTTTCTATATTTTTTAAGTGTTAGAAACTATTCTCCATGTGTACTTACATACTATGAGCTTAAACAAATATTTGCCTATGGTTACAGAATGCCACTCAGAAAAGCCAGAAGGTGTTTGTGCACGTTCCTTCAGAAATTGCTGCTCATGAAGTTGAGGAAATTGGTATGCTTTTTAGAGAAAAAAAAAAAAAAAAAAAAAACTGTTATATCTGTTTGACAGTTTTCTTTTCTTTCCTCTATATTGGATATGAAGTAAATGCAAGTTTTTGGACTAACTTGATCCTTGATTTTTCAATCCTGAGTGCTTTTTCTGTGTCATCCTTCATTAGGAGTGGAGCACTTGCTCAGGGATGTGAAGGATACGACCATTAGCACACTAGCAACAGAGGTTTGTTTCTTCACAGACCCAATTCTTGTCTACTGTTTCTTATTTGAAAATTTCAATGCATCAAAATGTCATATAGAAATGAATGCTTGTATTCTTTAAATGTTTTTAACATTTACATTAGGTTCTCTTTTGTCCTGTATAGGTTACCGGAAAACTTGCAGCTTTGAAGGGGCTGGATGCACGACTTCGAGAGATACGTGGTTATCTTGATCTTGTTGTCGATGGAAAGCTCCCACTAAATCATGAGATTATGTACCATTTGCAGGTACACTTTTCTTCTTTGTACAAATTTTTTTTTTTTAACTTCCTAATGCTTAGTTTATATTCCTTTTTGAGGTATGACCATGATCTGTGTTCTCTGACATTGGTTTCATGTTCTAATTTGTTGATTTAATTCACTGTCCCTTAAAAAGGTCTTGTACCCAATCCCCGCACACCGAGTCTCAGTCTTACCTTTTTTGAGTCTCAGTCTAAACTGATCTCATCTTTTATCAAGTAAAATCTTAGAAGATTTCTTTCTTTCCAAACAAACTGAGAGACACAATTTGATCCTTTTTAAAGACAGGTAAAGAATTTTCTGGGTTTAAAGAAAATTCCCTTTGCCCTGCTATACAATAATGTCTGACCTTGTAACTTTGTTCTTCGTACTTGGGGCTTGAAGTTGCATTCAGATTCTGATTTTATGTTTGAATTCTTATCAAAATACTTCCTTGCAGGATGTGTTTAACCTACTTCCGAATCTCAATGTGTCTGAGTTGATCAAAGCTTTTGCAGGTAAAGAAACGCCATGGGCTTTTTTTTTTTTTGTTGTTGCATTTTTTGGCTGGTCTATCCGATAACTTTTTGGATCATTGATGTCTTTTTACCACTTCACATGCAGTGAAAACAAATGATATGATGCTGGTTATCTATCTTTCTTCCCTCATTCGGAGTGTTATTGCTCTCCACAACCTCATCAACAACAAGGTGGTGTGCTTTCTCCTTAAATTAATTGGTCTTTTTGGTCAAGTGCATCCTTTAAACATTAATTTGCATTTACCAACTTATGTTATTAGTTTGAATTTCCTAATTACTTACTAACTAATGCTTGAAAATTTTATTTAATGAGAACTTGATTAAGTTCATAAGCGTTCCTTTTTATGAAAATGTTGGATATAATCTAATGAATTCAAGTATGTGAGTTTGATTTCAGATGCTCAATAAAGAACATGAGAAAGCTGAAGATTCAAAGCCAACTGCTATACCAGCTGTGGCTGGGAGCTAGAATTGGGGTTCCATTGAGCTTGAAGTTTCTGCCATTGAAGAGCTCAACTTTCTAGTGATAAGAGAGTAAGACAATCAGATGTTTCTCCTCGGCGAAGTGTTGAGAATTTTGTATTCCAAGTCAGATAATAGAGAGGAGGGATGAAGGGATCATTGCTCAAAATCTTTCATTCCCTCTTTTACTTGTTCGGATAATATTTATGAACTCATTTGTATTTTGTTAAGCCGTGTATTATTTCAAATACCCTTGGATAATACAAATTAAACATCTGATTGGTATCTGAACTCAAAACTCGTTGCCTTTGTTATTTGATGCTTTTTCTCGTTAAAGTTTGTTTGAATTTTCATTGATTGAACACGATTATTTTCTATTGTTTATAATTAATAGGTTGTGCTTGGTAATGAATATTGACTTCTTAACACAATTTAGGTTGCATCGTGTACTGTGGCCTATTTCGAAGCTTTGTGGGAATTTTCTTCACATGGTGGAAACGCATCATTATTTAACTCTCGCATCGAAGGGTTCATCTAATTGTCAGAAAATATGTATCTTGGTTATGCTATATTTTTGTTTAGTACATAAAGTGAACGTTGCCTGGTACATGATTTTCTCAGGAATGCACATCAAGAAGGTTTCACTTTCTTGATGTTGGGACATCAACGCTGATTTTCCCGGGGGGCTATTGGTTACTAAAAAGCTCTCTGACTTGAGGACTTTTTAAGTGAGTAATGCAAGGACTCTTGTTTAACTATTTATTTTAATCATAACACATTCTTTCACGTTGGTATGTGTTATTAGATGCAATTATGCTGTAAATACACTAAATTAGATCGAATTAAAGGTTGTCGTTCGAAAGGATTGCATATATATATATATATATATATTAGGTCTAGGTCGCATTACATTTTTGTAGAGATTTTTTATATCATTTGAATATTCATTTTTCCAAAGATTTCACTAATTCAAAGGTATTTTTTTTCCAACTAATGATAATTGGACTCCCTTTTTTCTATACTTTCTGACCTAATAGTGTACAGAGCCATAAATCTTTTACTTGTGTATCCCAAAACAAAGGATCTATGATTTTGTGAAGGGAGCATACAAGTGTACAAAAATGGGAGTTAGATTCTCACAACTCTTCTTTTTTTTTTTTTTTTGGGGAATATATTTACTTCTGATTTATTTCACAATGTGTTGGTTGAAACATTATGACAAATAGCGATAAAAACTAGCATTAATCAAAATATTTAAATCAAAGAATAAGTCATATTTGATTGTTCAAAAATCGGTAAACATTCTGGTATGATCTGATATTTTCAAAAAAAACAAAAAGAAACAAAGGTCTTATACCATTAACTATAACCATTCATAAATGCATCCCCCATAGTAGTGTAGTTAAGACTTACGATACAAATTGTTATAAACCTAGGTCTAAGGGGCTGTTCGTTTGAATTTCAAAAATCAGTTCTTTTTGTTTTTTAGTTTTTAAGTCTAAAAAAAAATAAAAAAATAAAAAAAACCGATGAACAATGTTCGTTTGGACTCCCCACGACTAACAACAGACGCCGAAAAACAACTCTTAAATAAAGCCATGTAAGGGAAGGCTTCTCGATTGGGCTTTTGCGCAGAGCTAGTTAAGGAAAAAACGATTTATATAAAAATACCGAAATACCCTCCATCTTTTTTCGAATTTCCAACGAAAATGTTAACCAAAAAACACTTTCATTTTATCGATTTTGAGGCTTTCAGCACAGGTGGCGTTACCTCTCTGTAATCTCTTCTTCTTCCCCAAAATTACTCCTCTCTGTTTGCTGTTTGCTGTGAACAAGAAGAAGAGGAAGGAGGAAGAACTCGGCTTAACTTCCTCACGAAGTAGGGAGCGGCAGGGGGACGAAGCGATTCGCAGCAAAATCCCACTTCGAACTCCATGTCTTACGCGAAGAAAGAGTTAGATCCGATTTGAGATTCAAGAGATTCCGATTCAACTTTTACAATATCTTCTAGGGTTTTATCATCGTCAACTCTTCTTCCTCTACTTCAACCGAAGACTCGGTTGCAAGAGACAATCGATAAGGTGTGGAACGAAGGAGGCGAACTCGAGTAGAAGACGACCTGAGGTATCCTCTCTCTCTTCTGGTTTTTTTCAAAAAATCTGAAGAGTATCATTTGAAATTGAGTAAATATGTTGAAATTGTGAAATGAGTTCAGTTTTTAGTGTGGATTTGTTCTTATTAACTGCGGTGGTTTTTTTTTTTTTTTTGTAATTGTATTTTTATGGATTATATGTGAAAAATTGTAGGTTGAAATGTCAAACAGTTTACAGTTCTGTTTTAGACATGGGTTTCTAACGATTGATTCATGGGTTTTGTGTAGATCGATTTGGAAGATTTGCACAAAATTCAATGTAGTTCGATTTGTAGAAAATAGGGCTGAAATTGTGAAATGGGTTCAGTTTATATGATTTTCCCTCTTGTGGTGTTATGTTTTTCAGTTTTTGAACTCCCAGTGATTGAACATTATACTAGTTTCAGCCTTGTCTGAAGATTTTTGTTGAAAACCAAAACCAGTATTAGTTCTGAGGGAGTGAGTGCTGATTTTTTTTTTTTTTTTGGTATTGGAATGAAAATCTAGAGTTTACATTCTTCCAGTGTCTTGCTCATCGGCTGCTAGTCCGGGCCTTCTTAAATGTACATTTTGCTTCTACTTTATACTTCACAGCCTGGAAGTGTTCCTTGAGTTCTCTACCAATTTTTTCTTCTTCTTGTACACTGTTCATATTATTTTGGTTTCAGATGTTAGTTAATTTCTTCCTAGGATTGTTTGTTGAACTTTGTGGAAAATTTTGTGAATATACCGATCTTTGCTGACTGCCAAGTATTGGTAGGGTCTTAGGAGTGAAATCTATACTGGAGAGAATACACTAGTAACCAATATCTTTCCATCTACCTCTAAGAACTAATTTGTGTAATTGGAAAATTCTGGTTCCCACTTTCTTAAGAAAATGTAAAGCTATGAAATCTGTGATTTCTCTCATTTAAGTTCAACAATTGGGATTAAAGAGTCCAATATAAATTAACCGTGATAATTTCATCATCAATATAATCTACATCATAAAAGGGAAGTTTAGATTATGCGAGTATGTAGAAGAGATTAGAGTAATAGGTCACATGTGATCTAGTTTTCTTCTCAATTCTAATCATTGTTTAGCCTAGGTGCTTTTACTCTTGCTCATCATGCGTCTTCAAGGCAATTGTCTTGGCTATCCCATTACAAAATCCATTAAAATATCAATCTATGGGGTTGTTGGGACTGGTAGTTGCAAGTGTGGCCTCATGTTTTATGTTGGTCCTTTAGACACGGAAATTCGACATTTGGTTGCGTATCACTAGGGGTGTCAATGGATAGTCGAAATCCGAATTCGAAAAATCGGATATTAGTCGAAATTTTCGGATATCAGATTCGGATTCGGATGTCATTTTAACATTCGAATGAGTTTCGGATACGAATTCGGATATTGCGATATCCGATTCGATAATATCCGCTCCAATAATAATACATATATTATATATTTATGTTTTACAACAAAACCTTATATATGTAAATATCTAGTGTATGTATTCGTGTCATACAGCAAAACTTATTTCAAATCTTTATCTTCTCAAAACGACCTTCATCTCTAAACACCAGACGACGTTAATGGTGGGTTTCCATTTCGATTGAACTCCGTTAGCACCATTTTCTCCGGCCGGCGAGCATTAGGTACCTACTCTCTCTCTCTTTCTCTCTCTCTCTCTCCGATCTGAACCAATCGGAGTGATTTTTTGAAGGAAATATGTGGGTTTCAAGTTCAATTGTGCGAACTCCGACACGTCTACTCCGGCCGGCGAGCATTCAGGTACATACTCTCTCTCTCTCTCTCTACAATCTAAACCCGCCAAAGTGATTTTTCAGATGAAATCCGTGGGTTTCGACTGTGCGAATTCAATCGGTCGGATATTATCGGATATCCGATATATATTTTCGGATTCGAATTCGAATGTTTGTTAGAGATATCCGATCGGATTCGAATTCGAATTTGGATAGTATTTTTTTTTTTATTCGAATTCGGATATAGTAGTATCCGATCGAATACCTATCCATTGACAGCCCTACGTATCACGTCGCATCCTTCTTCATTTTAGCCAAAATTATTTTTCAGCTTCCATAAGCTATGTTTTGTTGTCTTACTGTGACAGAGTATATATATGGTTTTATTTGGCTACGTTTTAAGTTTTAATGACATAATTTTTTTATACTAGTTGTCAACCTCTCACAACCCTTCTACATCTTGGTTTGATACCATCAATTCAATCCTAGAGCTTGTAGGTAGAGATGAATTCATGACGTTGCAACTCCTATGGTCATATGATATCACCAATGTACGCGTTTATTATACAATGCTTAATGAAGAATTCCATTGTAACTAAATCATAAAATAGTGGAACCAAAATAATGGCAATGCAAGAATAATTGAGGAATGCGTTTAAAATAGGCATCAGTCATTAACACCCATTGGAAAGAACTTGTATGCTTCGCATGGTTTCAATCTACACTTTGCACTAGTAACCAAGAAGAAATCGTTGTTTGAAAAGATCTCTAAAGATGTTTTTGGATACGGAACTTAGTAGGGATTTCAGATGTGATTACTGATATTTGTTCGATTGGTTTATACAGGCAATTTTTTTAAAAAAGGTGTAATTCTTGCAGTTGAGAAGCATATCAATCCATTGCTGGTTTGTTTCTCTCTTTTTTATTTTTATTTTTTCATTTTATTTGTTTAAACTTACCTCACATGTGAAATTTATATAAGATAAATGCAAATTTATGTAATTATTTGTTTTATGAATTTATTGATTATTCCTTATCCATTATTTTATTTTTAAATGAATATTTAAGTTGTCAAATGCCAAGACAAAAAGTAACAGAACCAAAAGAAACAGAATCAAAAATTGATTCCGCAAGATGGACACCCTATCTTCATAAGATTTTGTTTGATATCTGCGTAGAATTGGTTAAGAAGGGAAAAAGACGACCCGATACTTCATTAGATGTATCGGGGTATTTATCTCTAATGAAGCAATTCTAGACAACAACGGGGCTTAGTTACATTAAGAAGCAACAAAAGAATCACTGAGATAAAAGTAAAGTTATGCGGGCTAGATGGATTAAGTTAAAAGTTATGTTAGATTGTATATTATACAGGTATTTTTTTTATCAGGAAAATTTCATGTCTATTTTTAAAAGGAGATGCTGTCGAAATTTCAATAGAATTATAAAATTTATAAATTTATTTAAATTGAAAATATTTTTTATAATTTTTTAATATAAATTTATTTTATATATATCTAGTGTAATTATATATTTATTAAGGTATTCTGGTCATTTTACAAGAATCCAGCAATAAAAAGCTGTCAAATGAACAGGCTTTTCTGGCTTTTGTGCTTCTGTAACGAATAAGCTTCTGCTGGATATGGCTTTTCAAGCTCTGGGCTTCTGCTAACGAATAGATCCTAACTCACCATAAGATTCTAAAATCAGATAAGTGCCCAAAAATTCAATTAATAAATAATGTGTCTAGTTAAGGGCATACGTTAAAGTGCAATAAATACACTTCGAAAATTGGATTTTATACCTAAAATGACATTGAATTTTTTTATTGTCAAAATACCCTCAAATTCCAATTTCCAAAGTGTATTTATTTAACTTTAAAGTGGGTACAAGTTAACAAAATCCTTAAAGGTATTTTAGTATTAAAAAAAAAAAATTTTGAATAGTCTTTGTAGGGTAGGGGTGTCAATGGGTACCCATTTAACCGAAACCAGAATCGAAAACTTCGGATCCGATTCCCCTTTTATTGGAACTGATTAAAGTCGAGTCTAAAATGGGACCAAATCGATAGGAATTGGAACCATTAGGTTATATCCAATGGGTACTTGTGGGTACCCAAAGTCGATTTATGCCATTATTTCTTTTTATACTGTAGATGATTTAAAGTCTTCTTTTATTTCAAAAATAGCGCATATTCTATAAAGTTTTTCAATTTTTCATTAAACAGTATGGATTGGAGTCTAAAATGAGCTCTCTGCTAAAATTTATCACTTTTAAATAAGATAATTTTTTTATTTTTGAAAAAAAAATCATTAACTTATATATTTAGTATAACAAATTTTAACTAAGTTAATTTTTGTAGATAATATGCTAATTTTTTGACAATGATCTGAAATATTTTTCTTCTCATTTGATTCTTGAGAATTGGAACCAATGGGTACCCATGTTTTTTAGTGATTCTGGTTCCATTTATTTTGGAATCGGATCCGAATCCGACAAGAACCGAAACTGATACAAATATCAAGATTATGGTTCTAAGTTCCTTAGGAACTGAACCGGAACCAACCCATTGACACCCCTAAGTCTGGGTACAAAATTTAATTTTCAAAGTGTAGTTGAAGTGACCTCAAGATTGGACCTCACATCGCACATCTTGACGTGAATGTGTATGGAACGAATGAAAAAGTATATATGGTTCCTATCCACTTTCTCATCAAGAAGTGTGATGTGAGATACAAGATTGAGGTCAGGTGCCCTAACAAAACCCATAAATTATAAATTTGAATATTTGATATTAACTTTTTGAGGCGTGATAATCTGACTTAGGCATGTGACATAATCAACTTACTTGACGTAACAGGTTTGGAAACCATAGATTTCTCCGAGATACAAAACTGCACCTTTTTATAGGAACCGTAGTTTTGTATTTTGAGGAGGGCGCATCTACGGTTCCCGACCCTGTCACTTCAGGTAAGTCGATTGATTTGCCACGTGCCTAACTCAGACTATCAGGAACTCTTAACTTTTTTTAGTTCTCTAAGTGCCTCCCGAATCTCCGTTGCATTTTAGTTACCTTTTTTTTTTTTTTTTTTTTTTCAGTTAACGTATTTGAGCCTCTAAAACTCTTAACGTGTTTTTTTTTTTTTTTTGTCTTTTTTCGATCTATTTGAGTTAAGCTGTGAAGAAATTAAATGGAATTAGGGTCAGATCATTCCTTTTTACTTCTATTTTCTCATTTAATTTGAATCTATTTCTTCTCTTCTGTTTGAATTCTTGACTAAGAAGGTTCTTCTGATTGATCGAATAAAATCAGATTCTTGAAGAGGAAGGAAAGTGAGAAGTTGCAGCGTTAGATTCGATGGACTCCTGTGTTCCTTGAGGAAGAAACAAACAGAACCACTTTAACCATGGAGGGTTCTTGATCTTGATAAAATTTGATTGGTAAATTTCGTTTTTCTCCCAAACTCTTCTATCTTTGATTCAATGTTTGCGCTTAGAGCAACTTCTATTGAATTTCATGGATGTTTCATCAAGAAACCCTAAATTCTAGGTTGATTAGGGTTTTGGAATTCGTGGAGCTTATTAGGTTGCTTTTCCCTCTTTGAGTGGAAAAATTCACTCATGCATTTGTTGATTCCTATAATTAGTTTCCAATTTTTTTTCCTAAATTGGTTTTGCTCTGTTTGATTTTTCTGAATTTTGATGGTTTACTGTGGGGGTTTGCTCATTTGATTCTGAGCAGTTTATTAACAATTAGAGAGTAGATGGTGGGACATAATGGGATCTAGTTCCCATGGTTTCTATAGAAATATATAAATCTCAGGATTTCTGTTCAAATGAAATTAAAATCATCTATTACATCCTTTACATTATATCATAGGTCGTCCTTATCATAAGTTTTTTTATTAATAAGTGGAACTCAAGTCGTGATCATCATCATCATAATCAAAACCTTATCCCAAAAATCTGGGATTGGCTTTATAAAATCTTGTATGAAATGAAAAAGCGATTCCATGAAACCAAATAACTAAGTTTGTAGAATTCCTACTAGAGTTTTAGGTATGATAGTAATATAATTTAGTTAACATGTTGATCATGTGTTTTGCAAGCTATATCACTGTTACATTGGTTGTTGACCTCTCTCTTTGTGTTTCAGCTTGTTAGTCCTCTAAAGTTTCAGGAGTTTGGGCTTTAGAGTTTTAATGGTTGGCATTCTGGTTTATGGGTTAATAGTATTAAACGAATTTTCTATATTTCCAAATTCTTTAATTCGTTGTCTGTCAGGATAAGGATACGTAAGTCCTGATTTGAAAGAGATTTTGACCCATTTGATACTATAATTTTGGTCTTAAGGTCAAAAACTATGGCTTTAAGTCTTAGTTGCATTCTTGCAGATCCAGTTCAGTTTGTATTGAAGCCAACAGCACTATATTCAGATTTGGCTTTGGTGTTAGTTGCTGGAAAGAACTTGGGGAAATTCTGAGAAAGCCGGTGAATGCCAAGTGAATTGTAAGTTGTACGTGATTATATTTGTAAAGTTAGTGTGTACCAATGGAGAATATGGTGGAAGAGAATCCATCTCCCTCCCGACCCAAATGGAGAAAAGTAGCATACGGAGGGATGCAACCTGGATACGATGACAACTATACAGATGAGTCTTTTCTCGAAGGTATGGTCATGAATGCCAATGTTGTGAAGCGGGACATGTTGAAGGTGATGCAGGACTCGGTTTCCATCTCACAGTATCTATGCATTGTTGCTCTTGTAGTTTGTGTTTGGACCTTTACATTGGGGTCCACTATCAGCGAGGTTTCTCTCTTGTTGCTTGACGCCGGCCTTTTAGGTGCAGGTTTCTTAGTACTCCTTCTAACTGCAAAAACTCTTTCCCTTCACCTTCTCTTCCGTTATCTCCTCAACATATCTTTCTTCATTAGCGGCTTATATGTCTTGGCACCTATCTATCACACCCTTACTAGGTCTATCAGCTCCGACTCTATTTGGGCACTCATAGTCTCACTTCTCATAGTTCATCTCTTTTTGCATGACTACTCTGGATCCACCATAAGACCTCCCGGGGCTTTGACCAATCCAACCTTGACCAGCAACATCTCTTTAAATGCTTCTATCGTGGCCTCAGTTCTAATTGCTTCTCGTCTCCCATCAAGGCTCCATGTGTTTGCTATCGTGCTTTTCTCCTTGCAGGTCTTTCTCTTTGCCCCTCTTGTCACATATTGCATCAAGAAGTACTCTTTCAGACTGCACCTTGGATTCTCGTTTGGGTTAATGGTGGTGACCTTGGGGTTGGTGTTTACAGTGGACCGATTACTATTTGCACTGTTGTTAGGTCTATTGATTTTTGTCACAGTCGTGTGCCCATACTGGCTTATAAAAATTCAGGAGTACAAGTTTGAGATCAATGGTCCATGGGATGAAGCTAAGCTTTGCTTCGATATAACAGAGTGAGATCATCATAACCCATCTCTTTCAGAAAAGCTTTAATTGTTATGGGTTGCTGGTACCGGATATTCAAGTCTGTCGTGGTATTACTAGGTCCAAGATGCCTGGTTCATCTGTCACATTTTTTTGAACTTGTAAAATGGAGTAACAGTGAAGAAGCTAGACAAAGCTGATGAATGGGATGGTAGGTTATCTGATCCAGTTGAAACAATAAACTTGTAAACATCACTGAAATTAACCCAATATTTTGGTTTAGTTTTGCACAGTTTCTCCTACATGTTTAGATGTACAATAATTTGTATAAAGCATTGTAAAATAAAATATGAGAGATTCTATTGACACATCAACTTTTACTTACAAGACACCAATCCTTGTGAAATTAAATAGTTGTGTTATGAGTAGAAGTTGGTGTGTTAATATAAGCTTTCTAAAATATCCATTGATGTTAATGAATGGGATTTTGTTATGGGCAATGTTCAAGAGCCAATTATTTGGGCAATGAGTTTTGTCTTAGGTGGGTTAAAATTTTTGGAATGGGCTGATTTTTGGTGAGATCATCTTCACCAATGATAGCCTAACCAAAACTTCTAACCCTATGCTTACACGACCAAGAATTGTGGACCGTCCATTTTTTTTTAAATCCCTTATGATTGGTTTAGATGTTTCTGAATGGACTAATTTATTTTTGAGAGTATGATCTAATATGGTATAAAGATCCATCCTCATAAAAAATCAGCCAATTTCGAAACTTCTAACCCATGCTGGACAAAGTTGGTCAAATAATAGCGGTCGGACATGACCCTTTGGTTATAAACATAAATTTAACAGTAATTTGAATGAAACTTTCAATAATAGCACACCATATGCCCTAATCATGTGGAAACTTAATTTAGTTGTAGGACCCAAGAGACACTGAAATATTTGACCTTAGATCCATGAAATTATATTTGTTATACATTGAGTAGAAACATAAGGGATATTCTTAAGAATATGTCCAAGATATTCAATTGGGAGAGTAGCCTCCGTAAGGGTTAACTTGTAATTACGTGCCGTACAAAGAAGCTTTTCCACGTACGCGTCACACTGAATCACTGATTGGGGTGTAGAACAAAATTTAAATTTGGGAGTTTTGTGGTCATCTTTTTCAGGTCTTTGGCACAGAAGAAACAAAGATTATTGTTATTTACATTAATATCAACCCAACTAAGAGTAAACTTCTTACTTTTTGTACTAATAAAAGACAAGGCAATGAGGGCAGTTTGAAATTTTCAAAATTTTAATGTCCTCCTGAGGTTTTGAATTGTTAATGGATTAGATTCAGATTGGATTGGGTTGGAACTGGTACCACTCAAATAAATATTGAATCCAACTCTTATAGGATCAAGTTTTAATAAGATCTCAATATTAAGATCTAAACTCCATCCAATAAAAATTAGATTAGAATCTCGTACGAAACTGAGTCATCTCGATATCATTTACTAATGAGATGGATTAACACGTCTAAGGCTTCACACCACCATCTCACAAGATAAACTAGATCACTTGATATTTTAAAATCTTGGTCAAGTTTTCAATTAAGTAAATTGAGATTTTTTATAATTTGATTAAAATGATTATTATTTTTTCAAAACATGAGCAACTTATATCCAAATTCCAATTTCGATACATTGTTCATTTTAATTTCTAAAATATGTTTTTCCAGTGAATTCATCACTTTTATAATCAACGAATTCATTAATAACTCACAATTAAAAGCACTGATAAAACAAAATCGTTAGTATTTTATCAACAAATTCATAGATTATAAAAGTGACAAATTCACTGTAAAAGCATGTTTTAGGAATTAAAATGAATAGTGTATCGAAATTGAGATTTATTTATATTCAACACACGAAAGGGAGATTCACCCATTCTTTTTTGGAGTTGCTATTGGCACCCCAACTTTTATTTATCACATTCTAATTTTTTAAATTATTTATCACACTCCAATTAAAAATTAAAACACACTCTTCAAACATTGCAAATGGGGCTTAGACTCATAGTTCAGTTGGTTTGACATATTACAAAACAGCTTTGTGGTCATGGATTCAAGTCTATAAAAAATAAAAATAAAAAAATAAAATTATAAGGTTTGGCTCAAATCTTTATTGCAACATTACAAGCATTATAACTCTAGATCAAACAATTTTGGTATTTTTTTACAATTATGATTAGGCTCATATAAAATCCTAAACTTAAAAAAAATAATAAAAAAATCTAACAATTTTTTTTTAGAGAACAACTTTTGACACAAACTTTTATTTATTCTCAATTATTCACTTTTTTTTTTTATTGGGTAAATCTTCATTTCGTGCGTTGAATATAATGTAATTTTGAGTTTAGTACTGTTCATTTTAATTTTCAAAACATATTTTTCAGTGGAAAAACATGTTTTTGGGAATTAAAATGAACTAAATCGAAATTTTGACATAAGTTGTGCCCATTTTGGGAAATATTTCTTTTTTATTTTTAATTGAGGTGTAATAAAAAAAAGTTAGGGTGGCAACAATCGTTCTCTTTCTTAAGAGGGCTAAATAATAGAATTATCTAATATGATTTTATGACCAAACATCTTCTAATGGCATATGCTTATGTACTCAGAGCAAAGAAGGATTGTTTCCAATCCTTCCATGGTATATGCTCATATACTCTCCATTGATTCTCTCACTGTCGGAGAATATCCACTCAGAGAGACAGAGACTCCTCTAATTCACTCTATCACGCATCTCCTACAAAAATAATACTCAATCAACCAGACACCCCATCATGACTTCTCTCTCTATAAATCCTTCTTTATCTCCTCCCCCTCTCTGTGGCACCACCTTCTCTTCTTCCTCTTCTCTTAAATTCTTTCCTTCAGCCCTTAATGTTTCCTGTCTTCATCATCATTCAAGAAGAAAATCGAAAACCATTCGTTTACTAAGCACAAAAACGCGTTTTGTGCAATTTGTTGAAGTAAAAAGAGGGAGAGAAGTATCTGTTGCAGGAAATAACAAAATGTCCATTACAGAAGTGAGAAATGAAGAGGAAGGAGAAGAGGGTTCTCCTAGTTTGGAGGACATAGAAGGGTGTTCAGAAGGGAATTCGAAACCTCGACGAATTGCTCTCTTCGTAGAGCCTTCTCCTTTTGCGTGAGTGTCTAATTGAGCAACGGGTTTTGTTTTATTTAGTTTTAATTTGATGGGTTTGTAATTTTAGAGGTGATTTTGATTTGGTTCTTTGATATTTAGCTTTCCTCCCATTCAAGTGAATTTGTAGTTTAAGCTATAATTTAATTGGTTATAAATTAGACTCAATGGGTTTGATAAATTAAGCTTAAAATTTCTGTGGTTTTGTAGTTTAAGCTATAATTTAATTGGTTATAAATTAAATTAAATGGGTTTGATAATTGAGCTTCAATTTACTGTGTTTTTGTAGTTTAAGCTATAATTTAATTGGTTATTGTAGAAATACTGAATTTTTATTGATAATTCTTGGATGAATCTTACAAAAGCCCCAAGAGGGTATTTATAGACATTACATCAACCAAGATATATGAAAACTACCTAATATAAATATTCTAGAATATCCCAATTGATATATTCTAAATATCAATATATATTCCAGAATATCCTTCATCACAACCTTCCATTTGTGATGAGATACACTAACAATGATACAGTGTATCTCATGCATCTTATTCTCTAACATCCTCCCGCAATTGCATGGTCCTTTGAAAAAGGAATATGCAATTGGTTTTGTTGAATAATTGCTTGATCTCATTAATGGATATATTCATTGATCATCGAAGTGCAAATCATGCTTGCTAGTGGTCATCGTCTGTCTATTAAGTCCATCACTGTCGCATCCCGCTCTTTTTGAGTCTGTCGGAGCCGATAACTTATTAGACCAGATCTGTCATGATCTCTCCCAAAAGCATAAAAAATAGGATTGTGCCATTTAAATAAAAGAACTCTCGTTGGAGAGATTTTAGGTAGGAAAAAAAAATGAGATCGTATAACATGAATGTGTGAAATTGGGAGATTTGTAGAGATATAGAAGGAATTGTGATTTTTATTGGAAAAACAAAAAAAAAACCTAAAATAATAGCAAAGAAGAAAATAAAAGATATCTAGGTCCGGAACATAGAGAAAGATGGTATTTTTATGAAAAAAAAAAAAACACTAATAACGTAAAATGATTAAAATTCGGCGATGGCGGTGACGCCATTTCCAAAGAACGGCGCACCAAGATCGATTTGCTCAGTGGAGTTTGACCTCTGATACCATGTAGAAAATATGAATTTTATTGATAATTCTTGGATGAATCTTACAAAAGTCCCAATAGGGTATTTATAGACATTACATCAACCAAGATATATGAAAACTACCTAATATAAATATTCTAGAATATCCCAATTGATATATTCTAAATATCAATATATATTCTAGAATATCCTTCATCACAACCTTCCATTTGTGATGAGATACACTAACAATGATACAGTGTATCTCGTGCATCTTAATATAGTGCATCTTATTCTCTAACAATTATCAATTAGACTAAATGAGTTTGATAATTAAGCTTCAATCTACTGGACTTGCATAGTCATGGTTGTAATGTTGGTTGGTTTTGTGAGGTTAGTTGTATTTTAAGTGGATGTGTAATGTTTTCGAATGTTTTGTTGACTTGGAATTTTCTTGAATTTTGTGGTTTTAATTATAAGTTATAGTGGGTTTTGAAATTTAGCTCAAAATTTAGTACTTGTTAACTTAGTTGTAGTCCCGTATACCTGATCATCACTATCATCATTATCTTCAATATCAGTATCATCTATGTCTTATTGAGAATATTGGGGTCAGCAACATGAATCCTATTTAACCATTTAAATCTTTCTACATCGATATCTTCTATCGAGGCATGTATCTTTAGACCTTTACTTACTACCTTAATCCACAAACTTTTTGGCCTTCTTCTCAGCTTTTCTGAGCCTTGAACTTGTAGTAAAGCTCCTTCACATAGTTTCCATCATTGATCTTTATTATACACATTACACACCAAATAATTGTTGAGTGTATATTTTCCTCCACTCTTGGGTGTGTCATACCCTAGTTAAGTCCCGTGACCCTTTTATATTCATAGTTCTCACCTTTGCAACAGATTGATCTTTTGGAGCAGTTGGTTAGTTAATATGGTATTAGAGAGCTAGGTTCGTATAGGTCACGGGGTCGATTCTTTCCACTCTTATGGGTGAGGGGGAGTGTTGAGTGTATATTTTCCTCCACTCTTGGGTGTGTCATATCCAAATTATTCCCCGTGACCCTCTTATATTCATAGTTCACCCCCTCTCCAACAGATCGGTCTTTTGGAGTAGTTGGTTAGTTGACACATCTTAATTGACTTTCAGTTATTTTATGTCCTAATGGAGTTATTCCTAGATTCCTAGAATGTTCTCATTTCCTCTTCCCTATTCATACTAATCCATCTCAACATCCTCGTCTTTTCACGCTCATTATATGGACTTGTTATTTCTTGATTACTCATATTGATCTTCATGGAGTATAGATAGTTTCCTGCATAGGATGACTCTTACTTGTCTCTCTATCAATTTTGGTTGCAATGAATGCCTCAGTTCATCTGGAAATCGTCACAATGCTTTGATTGTGCAATTTAGAATCCGTGTTGTTTAGAAAGATGAAGAGACCATGCATGATCTTTTATTATTTACTTGACTATTGAAAACATGTGAACCTCATTAATAAATAGCTGTTATCTGTTGTTTTTTATTTTTGCAGTTATGTGTCTGGATATAAAAATCGTTTCCAGAATTTCATCAAATATCTACGTGAAATGGGAGACGAGGTAAATTACTTTTAGCTCCCTAGTTTCTTGATATAACATGGGTATGGGTTCCATTTTGTACTTTGATTTTCTTAACATTTCTTCTTTAACTTTAATGGCCATTGGGATCTGATGACCAACTTGTCAATGCTTGATATAGGTCATGGTTGTAACAACCCATGAAGGGGTGCCTCAGGAGTTCTATGGAGCAAAGCTAATTGGTTCACGGAGGTTACTTCGATTAATGCTCAAATTATCCATCATTATCAATTTAGATCGCCTACTACTTAATTTATTTAATGGATGAAACAAAATTCTTGTATCATTTCAAGGAATTTATTATCGAAATCACGTTATCCACTCTGTTGATTTATTATATGTATTTGCTTCCTATTTTAATGACAGTGGTAAACAGATTGGAATGCTTGAAGAAGAATTTCCTTTGGAATAGGTGATGAGAAGAAATATCTAGTAATTTGTAAAAAAAACTCATCTTAAATAATGGGAGGTTGTGATGTCTTAAAGCAATGAATACACCCTTATTGGGGAAATGGTTGTGCGCGCATGTGTGCTTTTACAAGTAAGGAGTCCATTTTATAGGCTTTTGGGGGTTAGGAGAATGGTCATCCCAGAATTTGGTGTTCAAAATAAATTTGAACGTTGCGAGATGGATATATTTCAAGTCATCCACTGCCATTGTAGATTTTTTAGGCACTCTTCTAAGGAGGATAGGAGAGTTTGTTAGTTGTATAACTAGGGCTATTTTTCCTAATAAAATCATTTTATTCAGCTATCCACAATTGTGTTATCACAAGTTCCTTGCCTCTTTTGTTTAGCATTCTCACATCCCCTCCAAGGTGGCTTGTTTTCTTTTGGGGCTTAGAAAGTTTTGTGGTGAGAATATATTGACTATGGACCAGATCATTCTTCGAAAGACATTTATTATCAATATTTGTGTAATTTGCAAACAGCATGGAGAATACGCAAATCATGTGCTCTTGATTACCCGATTGATAATAGACTGAAGAGCTTCTTATCTTATGCATTAGCACTAGTTGGATAGGCCAAGGTGAGTGGAGGTCTTTTGTGGTTGAAGACGTCTCACATTCTCCCTTTGTGGCAAGGCTCTTGGCACCTTCTCCTCTTTGCATTTTGTTGGGGAATTTGGAAAGAAAGAAATAGAGGGCTTTATGAAGGCCTCGAGGACTCTTTTGATTTGTTGATCCTAAATATCAAGGATCATAAAGTATTGGAAAGATAATACTTCTCATACTTTACCAATCAACAACAAAAATTAATTTTTCTCACATCGCATTTTAATATAGCTACTACTATGTTATTGTCCCCCAATTGAGTGATCCAACAAATGAACAAGGTTTTTTCTTAAAGAAATTAATGATGATGTTGATTCTGGTGACTTGATGACTTGTTTGAGGAACCAGGAATCTTTATCCTTCTTACATAGAGCTCAAGCTTTTAAAATTTTGGTACTCTTGCATTTTTGCTTTCTCCACCAGTGTAGAAATGTAGATCATGTATGTCAAATATACTAATGCAAATGAGATGAAGAAGATGATATAATAATTGCCAATAAGGTTGTTTTTTGATAGAAGATTCACATGGAATGTTTTTATTTTTTTAAAGTGTTCTTTTATATGTGTGGTCCATGTATCTGCCTGCAGAGCTGAGGATTTAGCCACGCTTTCTCCTCATGCCTCAAGGCCTAAGTCTCGTTTGCATAAGCCTCCTACAAACTAATTAGGGCTTAAAGTTTCGATCCTAGGTTCCCGTGCTTCACCATGCAGCAGGAATTTTTATACTCTAAATTGTTTTTTTTTTTTTGTTCTTTTCTCTTTTTGGATATTTGGATTGTTTATAAAACACTAGCTACACCTCTATATTTCTCTTATCGATGGTTCTCGTTTTGTTTCTTTGCAGTTTCCCCTGCCCCTGGTATAAAAATGTGCCCCTGTCACTAGCACTCAGCCCTAGAATTATCTCGGAGGTTGCAAACTTCAAGCCTGACATAATACATGCATCATCACCTGGAATAATGGCTAGTACCAACAAGTGTTTATTTTCTTTTGCTTAATATATTTTGCTAGAGTTGTATTGTTTTCTTCCTAAGGAGCTCATCCTCCCTATTTTTTTCAATTGTTCAATGATCCTTGGGATTCATACAACGTGAATCTTGAGAACCATCCAACACTATGTTCCCAAGGAGATCATCCTCTTAAGGATGGACATGATTTCTAATTTTGTGCTACAGGTATTCGGTGCTCTAATCATTGCAAAGCTCTTATGTGTTCCTATAGTGATGTCATATCACACTCATGTTCCAATGTGAGTTTGGTTCCTATTATTTCTTACTAAGAAAGTTCTTAGGCATAATCTTTTTAACAAGGGCACACCACTTTTTAGTTTTTTCCCCCCATGTTGGATACATATTTACATGTGGGCACAACCCATGACATATACTGCATGTAAGATAGTGTCGCCCTTCATTTAAATGATGTCATATTGACCCATGGTTTGTTCATCTGCAGATACATTCCAAGATACACCTTTAGTTGGCTAGTGAAACCAATGTGGATGGTCATAAGTATGTAAGCTTATATTTAATGTTCCCTTGTTTCAAGACTGAAGTTGGATATTTCGATGCTTAGGTCACTAACCTTTCATGTTCTCTTTGTTAGAGTTTCTTCACAGGGCTGCTGATCTTACGTTGGTTCCATCAGCTGCCATTAGGAGGGATCTCCAAGAAGCTCGGGTAACAGCAGGTGAAAACAAGCAATCTATATTTCTATTATTGATGGTTCTCATTATTTTCGTAAGTTTTCTTAATTTCTTGCCACTATGTTATCTTCCGAACATGGCTGACCTCCAACAATTTAGATGATGATGATGACGACGATGATATCTTTTCAAAATATTATATGGTTCTCCACTCATCACACGTCCACATAACTCCATATTATAGAAGTCTTGTGAAACCCCTTGTATTTATTTCCATGCATACTTTATGATTGAGTTTGTATGATACGTCTCTTGAATACAATACTAATGTGTTCCTTACTTGTTTTAGCTAATAAGATACGTCTTTGGAATAAGGGTGTTGATTCTGAAAGCTTCCACCCCCGTTTCCGGAGCCATGAAATGCGATTAAGACTAAGGTATGGAATTTGTTTTATTCTCCCTCTCTCAACTGATTGTCGCAGGTAGGACTGTCCTCTAAATTTTTATTTTCTGCCTAACAGCAATGGTGAACCTGAAAAGCCTTTGATAATTCACGTTGGACGACTAGGAGTCGAGAAGAGTTTGGATTTCCTTAAAAAGTAAGTTCTTCATCTTCTTTATTTTTGAATTTTTAGGCTCTCCACCTTCAAATATTGAATTTCTTGGAGAATATCTTGCCCTCATTGCGGTTCATTAATTTGACTTCTTCTTCTTTTATTTTTATTTTTTATTAAAGTAGGTAACTTTGTAAAATTACCATACATTATCCAAATAAAGCGAAAAAAAATTTTATTTTCTCTAAACCCTTGGAAATTAGTCTAGTTTCCCTTGTCAACTTTCTTCTTTTGCTTGGCACAAAAAGTAAAACCCAAAACATAATGCGTTATGAGTTTCCTTCTCTCTCTCCAATGTTTAGAAGCTCGACATATGGAGAGGACTTCATTAGTTGCTAAATCGAGTTGTTTCATAACTCAAGTCAAGTACACATAAAACACTGATGGTATCTTTACTAGGGTTCATAAAATTCCTTGTACTTTTATATAATTTCTACTACTTACTTTGTAGTATGTTAGGGTAGTGCTTGTATGAGTTGATCTCTGTTGCAACCTTTGACATCTAGAACACGTGATTGAGCAGGGTCATGGATAGGCTTCCAGAAGCACGGATCGCTTTTATTGGTGATGGGCCATATAGGTAAGGTACTCTTGACATCTCAGGAAGATTCCTTTGTTTCTTAGACAAACAAAAGAGCCGGGATAAGAAATTCAATTCAAATGTACTTCTCTCACCTCCAAATTCCAAAATAGATGAGAGGAGGTTCATCTTATACACCAAAAACACAGTCTATACATGAATTTTCCATGACAATGGAAGATTCTAAAGGCTTTAAAGCTTTGATTGGTTTAATGTTTCAACTAGCTTGGAAATCAAAATATTTAAGATACAATAGAATCTTTGAAATAATGGAAATGTTATAGAATTCATAAACGACATGGTTATTGAACAGGGAGGAGTTGGAGAACATGTTCTCCGGCATGCCTGCAGTATTCACGGGGATGTTACTAGGTGAGGAGCTCTCTCAAGCATATGCCAGTGGAGATGTTTTCGTGATGCCATCAGAATCCGAGACTCTTGGGCTTGTTGTCTTGGAGTCCATGTCTTCGGGTGTTCCCGTGGTTGCAGTTCGTGCTGGGGGAATCCCAGACATAATTGCCGAGGATCAAGATGGGAAGACCGGTTTCCTTTATAATCCTGGTGATCTCGAGGACTGTTTAAGCAAATTGATGCCTCTGTTGTCTAATCACGAGTTAAGAGAAACTGTTGGGAAAGCTGCACGGGAAGACATGGAGAAGTACGATTGGCGAGCAGCCACACGTATGATAAGGAATGAGCAATACAATGCAGCCATTTGGTTTTGGCGGAAAAAGAGAGCACAACTACTGAGACCCATACAATGGTTGTTTAGAGGGATTTTCCGCTCACCCGAAGTAAAATATGGATAATGTAAGATGTATTAAGGTGTTCATTTGTATGGTTATGTCCTCGGCTCAAAAGTAGTCCTAGGACTTGTAATTGTTGGTTGTTTGTAGGGATTATTTTGGGCTCAAAGTAAGCCATTTGTTAGGGATGAATATGTGATTGATTGTATGTAACTTTGTATTAATATTTATTTGTTTATATTATGGATTTATTAAATTTGATCTCTTGCATGGTTCTTGTGGGTTTCTCTTTGGGTGGATGGAATTAAAGTTTCGGAACGTTTTGTCCTGGACATTTTGGTTTCGGCCAAGATCAAAATGGAACATTGAATGTTTCATTCGATATTATCTTGATTTCTCACGATTGAAATATAGCGTCGTGACGAGATTTTAAACCTTGGCTTCAAACAATTCACATGGCTTACTTTTTCATATTCTCTTTAACAAAATTAGACAAACACCTCCTCAGCCAACCTAACCCAATTATCATTGAGATGGAAGAGCTTGTGTGCAAACAGCCAGTCTCACAAGGAAAAGTCACATCAGGATTGTGTGTTGTCGATATGATATCATATCGTAATAGTAGGTCAAGACATTGATTTGTTTCTGATGTTAATTGGTTAGGTCTCGGGCTGGCAGAATGGGTCCCTCAGCCCTTAAATTTGGGCAGAAGTATTCAAATTTTTTAGATAGATGTCGACTTTAAGTGTAAGTTTGGACCTAGTGTTGGGTTCAATTATGGATCTTATTCATTATTTTGATTCCCATTTTGGGTAAGTGATGTAATTCTTTGCCCACTGTTTCATACTTACTTTTCATGGGACTAAGCCATGGATCACCGCCCATGTTCTTGGACTAGATTTCCAACTTGGGTTAGGGCGAGGTGATGTCGACGTGGTTTTAAAAATCATCCGAGGTCAAGATGACACACCCAAGTCTTAGCATCGCTCATGAATGAGACAAAATGTGATCACTTTTCTTCTTCTTTCTTGTTCAAAGATCTAGAAGAAGAAAACAAAATAATTCCCATTTGTCTAAGATAACCCAGATGACTTGCCATCTTGGTATCGTTCATGAACGAGATGAGACCAAAAATCGAGATTCAATACCATGCTCCGTCCATTGGCTTTGTTGATGTGATACGAAATTCAACTTTGTTACCCTAGCATTTACTTTGGTGTAATGATTTTCTAAGGCCACCTCTCACATATGCCCCCATCACAAAACCGTAGATCATTTGCCTCAGGATGCGTAGACCATAAATTTTTTATTGTGTATCTTAGGCAAATGATCTACGGTTTTATGATGGGGGTGTCAGATTATCACAACTCTTTACTTTACAAAGAGGAGTCCTAAAGGGAGTCATAAAGATAGTTATAGGTATCTCATGGTCAGTCCAGATTGAATGTAAATATTTGCACACACAATAGACAGAAGATAGTTTAATAAATTCATGAATTTAAAACTTAGGATATTTACGAAAAAGTGATCAACTTTTGACGAATTCCGGCTCATTGTTCATTTTAATTACCAAACGTGAACGAAAACGAAATCAAAAGTTTTTAAAGTGACAATTTCATAGGTTTAAAGTGACTAATTGGAAATAGTCACTTTAAAACCAACGAATTTGTTATCGTTCTGATTTTTTTTATCAAAACATGATCATTCACGTTTCGGTAATTAAAATGAATAGTTTGCCAGAATCTTAAATAGCTCATTTTTAGCTAACGAAATGGTAATTCACCCTTAAAACGTTCCAAGACCTAACAATGAAGTCCACCAGTTTCTCTCTTATTTAATGCATTTACCAACTAGACCAAATCGTGGACCCGATCTGACCATAAAATCGGTTTGATTAGTAGACCTCGGGTTGTGTCAATATTTCCCTTTTTATCGATATAAATGAAGATCACATTTTTTTAAAAGCTATAAATGAAGATAACTTGCCTTACAAGACTGAGAATCAGTTGTCCTTTATGATTAAAATATAGGGGTTTTTAGTAATTCAAGCTCCTAACTTTCACAAATTAGGACTTCAGGCCTCATCTCTTATGAATTGAGAGCTTACCCTCAAAAGTTGCTACATCAGCAAAAAGTATATTTAATACCCAAAATGCCCTTTACCCTATTCTGATGCTAAATATGTTATTGCCATTCTTTGCATGTGTAATTATTACACATTTTCATAATATAATTTATTTCTTTCACCTTTCCGTAATTTTTGTTGACGCTTTCATCGGAATAGTTGAAGAAGAAGACTTCAAACGGAGATAATATTTCAAAAGAAGATTGAAAACACATATACGAAAAAGAAGAAGATGTAATTGAAAAATAGGAAAACACCTCTGTAACCAAATGTATTACCTTTGTACTGTAGTGTAATTTATTTGTAACGCAACGCATTATCGAATGATATCAGACTTTATAAAGGCATCATGTGTATATTATCATGCCATGCTAAGTCGTTACGCATTTTTGCAGGTGTAATTATTACACTTTTTCATAATGCAATATATTTTTCTTACCTCACTATCCTTTTCGTTAAAGCTTTCATTGGAATAGTTGAAGAAGATGAAGATTTCAAATGGAGAGGAATAAGATTTTTGATGGAGAAGAAGTTTTAGAAGAAGATTTCAAATGAAAAAAAATGTAATTAAAAAATAGGAAAGCGCCTTGGTAATGAAGTGTATTACCATTGTATCGTAGTGTAATTTATTTGTAATGCAACATATTATCTAATGATATCAAACTTAATAAAGACATCATGACTCATGTGTATATCATTGCACCATGCTGAGGGGTCATGTGTACTATTATCTTATTTACTTTTCTCTTTTTTTTATACATTTTTTACTATGAGAAAGATGAGACAAATGGATGTAAAGTATGGAGACTGGAGCTTGTATATACGTGATTTTTTATATCTGAAGATCACCTCTATGAGGATTTGGAGTCGTCATCATTCTTTTTTAGAAAAGGGTGTGAATGATCACTCGGAAGGTATTTTTTTTTTAAGTTATCGTTTTAGCATTGTAGTGACTCTTATATGGATTAGGACATCGATCCACCTAAGATCTAGATAATGGTTAATTAGATAAAAGGGAAAGTGTTAGGCACCCCCATCTCTTCATCAAATGGTGGTAATTTCGAAAGAAATGGTCATTTTTAATAAAAATGATTAAATAATAAAAAACTAATGATCAATACCTTATACCCTTAGAAGTAGGGGGTTTACAATGGGCTCGAATTATAGGGTCATCTAATTAAAAGAGAGAATCCTTATCAAAATCTAGCCTTAAGAACATAGTATTGAAAAATGTTGGCTAATGGCTAGGAACTCATTCTCATGGGTTGAGAAGGGTCCAATTATAGATTGCCCCAAAGCAAGTTGAGTAAGTTGTGTGCAAAGGGTGTTTAAGGGTTTAAAATGAATTTATTTTGTTTTGAAGGTGGTTACAACCTCTACACTTTTGACCGAACCGAAGTTCGATCCACCAGAGGTAGGGGACATCTTAAAGGTTTTCTAAAAAAAATTAAAAAGTAAAGGAGGAAAAAATAGAAGAGGAGGATAGAGAGGGGAGAGATTGGAAATTTACATAAATGAAAATCCTATACTAGATCCACATTGAGGCTTGAACCTTCCTTCTACTTCTTCTTCTTGAGTCCTTAGTAGATTTATATAAATTTCTTTTTTAGAGAAAATGAAGTTAACAAGAGAGGAGGTGAGTTGAGTAAAATGAGACTAAGAGATTTTTGAGTTTTTTGAGGACTTGAGAGCATGAGCCTTTTTAGAGGTATGGGGGTGGTATTTATAGGTTTCTTGGGTTGTTCTTGTTAGAAGTGTCAAAGGTAAAGGGTTGAAGGCTAATGGCATGGGGTGTAAACATTGGAAGGATGTTATTTTGAGGTTAAAAATGGGTATTTGTGGAAGGTGATGGGAATGAGTCATTTTTTACTCAAATGGATTGGATTCTTCAACCCACATGGGTTGAGTGTTAGGTGAGGTTAAGAGGTGTGTGTATTTGGTTAAGAGAATAGCTAGCGTAAGGGATTATGTGATTAGGTTTTGAGATGGTGGAAGAGATGGTGACAAGTGTCCCAAGAGTATGGGTTTGTGTGTTAGGTGAGTTGATTAAGGAGAAAGGTGTGAGTTGGGTTTATTTAGATGTAGTGATGGGCGTAGGTTATGACATAGGTGTGGATTGATTTACTTTTTAAGGATGATGATGGGGTTAGTTAGAAGAATTTAGGAGGTAAGAGGTGGTGGTGACAAGTGTCCCCCTTGATGATCAAGGGTTGCATAAACCCTGATTGGTGTTGATCATAGGTATGGATATGGATAAAGGTATGGATTTTAGATTTGGGATTGATTGGGTTAAGCTTTTGACTTGGTGAGGATTTTGGGTTTTAGGATTGGCTTGAGTCTAGGGTTAGGGCTAGAGTTGAATTACATGGGATTAGGGTTAGGTTAGGTAAAGACATTAGCTAAGGTTACGTTTATTTTAGAGTGGAGCTAAAATGGGATTTAGGGATTGAATCTTGATGGGTCTTAGGTGGGCTTAGAACGTTTTCGATTTCGAGATTAGAAGAGCAAAAGGTGGTGGGCTTATAAGATCTTATTGTGGGTCCATGAAGCATTTAGGGGCCTTCAGGGCCTTTGATTTGATCAAAATACTGAATTTCGAGGATTTGGTTAAATCCGCTTGAAGGATTTTACTAGAAAATCAATTTTTTGGGTCCTTTCAAATTGGGGTCCATTTAAATCGGGGTATCTACAAAGCTAATACTAGAAGTTTCGTTACGTAAAAATTGAGCTTTGTTGTTATTAATCATGCAAAAATAGGCCAATATATCAATAGCTTAAAGGTGTAAAAAGAGAGGAGAAAGCAAAATACCTACAATCAAAGTTCATGGAGAATGAATATGCATGAAAAAATGACGAAATAAACTTCAATGAAAAGTTTTGTGTAAAATTGTTCGTATCATCTACCATGTACTAGATTTCAGGTCTAGGTAATAACTCCCAAGACAAATTGGACAAAGTTGAGTGATATTTCGGTCTTTTGATCATGTGTAAAGGTGAAATGCCAATTCATAAGAGATAAGGCCTAATACGAGTCCGAATCACTAAAATCCCCTAATGCAAAAGCATAAAAATTTACAGTTGTTAACAAATGTGGCATTTTGATCACATGTGACATGACATAAACCTTGTCGAAGATGTGTATTAGGGACTTCAAGAAAGTTACAAGTGTATAATTTTGATTTGTAGGGATTGTACTTGAGTTATTATGAGTGAATTCTCTTGATCACTGTGGATTAAACCAAGGCCTTTACTTTAACCATAGTATTGGTTCACATAAATGCATGGCTTTTTACGTGCTATCTGATTCATCCTCTAAACCTCAAGACCAACATAGGAATTTTGGAGGCTAAAAACGATGAAAATTTGAGGAGAATAGAATAATCAAAGGTCATTTATTGGAAATGATGGATTGAAGATGAGGTTGAATAGATTAAAACTTTAAAACAATATATATATATATATGTTTATTGTTTTTTTAGAAAATCAAGGATTTTTTATTAGAAGTTGAAGATGGGGATATTTGAGTCATTTTCTTTAGTCTATTAAAGACCAAGATCAAGGGGCATGCCATGAGTTTTAAAACAAAGGGGGGTGTCTTAAATATTCATCAAAACGTGCAGGGTTTGTCTATATTTGTGTTGACTTAACCAAATTGAGTCAATGATTTGTCTCCTCAAGTTGAGTGTGATTGAATTTTGGGTAGCGTCACCTAGAAGTTAAAACCCCAATCAAACTGAGTCGAATCGGTCGAGTTTTAAAAACAATGATATTTATATAGCCGTGATGAGGTTAATTTCGGCGTAGCTTCAACTCACGTGATGAAAACCATCTTCTAATCAAAAAAGCCCAAACATATATGGCTAAAGACAAGAGGTCGCCATTTATCTACCTTCGACGAAGTGAGAAAGAGTTTGGCTATCGTGACAATTAACCACACTCCCACTTTGACTATGACCTTTTAAAACAAATAGTTGTGGACTTGTGGCCTAAACTATTAGCTTTTTAAAACAAAATTTAAAAAGAAACGTTTTTTTTTCCTCTTAACAACTATTGAAATTTTAAATGCCAATCTAATGCTACAAAATTAATTTTTTTAATTATTAAAATTTTATGATTTTTCAAATTGAAGACATACATACCCTCTCGACCTTGATGTTATTATGGAAACTAATCCACTGAGGTACTAAATTTATTGATCATGATCAATCGATATGGTCAACACATTTGATGTATCACACTTTAAGCGAGTTACCGATCATGCTCAATGTTAGATTTATGTGTCTTTTATAATAATCGTCCAAATTCATAACACTCAACTAAATTATCATCGAAGATCTCGATTGATGCTACGTGTTCAAATCAACACAACTAAACCTAACATTTTTTTTTAATGGTACAAGCGATTAATTGATCTTTTACATAAAATAAAAACGACACAATCCATCTCAACCCATGATCGATACATATTGCATGAACTCTGTATCGTTCTCAAGCCCCATCATCGTATCTGGAGCCAAACAAACCTCGAGATCCACACTCCCCCCACCTTCTCTTCCAGGAAAAGCCGATATCTTACCATCAAACTTATTCGCTCGACCGCTACGGACAGCCAATGGCCGGCCCCACCCGAAATCATTATCGTACATAGGGAATCTTGGAGAGCTTCCCATCGTAATTGATGCACCATCGAAGTTACCAAGTGGGAAACACCTCGGGTTCTTCTCCCAATCCTCAACACCCCGGCGCACGGTAGCATCATCGTGAGCTACTACGTTTTGGTGTAACAAACCTGCGCACCATCGCAGATCTCGAGAAAGAATATCCCCTGTCAACGCTACTGTTGGGATGCTTTGAATCGCGTTCCCAAAGTAGTACGGATCGATTTTCGGTTCTAATCGATGGCGACAGTTAACAGCCATTCGAAACGTTGTTGGTTTTGTCGGTGCCAGCTTTCTCGCTCTTGTGATCGAACGCCAGAGCTGAGCAGAGAGAGATTGGAAAGACGAGATCATGACTGTAGGATCTAGGGTTCCGATTTCCGTTACGGAAACTTCAGATTTCGTAACGGCGTTCTTCAACCAGCTCTCCAAAACTGACGTTATCTTTCCGTTACTGTTATTTTTCTCAGCTCCATTGATCTTCCTGTTATCGTGGATCTGTTTCCCCAATATTTCAATGGCGTCAGTAAATCCGTCATCCAAACGTTTCCACGTTAAACCATTCGCTCTCGATTTCAGCTTCAGAATCGATTCTCTACTAAAATGAAAGATCCTCTCTCGTAACGGCGCGTTAACGTCGAACGTTACTTTTGGAGCTCCATCAGGGAATTTAAGAATCGCAGGAGAATCCTTCACGAAATTGCGTCGAAAATCAGGTTTCCTCGAGATCTTCATCACTCCTTTACAAACTTCCGCAAACGTATTAAAGAAATTCCAGAACGAAGTTCCATCAGTAACGGCGTGATTCACGGCACAACCGATAAAAACACCGTCAGCTAACTCCGTTACCTGAACAGCAACAATCGGCTTAAAATGGCCGTCATAGCTAATAACGCCGTCAAAAGAGAATAACTCTTTAACGGAAACCGGAACATAATTTGGGGAAAGAATGTCACGGATGGACACGTGAACGGCATTGGCGTGTACGAAGTCGACACCGGCGTCATTACAGGTGATGTGTACATATCCATGGGAATCTGTAGTCAGACGTCCGGCGAGAGCCGGAAAGTGTGTCAGAGTCCGGGAGAGAGATTGTTTGAGGAGATTGACAAGTGAGTCGATTGGAAAAGGAGGACGAGTGAATAAAACGCCCTTTTGGATGTATTGGCAGGAAAGCATGGGAAGATCAGAGACGGAGAGTTTGAGAGTTTTGATAGAAGATTTGTGGTCTGGAGTTACTGTGCATCGAGATATGATGGTTAGGGAAGATAACGCAGGCATTTTTGTTTCTCGTTCTTTGTTTCTTTTTTGTATCTAATCTAATAAAGAGAGTTTGTGTGAGAGAGGGAAGAATGTGGCGGGGTATTTATAGGGGGAGAAATGGTGGCGGGGTTCATATGCACTTGAGAGAGAAGTTATTGGGTAGGGGAGTTTCTTTGAATTAAGTCCATTTTGTGTTTTTTTTTTTTTATGATTACATGAGGGTCACAGGTCACTATGGTATTTCAATTCATGTTCTCTGGTTTTTGGCCCACCTTTGTTGAATCCAAATTATAACCCTAATAATTTGATTGTTTTCTTGGCTAGTTAATTATTGATGCCTCATAATATGCATTGAATAGGGTTAGCTTGACTATAGTTTTAGAAATCGTCTAATCGATTTGACTCATTTGGATTTTGAGGTGATTCTTTCACACTTGTTGAGTCAGCTTGAAAACTTGAACGAATCGAATTGAAATTTGACCAAGTCAATTCTATTTTCAGAAGAGTCTTATTGGGTTGATACGGGATTTACTATGATTTTCAGTATTTTGACGTGGAAGTGCGCATCTAATCGTAGATGGTTTTTACTCGTATTGGAAGGTAACACATCTACAGTTATGTACGCACCTCCATGTCAGAATTGTAATTAGAATCACAGTAAATCCTGTGTCATTCCAACATTAGTGTTTTAAAAAATCCTTTAATATATTAAAGAAGCCTCAATAATGTTAGTCTTATAAATTTTGGTCTATTTCATTTTATTGTTGTCTTGTAAAATTTTCCTTTTAGTTTGACTAGTATGCGTCTATATGAATATTGTGGAGGATAAAAATTCCCAACCAATAGGATCACCATGTGTAAGCCACCATAATAAGTAATAAGAGTCGACCCTGCAAACTATATGAGGTCAATTTGAGTCATCGAGATATCAAGGATTGGATGCCTAATTAACATAAGAAATACTCAAACAGAAAAAATGATTTTCTAGAAAATTCGACCACAATCAAGGATGAATAAATCAATCCCACAAAAAAAAAAACTCTATAAATAAAGGTTTGTTGATCCAATGGAGGTATGAATAAAAATCCTAGCAAAGATTATTAACTAAGAGACAAACAATTTTTTTTTTTTTTTTTTTTTTTAACTTGATCGTCGGAGAGGTTGCTCTACAAGTTCACTCGAGATTGAAGAATAGTTCATTCGATTCCGAAGCGTCCCAACAAAGCTCTGAAACCCTCGGATGGAACAAAATTTGGGCTCTACAAATATCATATAGTATATTCTAGAAACACACCTTTATTTTAATCATCAATCTCTAATTACACAGATAACATTTTCTTCAACCTCTCCATCTTTATGTCTTATAAAGATCTACGTAATCAAAGCTCAAACACATGGAACCTCAATATAAGCAATAATAAAATATCTTACTCAATATGATTGATACAAGAAATCTCAATATTCATTCTCAAGTCTAGAACAAAAACTGACCCAGTAATGAGATCAAGATTGATCAACAATAAGATTCTTAGAGAATTGGGAACACCATGGATGGAGAAAAATAAAAGCGAACAAAAGAGCAATACGAATGCTTGGATATGTTGTCCACCAATGTTGGAAGTCTCTAAACTTGATGAAAGTATTACGCTCAGAAGCCCATGGAAGTTCTCATGGAATATGAATAGACAAAAAGAGAGTTATTTATTTATTTATTTATGTATTTATGATATTTGTATATTACATAAGATTTCCAGATTCATATATATCATAATATTTACGAATGTTGTGATGGATAAAGTACTAAGTTTTTTTTTTGACCTAATCATTCCCCTAAAACAATAATTAAACCTTATATCTTACCAAATTCAATATATTGAATCATTGTAGCTCAATCAACATAGCATCCAAGGATTTGCTCATTGATTTTTATAGTTTAGTTCATCGGCTTAGGATATAATAGAGCTTGGCAACATAGATGAAGATACAAAAAACCACTCTTTTCTCTGATAAACCCTATTAGTGTTATACAACGAATCCCATCACCAATTTTTTCCATATCATTTTTTTTCTTTTAATTTGCTTTTTATTTAGATTTTCTATACGATCATGCAAATCCAATAGTCCCACTTTGACAATAAGACAATGAGTCGCGATAAACTAACACAAAAAAAACACTCGAAATTCACTCGTTGATGTGGCAAGGATGCATTATCATAGATTTTTTTTTCAGGATACACAAGAAAAAGATCTATGGTTACATACACACATTCACGTCAACAAGTGAATTTTGAACGACTAATATTCATGAATAAGACCTTGTGTCAAGTTACAATCCAAGTACATTATTCAAGCTTTTCTTAACCCATTGGTGGGGTGGGATCTCATAACTATATTAATCATCTTGAGTGGTAAATTAGTTCGATACTTATAAGGATCTTTGTGATACTAATTAGGCAAATAGGTTTTAAAAAAAAATTCTAAAAATAAAAATAAAAATTGGTCCATCCATGCAAAGGTAAGTGAAACATGAATCCCAATAGGATCTGACATGTGGCTTTCTGTGACATGTGGTGTTACACAAAAGGTCTCTGAAATGAAAGAAGCAATCGTATTAGTAAGACTCTTAGGGGACAGATGGAGCTTTCTTGACATTGCATGTAATGTAGCTAAAAAAAACATTATTATATTTGTTTACTCTTTCATTATTAACTTCGAGGTAATTTTGCTGACCTCATTCCTTACTTTTTTTAATCCTTAAAGATTAAAAGTCAACTTTGAAGGGGATATTGGTAAGAGTAAAACCTTAAAAAAAAATTACTCGAATACCAATAAAATGTTGCCAAGGGTCTCTACTACGTTATAGTTAAATGATAAATACAGCAAAATACTCGAAAACCTATGAATATAATTCTAGGTTTTCTCTGCGAATCTCATTTCTACTTCAACTTTGCAACAACTTGTAACTTCATTTTAAGTGAAGATCTAGGATTTGAAGATTCTGAATAAGAAGTGGCTCACATCTAGGGATCCGCACCCTCATCGAACCTAAGCAAATCACAATCTTTATTGACGAGATTTGTAGTTAATGATCTTTATATTTTTAAAATGGATAAGTTCTACACCAAGGTATAATACTTAATAATTCTAAGAGGCGTACTGGAGTGATCTCAACCTAAAATCTCATATTGCATTTTTTGACGTAAATGTGAATAAGAACCATAGATGCTTTTTCACTCGTATTTCGATAGAAAGTATCTATGATTCTCATATACTTTCATGTCAAGAAGTGTGATATGAGATTTCAGTCTAAGATCACTTCAACATTATTCTAATTCTAATTTATATGATTGTAGGAATAATTCCAGAGAATATATCTCGTATTTGGATATTTGATAGTAAACACAATAAATAAAAAAATTTATTTTAAAATAATAATCATAAATTTAATATTTCATTCCAACGATCAAGTCAATTTATATTTATTAAAAATATTAAAAAAAATATTTCAAATTGCATATTTTTTTTATCTTTAAAAATCTTTTGCTCACAAGAAGATTAATATGAGATTCACAAAATCAAAATTTAAGACCTTGCATCTTTAGGATTAGATTGAAGTTCAATCAAACCCATCTCGAACGCATCTATTAATCACCTTAATAATAATTCATTCGATTAAAGCTAGCTCAATTCTAATGTAAAAAAATTTTCAAAGTGTCCTACTAATTAAAGACTCGAAATTTCTGAAAATAAAATTTGACATTCTTTACACAAGGATATAGGGGTGTAATAATCAATTTCTCTTAATTGGACTATTTTAAATTTCATATATGAGATTTGATTCAATCCAAAATAATATTCCTCCCATTCTTGGATCTAAGTCTTTTATAGGAATAAAGAATATATGGTGGGTCCTATTAACCTTCAGGCACATAAGTTCGTGATCATAACTGTGGATGCTGATCTTCTAAAAGTGAGTAAAAATGATTTATCTTTGCTAATTTGCACTCATAGAAGGATTTGTAGCGAAATATTGTCTGGCAGTTTTAAGTAAGAATCACAGTAAACTCTCGAAAAACTAACAATTTGTTACAATCAAGCCGACAAATTCAAGAAGTAAGGTGTTCTTGGTTTTCTTTTCAAATCCCGAGAAAATAATCTGATCTAATTATGAAGCTGTATCTCACTCGTGGGTGAGGTTGGGATTTGCTGTTTCCAAATAATGCTGTTTAAGCTGTTATATCAACAGCATAAATCCATGTGTCCACTAGTAAATAAAAGGGAATTTTATTTAATACCACTGTAAAATTTGTGATATTAGATTTATCCCCTGCAAAATACAATATTATATTTACCTTTTTACTGAAAATAAAGGTCCCTTTGTTGATAAATTAAAGGAGAATCTTAAATTTAGTCATTTATTTAAGTTTTAGAGGTTATTTTGAATAAAATCAAAATTTCACTATCAACTCATCAACAAAAATGAATGTTGATTTAGAAATTTGTGATGTTATGCCCTTCCTTGATCATGAGTTTCTATTATAGACTACTAGAGGGTGGCATGAGCAAATGCACATTTATCAAAATATTGATTAATGAGTTTTTTAATGTTACATGATAAAAGGGATGTTTCGTATTTTTGAAAACTAAGCAATGTGTGCAATTTTCTTGATTTTTGAACAAAAGTGGGGGTTTTTATGATCACTTAAATTTTGATGTTGAACCACTTCAACTCCACCTTCTCTCATTATTATAGTAAAGATAACGAAAAAGAGTTGTGATAAATTGACACTCTTTTTACGCTCCTTACATGGCAATGGATATAATAATACATCTTTTTCTTTGAGATACATAAGGAAAAGATCTAGGGTTCTATGCACTGTCACGTCAGAGAGCGTACAAAGAGCATCAGGTTTTAAAGTGTCAGGTTATCATTAGTCAATGAAAAATGATCTAAATACTCTCAAATTCAATCTCTAACAAAAAATCCTAAACATTTTTTTTATGATAGGGGTTTGGACTTGTAGGCCTGACTTAGTAGGGACGAGGCAATTGGCCTCTTATAACTTGTCCAAATCCCCTAGGTACATGCAATATCCCACAAACCACATATGTTAGATAAGCAAGGAAAAATTCTTACTTATCTGGACAATAAAACATATTTGGATAATATGTTTTAGTGTACTCTTCAACTATAAGATTCTATCTACTTTAACAATCAATCCTTAATAAAAAGATAAGATTCTTGGAAAAGTAAGGCATTGCTCCACTCGAAAAGACGGGAAAATATACTGCATATAGTGATGACCATATAGTGCCCATCATTATTGGGTATGGCTTAGAACTGTTTTAAAGATCATAAGAAACATTGCTCCAGTCGAAACGAGCCACCTCGAATTGATGAGTTGACAAGTCAAATAAGAATAAAATAGGATGTCTATAAGTATGTAAATTACTATATAGGGATAGTAAAGTTTTATTTTGGGGTATACGATGGGCAATTTTTTCTAATGGTCTTTTTAGGTTCATGTAGGTGTTTAGAATCATAATTTTAAAACTAGAAAAGTTGACTCAACTTGAAGGTTCATTGAGTCGAATCATCAAAAACAACGCAATGAGTCAAATTAAAAAAATTAAATGACTTAAGGTGCTGTTTATTAAACTGAAAGAAATAGGTGTTGAATTGCATTAAGCACTGAAACTTATAAGCGTTGAATTTAAAAGTTGTTTGTTTAGATGCTGAATCATATTTGTTACACATTGTTGAAACTGGAAAATTGTCTTTGTTACCCTTACGATCATATTATACATTATTTGCATGTTTCAAATACCTATTTCTTATCAAACACAATAAAATATATTATTTCTTATAAAATTAAAATACAATTCATTTTTAAATAATAAATAATACTCAAATCTTCAATTTATAAATAATAATTTCTATTTATAAAAGCCCACAAATTTCAAATTAAAAATAATAATGTCATACAAATTAAAAATTAATTTTGAATGAATAATTTTCGATGGAAATAAATGATGTGTAATTATAAAAGCATCATATGAATTAATAAGGGCAATCCATACCATAGCCAATTTTTTTTGTTTTATATGGGTTAAAATTTTTGGAATGAGCAAATTTTTAATGAAGATGATCTATATGGTCTAGAGATCATCCTCACCAAAAATCAGTCCATTTTGAAACTTCTAACTCATCAAAAATAGTTTTTAAAAAAAATGGACGATTGATGATTCTTGAACTTGTTTTGATAGGGTTAGAAGTTTCAAGATGTGCTGATTTTTGGTTGGTGAGGATGATCTCCTCATTGTAGAGATCATCCTCATAAAAAATCAACTTATTCCAAAACTTTTAACCCATATAAGACAAAATAATTTAGCCATAGTGTGGGTTTATTAATTTGTGGGGTGCTTATATATTAATGAGGAGATCATCCTCATAAAAAATAAACTCATTCTAAAACTTTTAACCCATATAAGACAAAATAATTTAGTTATGGTGTGGGTTTATTAATTTGTAGGGTACTTATATACTAATGAAGAAATCATCCTCACCAAAAATCAACTCATTCCAAAACTTTTAACCCATATAAGACAAAATAATTTAGTCATGGTGTGGGTGACAAAATAATTTAGCCATGGTGTAGGTTTATTATTTTTTGGGGTGCTTATATACTTATCCATGGGATATAAGAGGTAATATCCTTTTAAGAATAAAGGCATATTTGTCCATGCCCAAAAAAACAAAGGGCATACTTGTCCGTGTCGAAAAAAACGAAGTGCTTATCGCTGCAACACTTTTTTTCAGTATCAAAATAATGCTAAATTTTTTTCACTTATTTTTAACAATAAGCACTGAAAATATAGGTAAACAAACATGCTATTTTGACAAAAAGTGTTGAATTTAATTTTTTTCAGTAATAAGCGTTAAAAAATAATGCAAACAAACACTGGCTTAATAGACAATCATCTTTGACCTTTACTCACATACCTTTGATTTTTTTCCTAAAAATCATTATGGCTTGAAATATAAAATGATGAAATTTTAGGTAGAAAAAAAAAAGAATTTTATTTGGGACATTGAATATGAGGTTGCATAGATTTACGAGGTTAAAGGCGATGAACTTTTCTGACAGAAAAATCAATGGTTTTCTTTAAGTGGTTGAAGTTGATTGATTGAAAACGAAGTTGAAATGACTCAAGAGTTTGAAAATGATGGATTTTTTGGTAGAAAATTAGAAGGATTTTTTTTCGTCAAGAGATTGAAATTGATGATGAAACGTTGAAATTAAAAACCTTGAGGATGGTGGAATTTTGGGAGAAAAATCATATGATTAGAAGTGAGGATTCTGACTTTAACTCAGTGGATTTTTGAATTGACTCTCCCGAGTTTCCAAGTTAATTCATTTGAGTTTTCAAGTTGATTCGACAAGTCAATTCCATCAAGTTTTGTGATTGAATCACCTTGAAATCTAATCAAGTTGAGACAAATTAACTTGAAAATTATGAGTCAACTCAACGAATTTTAAAACTATGAATAGAAGAAAGTGTAAATGATGATGACCTGAATTTTGAACATATAGGATGGATGTGTGTGTGTGTGTGTGTGTGTGTGATTATAGTGGGACTATGACTAATCCTTAACTATCTTGTAATTTTTCTCTCAAAACAAAAGGTCATTATCAAAAATAATTGATAAGAGCAGTAATTATAGACTATAGACAAGAAAAATAAAAGTATTTGAAGATATGATATTTCGCAATCGAGTAATGCTGGGGTGACATTGGGATTTATCATGATTCTCGCATTTCTTACATGGACGTGCATACTTAAACCGTAGATGCTTTTACATGTATCTCAATGAAATACATCTATGACTATCATATCGACACGGTGAAAAGACATAGTCCCCTAAGGATTTCCTTTCGCGAACCAATCCAAAATAAATCCTAAAAGGATCTTCGAAAATAGTTGTTGGGAGACTCGGATCAGCTCACAAAAACGTGTAAAACAACTAAGACTTGAAAAGTTGAAAAGGTTCACTAATAATTTTAAAATACCTTTAATTTAATTAGTATGAAAATTAATTAAAAATTACAGATTTGCCACTTCCATAATGTAAGTCACTTTCTTTGAATTATCTTTTTGTCTGACAATACAAGTCAAAGGTGTGGGTATTTTTTATTGCCCTTTTTCGTTCCCGTTCATGTACCCGTGTAAATCATGACCTGGACCGACCAGGGTCACTTATGGAATCCATTAAAATGACTAAATTAACCCCCAAATTTAATTTAACAATTAGAAGTTTATGCATAAAAAAAATTAGTTAAATTAAGAGAGCTGCTATTACCACACCATCTTTTAGTAATGCCACACCAATTCTTATGTAAATCGACAAAGAATTTGGTGTGGCAATAGTAACTCTCTAAATTAATAACTTTCTAATTTAGCAAAGATGAGAATCTTGAGAAAGATAGATGAAAATATTATATAAGATAAAATTAAAAATAAATATATATGAGAGAAGTTTAAATACGTGATAAATTTTTTTTTTTTTAAAAGTCGATAGAAATAGTTTGGATGTGTTTAAAAAAGGTGATGTAATGCAACAAGCCCAAGTAGTATCACAGATCTGGACGAGTGACAAATTCAAAATAATCCAAAGAGACCTATTCTTTAATAGAAATGTCGAGATCTTCAAAATTCATAACAAACTATGGTCTTTTTTTATTTTTAAGCATAATACCTTTGTTTACATTATTTTTTAGGCGTTTTCTATTATTTTAGAAAGTTTTATTTTGTTAATAACTTTATTTATAGAATTCAGAATCACACATCCTCGATTCTACCTTACTTCTAGGGTTAAGTAGTATGTATTTTCATTCTTAAGTCATTTTTACTATTTTATTTTAGTAATTTTCTATTTTTTGTTATTTTTGAGATTTTTTAGGAATAAGAGTTTTTTATATAAATAGCATTGTAACTCCACAACAGGGGAGAAACTTTAGATTAATAAAATTTAAATTTTTGAGATAATTTTCTTTTTTTTTTTTATTTCCAATTGTTTGACATTCTATTTAAATCAACAAGTTTTTAATGCTCAATTGTTCAGTATTCTTTTAAGAATCAACGAATTAATTGGAAGACGACTCTTTACCCTGTATTAGTTGGTATCAGAGTTTGCGTCGATCATGTAATTTGTTATTTTAGTCGAGATATCTCCGAGAAGACGATCTATTCAAAACGATGCAACCTTAAAAGATTCATCAGCGCAAGGTGATGTAAACAAGATTAAACTTGATTTTTGAAATCATTTTCAAGATATCACACTAAAGAAAAAAGTGGAGGAATGCATTTTTCATAGAGATTCGCGAAAGTGAGATACTGAAATTAGAATTGATCTCCAACAGTGGTCTAAGAACTAAACCGCGAAGAAGTCCATTGATTTGCTCTTTACGATCAAAACTGACTTTCAATATAGTAAATCGTGTAATACGGATGATTTTTTTTTTTTTTCACTCTAATCCTATCTATGATGAGTATGATGCTGAGGTTGAAGAACAAAAAGTTGTTTACGAATATGTGAAGGAGGATCTAGCATCATGAAGTACTTCTTTACATCCCAATAAAAATCAAATGATGGTTGGCTTTACAACAATATTTTCCACAACGTGCATGATAAGTAGAGAATTAGTTTGCGATATTAATTATGATTGACAATGGAAGCTTTGGGAACATTCTATCACATAAAACATTTTTAAAATTACAAATACGAGCTCAAATTCATCCACATCTTTTCACATTCTCTTGGTTCAAGAAAGGTTGGGAGGAGATAAATTTCAATTATGTCGCAACTAGGGTTAAAAACCCTATTAGATGAGTTCAATGATGTGTGTCATGAAGAACTATACCACCCAGATAGCCTTCAGATTGTTGTCCAATTGTTGAGTACGAGAAGTTGATCTTAAAGGTAATTAGACCATATGTTTCAAACAATGACGTCTTGGACTCGAGGACGAATTCCTTTAAACTAGGGGAGAATGATGTAGTGCAACAAGCCCAAGTGGGATCATGGATCCTAGCGAGCGACGAATTTAGAATAATCCGAAGAAACATATTCTTAAATGAAAACGTCGAGATCTTCAAATCTATAACAAGTTATAGTCTTTCTATTTTTATGCTTGATTCTTTCGTCTATCCTATTTTTTAGATAATTTTCGTTAGTTTAGAAAAATTTTATTTTGTTCATAATTTTATTTATAGAAGTCAAAATCACACACCATCGATTTCACCTTAATTTTAGAGTTAATTAGTATCTATTTCCATATTTAGATTGTCTTTTTACTATTTTTAGTAATTTTTCTATTTTCAAGAATTTTTATGAATAAAATTCTTTTTATATAAATAGTATTGTAACTCCATTACGAAGGACAAACTTTGGATTAATAAAATTTATATTTTTTAGACAATTTTGTCTTTATTTCCAATCACTTGGTATTTTATGTGAATTAATAAGTTTTTTATGCTTAATTGTTCGATATTCTTTTAATAATCACCTAACCAATTGGAAGACTATTCTTCACCTTACATTAGAAGGTCAATTAAGACATAGAAAGACAACAACTAGATAAAAGAGCAATAGAAAGATTCAAAAGAACTCAAATGAGGATAGTGGATGTAGATATGAACTCACTTTCAATACAAAAAAAATTGGTCCTCATCAAAGTGCAATGGGAGAGCATATATATTTTAAGGAGACCTCAAATCTGGGATAAAACTTTGTTGTTGTCGTTGTTGTCTGTTTGTTGTCTGTTTTTGTATTTTCACCTTGAAATTTGATTTGTTTTCATGACAAAGGGTAGCATAGCCATTTGTCATTCACAAGAGATAACTAATTCCTTTGGACAGTTGTGGCATGTGATGTGAGAACTGGGAAGGGCAATTTGGTAATTTGAATAATTGGGTTAGGTATTTCGGGAGAAGATTCTATTTATAATTGCTGGACGGCCTGTCCAACTTCCACAAGTGATGAGAATGATTCTCAATAAATTTCAACTTTATGTATTATTTTACTATTTTACCCTTTATTTTAGTGCCACTAAATTAGGTCAACAACATGTTCATGAAAAAAATTATAAAGAAATCGAAAGGATCTGAACATAGTCGATTTCCTTCACTCTCCTTATCATTTTCATGATTAATTTAAATGGAAAGAGACAATAACACTAAAATCATTAATTACTAATGAGAGAAGAATAAGTTATGCGACACCTCTCATCTTTGTCCTCATCTAATAATAGTAATTGTAGAGATAATGGTTACATAATTATCATAATTTGGTGCTAAATAATTAATTGAGAACTACTCTCCCCTTATTCTCAAACCTAAAATATCAGCTATGTAAGTACTGTGCTTGCATGTGATCTCGACGAATTGAAACCACCCAGTTGAGGGACCAGTACTACTTGAAATTAATGTCCATCATCTGATTTGTTTTTTTGTCCAATTGCAGATCTTTGTTCAATGATTAGGATTTGAAAATGATCCACTGTCTAGATTATAAAAAGTGGTGAATTCGACACTAAAAGGGAAAAAACGTCAAGTTCGGACAATAAATAAAATATGGTGAACTTGACGGTAAATAAAAAAATGGTGATGAATAAAACGTTACTAAGGTGTTGTTTGTTAAACTGAAAAAAATAAGTGTTGAATAGCATTAAGTGCTGAAACTTATAAGCGCTAAATTTAAGTGTTGAAAAAATTGTTTGTTTAGATGCAAAATCATGCTTGTTACACATTACTGAAATTGATAAATTATCTTTTTTACCCTTACAATCATATTATGCATTATTTGCATGTTTCAAATACGTATTTCTTATTAAATACAATAAAATATATTATTTCTTATAAAATTAAAATACAATTTATTTTTTAATAATAAGTAATACTCAAAATTTTAATTTGTAAATAATAAATTTTGAATTAAAAACAATAATGTCATACAAGTCACTAAATTTTGAAATTAACATTGAAATAACTTAATTTGGAATAAATAAATTTCAATGAAAATGAAGGATGTGTAATTATAAAAGCATCCGAATTAATAAGAGCAACCCACACCAAACCAAATTTTTTTTTTTATCTTATATTGGTTAAAGTTTTTGGAATGAACCAATTTTTAGTGAGGATGATCTATATGGTTTAGAGATCATACTCACCAAAAATCAGTCCATTCTGAAACTAGTTTTCAAAAAAAAAAAAAAAAATGAACAATTTACGATTCTTGAACTTATTTTAATAGGGTTAGAAGTTTCGTGATAAGCTGATTTTTGGTGAGAATGATCTCCTCATTGTCGAGATCATCATCACCAAAAATCAACTCATTCCAAAAAATTTAACCCGTATAAGACAAAACAATTTGACCATGGTGTAGGTTTATTAATTTGTGGGGTGTTTATATACTTATCCATGGGATATAAGGGGTAATATCCTTTTAAGTATAAGGGCATACTTGTCCATGCCTAAAAAATGAAGGGTATACTTGTCCGTGTTGAAAAAAGGAAAGTGCTTATCGCTTCAGCACTTTTTTTTGGCATCAAAATTGTACTGAATTTTTTTCACTTATTTTCAACAATAAGCACTGAAAATATGGAGTAAATAAACATGCTATTTTGACAAAAAGTACTGAAAATTTTTTTTCAACAATAAGTGTTGAAAAATAACGCAAACAAACACCACCTAAATGTCCTATCAAGCTATCGTGAAAACTTAGGAATTATTTAGAAAAAAATCCCTACACTAGGGCCCTTAAAATTTTTTTTTTTTTTTTTTTTTTGTGTATGTGTGTGGTTGAGAGAAGGGAGGGGGTCACCAAGTTGACGTGATTTTCGAGTTGTCCCAATGATTTGTTGGTGGATTTCTCAAAACCAGAAGAATTTATAAATCAAAACAAAAATAAATAATGATATGATAATGGCTTCAAGGCACATACTTTCATTGTGCAACTAGGTTATTAGAAAAAGATTTCAAAATACAATGAAGCCCAATAGGAGATTGAATAATCTATTGAACTTGTGTTATTTGAAAAGATTCACAAAATCGATGGACAAAAATACTCAAACTTAAGCACACATGATTCTACCTAAGTTCATACATGAGAGTGCACAGTTCAAATGCTCAGAAATTCAAATTTTCTAGATTGATTAATCCATTTTTGATTAATCCATTTTTGACAAGACTTTCAATCTTACAACCTAAATCCGATGTCCCATAGAAATTTTGATATTAGAGATCTTGATTGTTTTATTGGATTTTAATTGCGAGAGTATTTTAGTCTTCTGACAATTCCTTATCCTCCCAAACGTGGGCATGACTTAAATGGAAGGGTATTTCAGTCTTTTGACAAGTAGTTATTCTCTCAAAGCATGATTAAGGAGCTAAGTCTTCAATTTGAAAATGTGGGTGGTAACTCTAATATTCATCAAAAAGTAAGGGGGCATGTCAAAATCACCCATTTTTATTTATTAAAATTTGACAAGTTTCAATGTAGCCTAAATCGATTATGGTTAATCGAGGTCTATTTGAGTTGAGCTATTTACTCCCCCGTCTCTTCTACACATATTATAATGTGAGTTGTCATCTTTGCAACTATCATTTGATTGAGTTTACATTTGGCATCATCTGTTCTTCAACGATATCTCGAGTTTTTATCAATGACACAAATTTAGTAAAAGTAGTTTATATATCACCAAATGAAGGAAATGTTTTTTAAGGATTATAATTTTGTAAAATTCACATCAATCTTTGATCTTTATGAGTTTGAGGGGAGGGTATCAGAATATTATATATGAAGCATTAATTGTAGTATATATGATGTGGTACAATGCATTGAATCATATTTTTAAAGATATTAATTAGAATGATTTAAGATTATATTAGATTTGTTAGAGATGGAGTTTATCTCTATTTATAATTTTATTATATTATTTTCTATATAAATGCTATTAGGTTTCTTCAATATGATACACTAACAAAATCTATGGAGAACAAAATATTGGAGAGGAAAGAAGAAAGGCAATCATAGTGGGTATCCATGAATGTTGATATCTTCAGCATTATTTTATTTTATTTTGAAAAATGTAGTATACATCAGATGATCCTTGAGATCATTGTGGTATACATATCGAGGACCATCAATGCTCTCACCTTGGGGTGATGCCCTTAAGAGTAAGGGTGCACATCAAATTGGGCCAAACTAAGAACCGAATAAAACCCGGGTAGTTATGGTTGGTTTGGTTCGATTTTATAGATAATCGGTTTAAGTCTGGATTGAAAATTTGAAGAACCAATTGATTTAATTCGGTTCTCGATTCAGTGTTGTCCTAGAACCCAACCAATATTCATTATATTAACTATAATATTTTTATTTTTTTTGCATTTAATATATAACACTTATTCATTCGTGGTTATAGATAAATTTCTTTTCCAAAACTATGTATTACAAAGTATATATTCAATTTTCTACTATTCAACTTTAAATCTTCAATAATAATGGATTGAGGTGTGAAAGAGGATAGTGGAAAGCGGCTTATTTTATTGGATTTTCATTTTCATTTTGGATTGACATGTGTAAGACATATGTTAATTGTTATATTATTTTTTTATGAGATATTTGTTTCTTTTGATGGATGATTCTTGTTTGAATTTGTTCTTAGAAGTGTGGATATTTCATGTTTGTAAGAAATAAAGAGCAGGATGTAACACGACAAAATGATGGTAGGAATACAATATTTGGTGACTTGTGAATCAAATTGAACTAAGGTCGATTTTAGGGTATATTCAATTTGATTTCGGATTAGGATTTGCAAAACCAGCTAAGTTCAGATCGATCCCAATACTTCCCCCAACCCAAGCCATATGCACTCCCCCTGCTAAATAGAATATGTTGTGAAATAAGTGGATCCACTTAATTAATATGAATTCCTTGATCACATTCCCTTTGAAATATCAAAATTATAAATATGTTTTAAGATTCTATTATAGCATTAAATTGGACACTAATGATTGTTTTTAACTTAAGTGCTCAACTTGAGTTTGCTCCCCACTAACTTTGTTGAATTTATTTGAATAAATGAAAATATTCAAAAGAAACGTGTTCATCTCTGATTTTTTGTTTTGTAAAGATTTAATCGTAAAATCTTTTGGAAGCACTATGCTGGGAATTTGGATTTAATGAATATTTTGGAGAATTTTCAAAATAAAATAAAAGACTTTATTTTCTATCACAAAATAAAATAAAAGATATCAAGGCATAGTGATTGTATATGCTTATGCGCGTGCTAGGACACTTTTTAGGTGTTCGTGAATTGTGGTAAGGTACTGTAGATCTTTCATATTTTTCACTTATCACATCGATAGTTGACTTATTGATTGATCAAACACGATGGTTTGGATCGAATTATTCAATCGCCCGTTATGCAAACAGGGAACTAAGATGTTGAATAGTTCGGATCCATTAATCTTCCACTATGCAAATTGGCTTGACCCAACTAGTAAATTGGTTGCATAAAAGGTTTCAACAGTTTAGACCAGTCCTACAATTCGTTATATGTATACGCATTGAGATCTATAAATATAGAGTCATGATGAATGCACACGGCTGATGTGACAAGGGCATAGACCTATAGATCTTTTTCATCGAGATACATAGAAAAAGATGTGTGATTCTAGGCCCTTACAATGTTACCTAATCTGTGTGCATTCATCATTATTCATAAATATATTATCTTAGATGAATTCATTTAACATGTATAAGATATCCAATATGAGCAGTATTTCCTCAGGACCACTTACAAGGGTGTACCCTCACTTACCCATTGCATGTGATGTATGGGCGTTGCACATGCCTAGGGAGGGACTCATATGCCTTGGCTCTTCCGATCCTGCTAGTCGGATGTAAGTTCAGATACCCCATCATAAAATAAAAAACATGAATAAAAAAATCAAATGAAATCAACTAGTAAAGAGAAAAATGTGTCTGTTCTTGCAAAAAATTATCAAAAGAGAGTTAACTTTTTAGTTAACGATAAAAATAAAATAAGGTTACAAAAAACAATTTAACTCAATAGATTGTTTAGCATTTTATATTATTTTATGGACTTGAATGACGAAAATGCCTAAAGACCTTGATAGGTAGAAGAGTATTTTATTGAAAACATGTGCCCTTAGGGCACGCGCTAAGATGCATTAAATACACCTCTAGAAACTTTTTACTACCTAAAATACTCTCAACATAAATTTTCTTACCAAAAATAACCTAAATAGTTATTTCCAAGGTGTATTTAATGCATTTTAACATATGCCCTTACGGCACACGTTAACAAAACCCTTATTGAAAAGAGTCGTGATGGAGTAACATTGAAATGTGCATCGGTTTGTTCATTCTAATGAGGTGGTGCACACATAACCATAGATGCTTTTCACTCGTATTTCAATGAAAAGCATTTATGCACCACCACATCAAAATAGACAATGTACAAATGATGTACATTTTAATGTTACTTGAGCGTTATCCTATTGAAAATACAATGTAAAACATTGGACTCTCGAGCAAGTAACTAAAACGATGGATAGTTCAAGGTTTTATTTCATTTATAATAAATTTTAAAAAGATAGTAGTTTTTTTTTATAATTAATGAAAATTTTAACCCTTTTTTGTTTTCCTGATTTCCTTAAAATATTTGGGCATCATTTATTTTTTCTTAAGGGCACGATTCGGGCTATGATCAGCCTCTAAGAATCTAAACAATAATAACAAAAATCAGGATATCATTGTATACCAAAGATGATTTTATCCTAAACCCTTTCATGCGCAAATGGTTCTTCACCAAAAGGAGACATTCTTACATCAAACGTTACAAACCTAAACATCTATACATAGAATTCTACTTATTTTCTACATCCACATTTTCCATGAGCGATAATGCCATGGTTTCATCAAAGTCTCCCCATTATTTAAGTGGATGAGTGGAGCCATCCCACTGAAGTAAGTGGGCCTGCAGTTTCTGATCAAAACTCACACTACACAACACAATGAAGGCAAGCCTCTGGTAGTTGGATCCTTGTCACCTCGCTTGCCGTCAAAAGATTTGGGAAGTACATTTAACCTGAATCTTTATCTGGGCATTTGAAATGGACTAGTGAACAGAAGGTGGACTGACAAGTTTACAAGCAAACAAATAAATTTGCCTATCCCTTTATGTTAGTTGTTAGTTGAATACATTTATTTGATACTTAAGCATTCATGATGGATAGAATCTCTTGTTTCTAAGGAAGAAAGAACCAATGGGTCCATTCCAAGTGTCAAGACTTACAACACCTTATCTACTTAGATGATCCAACTTGAAAAACATGAAAAAAAAAAAAATTTAGAATAATGGGTTTGTAGAAGACAAGATGGGTTCTTCTTTTCCTCCACAAAGCAACATCTATGGATAAGGCGTTGTCGTACAAAAGCATTTTTCTTAATGCTCTATGTATTGGATTTCTTACTAACTTTATCTCCAACAATACATGGATACAAATAATCCCTATATGAAAAAAAGAAAAAAAGAAAAAAGGAAGAAAGACGAGTCCCTTGTTTGATTAGATATTGAAGTCGTAGTTCTGAAAAAGGTAGCCCCTTCTGTGATTGGAGATTAGACCCACAGTTCAAAACTCGTTGAGTCATCTCAGATACTTAATCTGAGTCAGAATCAAGTTTTTGAGTTTTAAAAAATAGATTAAGACCTACATAGGATTTTTAGAACTAGGCAAGGCTATATTTATCAGGAAAAGTACACGGAAACCATGCCTCCACCATGAAGTTTAAGGATCCAAAGAAGTGCTAAAAAAAAAAGGGGGGGACTTTAGTGTTTTGCTCTCCTCGAAGTCATCATAAATAGGGTATGGATTTTCAAATCATCTGAAATGAACATTTTACTTACCCCTAATTTTTATCACATCGACTAATATTTTAAGAATATGGCAACAAAAGTAATTATTACTCATTAACTTTTTACCTACCATATCATTCTCAATCTTTGCAACTCTCCTTCGACAAAGCTTCTCTAAATCACCCGTTAAAGTCATCCGAAAAATGTTAGAAACATATTGCGGATGATATTATTTGCAAGGCATAAGGGGATGGATGACACATGACACCTTGAAAATCCAAGCGGAACTTGGAAATCCTAGCTAACTCGTCTAGTTCAAACAATTGGGAAAGCTCAGTTAATTCAGTCACAACAACAGCCGTGTTTAAATCTTGATAGGTCGGGGTAACACTCCCTAAGAATTAGGGATTGAACGAAATTAAAGATGGTTGGAAGACAAGGTAAAATCCATAAAAAGAATGATCGAATAAGGAAATGATCTTTAATTAGATAAATTTGTAATCAAGATTCACTTTCCAAATTCAATAAAAAAGGGAAAATTCTAGTATTTTTCCTCCATAAATACAGGGACTTAAACACCAAAAGTTAGGTTTTTTTCAACTCCCTTTGTTACTCTACCATTTTTATTAATTTTCTTACTTGGACATTAAATAGGTTGTGTTGTAGATACACCCACATGAGGAAAGGATAATAAGTCATCGTCCCAAATATCTAGATGGAGCAAATGTTTACATCTGCACATAGTAAGGAAAATTGTTGAAAGTCACCAACAAATCACCGAAAGCAATTGCTTGATATCTCTTTCATTTTGTATAAGTCAATAATTTATATTGATATAAATCTCCATGAAGTACCTTAAAAGAATACATAATAAGAGACAAATGGAAGCTTGGATCAAAAGTTATGTTACGCTTAAGTTTAGGGTTGCATGATGTAATAGTGTAGCAAATCATTAGCATACCTTACCAATCCATATGCAGCATCAAAGTGATGCATTACTTCATCTATTCCCCCCCAACCCCCCCCCCCCCCCCCCCCCCCCCCCCCCCCCCCCCCAAAATGACAAAGATCGCATAAGGGCCACACTCCCTCCATGAGTGAACCTCCATCTACACTTAGGCCTACATATTTCCTTGTATTGTCATGCGTAGCATCATCAAGTGGAATTGGTCGAGTTTGATGCCCAAGTCTCTTTTTGAGATGGTAACAACCTTGGTACCTCGCCCGTGTCATTCTCATACACTCTATACACACAAAATGACGAAGGAATGGTAGGAGACTTCTTTCTCAATGAGATGACCCCCATCAAATCCTTGGCCAACATTACTCAATTCATTCATCCTTTTCATAAAAAGGGTATTCTGAAATGAAATGAGACCTCTCTTTCACTGAAATGGCTCTATCAAAGCCTAAGCCAACATCATCAATCCCTACTTAGGAGTAGGTACATTCTCGTTTACAAGAAGTAGGCAAGTCTAAAAGGATTGTCATCCTACGCATGCATTCCAAAGGCAAAAAAACATATAAGGACATCCTTGTTCATAGGGTGACCCCTATGTCACTTTTACCAAGATATCATCCTTGAATGTCAAGGACACATTCCATTGAACACAGACATGCACCCTCACAAAGAGTTCATCATGGTACATCCATAAATTTCTTGATTTCACGTGCATTATTCTTACCATAGCTTTCATTTTGCTCAAGATTTCTTTTGTTTCAATAGGACCTTTTAGAAATGACCAAGTTAAGGTTAATCCCCAAAGGGTGGAGAATGAAGTGTCTAATACCTTCCTCTTCCGAATCGAATCTCGTTAATCACATAGAATCCAGGTGTAGACTAGTGACATTCCCTAATTATTTCTATTTTCCTAGAAGAAAAATGAGTTTATTGAAAATTAATTTCCGGATGACTATTCACACTCGATTTGGATCAAGGAATAGTGGCGACTCTACAAAATGACAAATGTATTTTTCATAGTCAAAAATCACGTGGCTATACTTATCTTCTCAAAATCATATATAATAATAGTCAAACGAAAACTCGAATCAAAAGTTACGCTTGTTTTAATTTATGTTTGGCATGAGATCAATAGTATGGTAATTGCTATGATATTATAGTGATCTACTACGATACCATAATTATCTCAAGAATAACATAGCTAGATAGATCTTCTTCACAATGTGAAACAAACCCATATTGGACATTCCAAGGTTATCGAATTTTATAAAATTTGACAAACCAAGGGGTTAAATTGGCATCGAATTTTTCATTGTCAAATTTCATTTTTTGACAAGTCGAAACCATCAAATTAATGGAGTATGGGAGAAATTTGACAGCTCTAAGCCATTGAACTTGGGGAACATCAAGAATCTTGACGGCCCTAGACCGTTAAAATTCGATTTCTAACATATGTGGCCTTGGCCCGTCAAATTTTCTTGTAGAATTTTCCAATTTTCACGTAGTGCTTAAGACCTATCTCAAAAGCATATATAGTAATAGCCAAATGGAAGCTTAAGCCAAAACTTATGCACTATTGAAGTTCACGTTTGACATGACATCGATAGTTTGGACGTAAAAATTGAGCCGTGATCAAAATTGAACTCCAAATTAATAATAATAATAATGCATATTTATTGTAATTGCTATGATATTATAGTATGGTAATTGCTATGATATTATAGTGATCTACTACGATTCCATAATTATCTCAAGAATAACATAGCTAGATAGATCTTCTTCACAATGTGAAACAAACCCATATTGGACATTCCAAGTTATTGAATTTTATAAAATTTGACAAACCAAGGGGTTAAATTGGCATCGAATTTTTCATTGTCAAATTTCGTTTTTTGACAAGTCGAAACCGTCAAATTAATGGAGTATGGGAGAAATTTGACAGCTCTAAGCCATTGAACCTAGGGAACATTAAGAATTTTGACGGCCCTAGACCGTTAAAATTCGATTTCTAACATATGTGGCCTTGGCCCGTCAAATTTTCTTGTAAAATTTTCCAATTTTCACGTAGTGCTTAAGACCTATCTCGAAAGCATATATAGTAATAGTCAAATGGAAGCTTAAGCCAAAACTTATGCACTATTTAAGTTCACGTTTGACATGACATCGACAGTTTGGACGTAAAAATTGAGCCGTGATCAAAATTGAACTCCAAATTAATAATAATAATAATGCATATTTATTGGGTATGAAAATAGTGTAAAAGTTAACAAGTTTTGGGATCCAATTTTGCAAAATATAGGCATCAACAGAGATGTGTTCGACAAAGCTTCCATAGAAAATGCAAAGAAAGGGACAACGCATGCGGAGTTAGCTAGAAGATCTACCAATACAAAAGTAAGACATTCAGGATGGATCCTCTAGTATACTGAGACACGACAACCTCAACGTGAATCTTATAATAAGGCAACGGCAGCGAAAAATGAACTCACAAAACACCTGACAGGTCTAGTCTTAATTATGGTCATTGGGCCCACATAAATCATCACAACCTTCTAGATTTCATTGAAAAACTCATATTTAAAAAAAATAAAAAAAATCTTTTTTGAACTTGATCCAAGGTGTTGAAAATGGACAACTACCAAACTCCCTATTTTAAAATTAAAATTCAACATGAAAATTAACTTTTTTTTAAATTTCTTTCAAAGTTCTTAGAATTTTGTCGTCTACGACCCTATGGCATTAGATCATGTTTTCGGATGCCACAATGTGATGTAGTGAGGAAATTTTTTTAAGAAGAAAAGTGTTTTGTCTAATAATAATGTTGAAGTGACCTCAAGTAGGAACCTCAGATTGCACTTCTTGACATGAAACTAGATAGGAATCATAGATGCTTTTTCACTTGTATCTCGATGAAAAGTATATCCACTTTCACGTCATGAAGTGCGATATGAAGTTTCAGCATGGCTCTTTTTCTAATATTTTATTATTTATTTTAAAAATATTTTCAAAAGAATTGTTCTACACTAACTTTGTATGACATTGCGATGGATATTATGCTGACATGGTTGTGTACACAAAACTATAGATCTTTTCACTCATATCTCGAAGAAAATAATCAATGATTATGTACCCTCTGCCAAGTCAGTGCAGTATTGAACAATAGTGTCATACAAAGTCAATTTAGGATTTTCCTTTTCAAAGTGACTTCCTACGACCCTTCTTCAATACTACACTGATATGGTGGTGTGTAGATAAATCCAAGGAAAAAAATATTCTAATATTATCTACAATAGCCATGCCAGCTCAATGTTATGGGAAGTGACTTTAAAATTTTCCCTTTTTATTTGTATACATTATTAAAATAACTGGCACTTTCCTTACTAATTTAGTAAAACTTTAAGGTTTACAAATTGTTATTTTGCTCAAATGGATTGTCACAAAACTTTCACGGAACTCCCAAATTTAAAATTAAAATTGAATGGTGAAAAATAACTTCTTTTGGAGAAAAAAATAATTCAAAGTTGATAGAATTTTGTACTCTACAACCTGCAAGCATTGAATCTTGGTTTTAGACCACAAGTTGAGCCCAAGGATCCTTAGTCAGGGTGAAATCCTTGTCTCTTTTTTTAAGGGATCGACAAAGTGCACACCACCCACTACCAATTGCACTCCCTCACTTAAAAATCTTTCCTTTGCATTCTATTTGGATGATTCACAACGTGAAAAATCCTATATTTGACAGTCCAAGAACTTCGAATTTCATAAAATTTGATGGACAAAGACATCAAATTTTTTTGCGTCAAAATTTCTTTTTTGACAGATCAAAACCGTTAAATTAATGGAGGATTGGAGAAATTTGATAACTCTAAGCCATCGAATTGGGGATCATTAAAATTTTCAACAGTCATAGGCCGTCAAAATTCCCTTTCTAAAATTTGTGGGCTTTAGCCTATCGAATTTTTCTGTCAAAATTTTTGATTTTCACGTAGTGATTGCACTCCAAAAATGATAAAGAAAATATTGAACTCCTTTGTTGTTTTTTTTTTTTTTATCTTCTTCTTTAATCATGCCCAACAAAAAATTGTTCAATAATTTTTCTAAAAAATTCTTGATCGTATAACAAGCATATTTACAATCTATGGTCAAGAAGAGGAAGTCACATGAAGTTGAATAAGTCCAAACCCCTTGGTTACTCAAAAGAAATGCTATTAATAAGTTAAAATAGAGGGGGAGAAAAAAAAAAACAAAACAAAATAAAAAAGGATTTTTTTAAGATTTGTCTGCAACCAACTAATAGTGGCGTGAGTTAGATTCATTGTACCCAATGAGGTTAATGATTGATCACATTAATTTTGATTGATATGTGTACGGTAAATGAGAAAGTGCTGCACTCTATAACTAGCCATTGAAAGGGACACTGAAGATATGACGGTTCTCAAAACGAACACTAAAACTCATCCAAAGAGTTGTTGGGAGATTAGGATCACCAGGCTTGGAAAGTGAAATGGTCAAGAATTTTAAATTTCCCTTTATTTGGTATTAGTGAATAAATCAAATTACAAATTTGCCACTTGAATTGATTATATATAAGACACACAGCCCACCATAAACTCCAACTAATAAAGAAATATTCAAGGGCATTTGAGGTCTAATTATTTTAATCATATTTCTGTATGAGGACACAAGACACAAGTCAAAGGTGAGTGTGTACATGTACTTGAAGAATCATGAGCTGGACATGATTAAAATCACTTTTATATATATATAAGACCAATTCTATAGGATCATTGAATACTTCGTATCCATGACCCCATAAACCTCACGTGGTATCCTCTCTTTGACCATCAATGTTTTATCACCCTAAAATTTTTGTTTGATTGGTGATTTTTAATATATTAAGATAAATGAATGAATAAGTCGAAAAAAAATAAAATTATAAATTGACGCATTCAAATAGGTGTAAGAATAATTTCAATAGACGACAAATTAAGAAAAAATTGATTAAAATAATTAACAAAGACTGATTATTTGTCTGACTAGGAAAATTTTTCAAGTTGAAGATCTTAACCATGGGCGAGTTTAGAGTGAGGGCACTTGTCCAATAAGAATTTTCAAATCTTTTGTGAAGTAAATAATGAGCTATTACGACAGATAATAATGACAGATAAAGAAATCTATCGCTATTGCCCTCACAATTTGTTTTACATTCTTATTTACCCACCAAAAAAGTTTTCATTCTTATATTTCCCTTACAAAAAAAAAGAAAAAAAATTTATTCTTACGTTGTCCCCACATGAGTAAAATCCTAATTCCGTCCCTAATCTTAACAAACTAAGAGAAAGATACAGAAGTAAGTGCATGAAACTGTGAAAGTAATTAGTATGAACTCATTTTCAATAACAAAAAACTTAGTTTTAAATAACGTAGAATGAGAGGATGTAAATCTTTTAATCAACTCTAAATCCTTGGGATAGGGTTTTGTTGTTGTTTTTGGATTTAAATATTTCATACAATTGCTTAAAGAAATCGAATGCTTGCAAATCAACACTGCCAAGTAGCATCTCAACTTAAAAAGATGATAATTTTTTTATTTTTAAAATTTTTATATTTCCATTACTCGTTTCACGTCTCTCTCTCTCTCTCTATATTTAATTTATACACAAATCAAAGTCTTGCAAAATTTTGTATTTTAATTTTTACCCAAAGTCTTGCAAACCAGGCTGATTTTTTGTGTCTAGGTCAGCCAACAGGGTGGATAAGAAATCCTTGTGAATATGGACCACAAGGACTATATCCCAATATGATGATTTTTTCATTGATAAAGGTCTTCATCAGGGACAATTTGGTAATTTAAACCAATAGGGGGTGGGTACCTTCTTTGAAAGAGGGTTGTATTTAAAATTGTTCGACGGCCTCTCCAACAACTACAGGTGATGAGAATGATATTCTTAAGAGAATTTTCAACTTTCATATATTATTTTACTGTTTTACCTTTTTATTTAGTTCCCTGAAAGTAGGTCAACAACAGGTTAATAAAATAAATAATATAAAGAAATGTAAATTATCTGAACATAGTCGATTCCCATAACCCTCAAATGAATGAAGTATTAAAAACAATTGGAAGAATCTAAAGTCGTCCTTTATCATCTTCATGTTTGATTAGAAGGAAGGAGACAATAACATCTAACAACAACAATAACTAATGAGATGGTATTATGTAATGTGATACCCCTATCACACTTGTCTTCATCTTAGAGTTGTAATTGTGGAGATAAAGACAACATGGTACTACACTATTAAGATAACTCCCTTATCGTCAACTCTAAAATATCAACCATGTAATTAAAGTGCATGCATGTGGTGCATTAGTGATCTTATGAAGAAATTCATTGTCACTTAACTATATGGGTACTAAGTATGCCCCACACCTAAGTACCTTAGTACGTCACAATAGCACGATTAAGGCACTCAATCTAAGAAGTAACAGTAAGAAAAGTTTTAAAGTCCATCGAGATGATGTATACATGCAAAGTGTGATTCATGAATGCAGATGCAAGAGCAAATCCTCTATAGTGACATATCCCTGTAGTTCTCTGTAGCGTTATTGAATGGTTAGGAGAGCGATACATCAACAACATAATAAGTTTACACCATTTAAAAATGGAGGTTCAGTGATAGTCCATTTTCAAAATCCTTGAATTAGATTTTTTAAATAATTAAAAAAAAAAATCGTTAAATCCAATCTAAAGCATTATCACAAGAAGGTGGTGACATTAAATTTTCTCAATCTGGCACTCTCTCACCTATAGAGGGAGTACTACATAGGACTACAAGGATACGGCACGCTACAAAGGTTTTACTCCCCATAAATGCTCAAGTGCACCCCATGTATGTGAATACGACTTTGTCCTTTTCGTACTATTAGTGTAGTCTCTCTCTTAAATATCTAATAAAAGATATTAAACAACTAAATATGAAACTATTGGGAAAATGGAGTTAAAAAATAAGAAAACAAGAATTTTGACTTGAGACATGAAAAGACAACCCTCTTTAAGATTTTATTTATCTCAACCTATAAAAGAATGAATTTTGATGATATGACGCAGTTTGTGGATAATGCACTTAACGTCATTTTCTCTTTCCTATCCATAGTGAAATAAAGAAAATTTTCTAATCTGATCACCTTGTGACATTAAAATATGAGCCAATGCAATACAGTTATAGAGGACAAAATTATATAAATTTTTAAAAAAAATTAATTATTTTTCACCGATAAATTTTATTTTTAAATTTGGGTGTTCGATGGCCGTCCATTTACAACACCTTGGATCAAGTTCAAATATATATATATATATATATATATATATTTTAATATGAATATTTTCATGAATCTAAAAGGCTATGTTGTAGGATTGTAAATGTGACAATTAATGTAGGTCCAACGACCCATTTTAAGATTTGAAATCTAAAAAAATAAATATGTGAACAGCGGGAAAGAGAGAGAATCTCTCTATTGTTAATGTCATTCACACCACATGTCAAACGTTTGTTGGACTATGAGCAAATACGTCAAGTGCATGCCCCAGAACCGCATCATATTGTCAACATAATAAAAGAATTTATTGATGAGTTACCAAAAAATAACCACTATTATACAACAAAGTCACAATGAGAATTTCCAAGCAACAAGCTTAAAAAAACTCCTTACGAATTCTCTTACACAAAAGTATGTAATCTCTGACTTAATAATTTGATAAATTAAAATTCTTGATTGAGTTATTGTAAAACTTAAGCTGAGTTCTTCAAAATATGAGTAGTTCCGCCTACTTGGCAATCGTATTTATAGATATTGAAGGGATTAAGTGTCTCTTTATAAAGACTAATTGACAAATAGATGTCTCTATATATAGATAGTCAATAGAGAACATACATGAATAACCAAAAAATATATCCATTCAGAATGAAAACTCAAAAGATGTATTCATTCATGAAACAAAAATATGTATCCATTCATGGATGTCAAAGAGATGTTGTCTCCATAAATAACCAACCATTTCTATCCTTTGAAAAAATTTATTTAAACAAATATATATATTATAAATATAAAATCCCAACATGTACTAGAGAACATTTCTTCCCAAGAAAGGTGAAACAAAATTTGAATTGAAAAAGGAAAAGATATTTAGAACACATGAATGAGTTTTGAAATTAATTTCATTATCATAACTTTAAGGTAAAGAGTGAGGGTTCAAACTTTAGAAAAACATAATCAAAAAGATAAAATAACATTTAAAAAAAATTAATCCCACATTAGCTAAGATATGAGGTTGAAAACAATGGATACTTGAAAATAACTAGTTTGGGGCAGAATCAATCGAGGGTTTTCATTAAGGTGAGGTTGAAAATGATGGATTGGGGTTAGGAGCTCGAAAATGACTGATTTTGGTTGAAAAAAATAAAGGGTTACTATTAAAGTAAAGTTGAAAATGATAGATCGAAGATGATTGTTCTGGAAAGAAGAAAATTTTCGAGGATTTTTTGGTTAAAGGTTGAAGTTGAGGGAATTTATGTAACGATGACATTTTGGGTGGAAAATTTTGAAATTAAGGTGAGGTTGATGGATTGGAGATGAGGTTACAATAGATATAATAAAAAAAATCCTCGAGGGAATTTACTAAGGAGGTTAAAGAACTTGAAGATAACTAATTTTGTGGAAGGAAAATCAAGGGGTTTTTTGTTACAATTTGAATATGAAGATATTAAGGTCCCTTTTTCCATTAATCAACCTAGGTCAAAGGACTCGTATCATCATTTTAAAAATATAGGGATGTATCTCAAATATTCACTAAAACATGGGGAACTATATCCAAGTCACCCATGCTTTTACTAAAATACCTATACCACCGTGCACTTACAAGAGGCAAAATCAATATTTCACCACGTAACTTTTAACCAACTTAAAAATAACATGTTTATCAAAACCAATTTTCGATGACCTCGTAAATAGTTTGGAATATGTATCATCCTAGTAAACAAGATGGTTTCATGGCATGATTTCGAAACTTGTTCTTTTTCGTCTTCTTTTTTTTTTTTTTTTTTGTCAGCAAATGGTTAGTGGTAGTGTGAAGGGAGGATTGATGGTAATGAGATCAACATTCTACCCACCTTACCGAACTTAGCTAAGCCAAAAACTGATCAATGAGACCAAACCAAATGAATTAGAAAAATATGTACTTTCATGAAATCTAATTTCCTTCAAAAATTAGCAAGAAAAATGAAAGGGAAAAAAAAGGACATGGATTGAGGTAACAAGTAAACAAAAATGAACTCATTTTCAATATTGGGAGATGTGACTCTAGATATAATTGAATGGAGGAATGTGATTTGTTTAGTCACCCATATCTTTAGGAAAAAATTTTCATTATGATAATGGTGATGATTTCTGCATTATCTACTTTCCATTGAGGGTGCTATGGGTTACGATCTAATCATGCATAATCTGAAAAAGTTGAAAATATAGAAATGGGTAAATCTTTTGGTCAAGTTACTTAGGAGCCGTTTATTAAACTGAGCAAATAAGTGTTGGAATACTATAATTGTTGAAACTGTTAAGCACTGAATTTAAGTGTTGAGAATGTTGTTTGTCTACCTATTTGAATTGTATTGAACTGATTCAAATTAAGCACTGTAATCATAGAATATTGTATGTTAATTACTGTTAAAAGCTAATAAAATAATTATATTATCTTTTTCAATCACAATATATTTTATTTGATTGTTTTAACTACTAATTCACATAACACATAATAAAAAAAACATAAATGTAAAAGATAATATGTTTGATATTCTAAATTACGTACACAATTCATTATACCCAAATTTTAAATTACAAGATAATAACTTTTTCATCCAATTTTAAATCTATTCATACAACACACACGATCTTCTCTCTTGTAGTAACAGTTGGAGTATTCCATCATCTTATTTCAAAGATGAAAAAGCTTAATTTTGAATGAATAATTTTTTATGAAAATGAAGGATGGGTAATTATAAAAGCACCCCACAAATTAATAATGACAACTCACACCATAAACAATTTTTTGTCTTATAAATTTTTTGGAATGAGTCGATTTTTGGTGAAGATGATATATATGGTTTAGAAATCATCCTCACCAAAAATCAGCCCATTCCAAAACTTCTAACCACATCAAAATTGGTTTTTTAAAAAAAATTATACAATTTACTATTCTTAAACTTATTTTGATGGGGTTAGAAGTTTCAAGATGTGCTGATTTTTAGTGAGGATGATCTCCTCATCGTAGAGATCATCCTCATAAAAATCAGCTCATTCCAAAACTTGTAACCCATATAAGACAAAACAATTTGGCTATGATGTGGGTTGTCTTATTAATTTGTGAGGGGGTGCTTATATAATTATCCATGGGAACATGAGAGGTAATATGCTTTTAAGTATAAGGGCATACTTGTCCGTGCTGAAAAAGACCGATGCTTACCATTTCAACGAAAAAATTAAGTGACCCAACTTCACTTAATTTTTTTTCACTTATTTTTTAGCCATAAATGCTGAAAATATAGAGTAAACAAACATGTTGATTTGTCATTAAGTGCTGAATTATTATTTTTTTCAACATTAAGTGATGAAAATGAGCGCAAACAAATAGCGTCTTAAGAAAAGAGGACTTTAAAATATTTACGTACCTAGATAAATTTTATCATTTGGTTAAAAACTTTTATGATAAATTTTCCTTTATACCCTTTGAATTTTTTTTAAAATTACATAATCGATATATTTTAAAATCAAAGGGGGAATAAGGATAAATTCACTACAAAAATTCTTACCAGATAAATTAAACTTAAATATTTCAAAATCATATCTTGTTATGTAATTTGATCAAAACTTTTATTTGACTCCCATCTAAAATAATAACAAAGACCTAATTTTTTTTTTTTTATATCGTGGGTATCCACACCCTTCTGGTGGGACTAATCCAACAATCACACGCAAAGTCCCCTCAGAAAGTCCTACATGCAATAGGTTGAGTTAGGGGTCTATTGGACCCTGAAGGGTAGCCCCAAGAAATTTATAATTTCTTGAGGTTTCGAACACTTGACCTACTCCTTTTAGGAGCTAATCAAGGCTCGGCTTGCTATTTTAGAAAAAAAAAAAAACTTTATCTTAAACCTTTTGTACACTAATGATTTTTACAAGAATGATATCGAATTTAAAATATCATTATCAGATCATCATGTAACTTAAATATCTATTTATTTTCTGCATCCATATTTCCTATGGGCAATAATTTCATAGGTTGAAAGTTTCCACATTTCCATCCCACTAAAACCAAGTGGGCGTCCAGTTTTTTTAATCAAACTTTTATAGTTGTCAAACTCACACCACACAAATAAGGAAAAACTTAGTTGGATCCATGTCAAATCTCATGCCCAGAAGAACTGCAAGTACATTTAATCTGAATCTTTAACTGGAGATTTGACATAGACTGGTGAAGAGAAGGTGGACTGACAAGTTTTCCAAACAAACAAATTTGCCCATCTCTTCATATGGGCACTATAATACATCAATGAACTTGAGATGAAGCATTCATGATGAATAGAATCTCTTTCTATCTAAGGGAACAAGGATCAATGGGGCCATTCCAAGTGTCAGATTCATAGACTTTATCCATTAAGAGTCATCCAACCTATAAAAAAATAAAAAATAAACATGATAAATTAAAATTATGGTAATTTAATAGGTAGGTAGAAGACAAGATGGGTTCTTAGTCTCCTCCACAAACCAAGATCAATGGATAAGGCCTTGTCATTAAAAGCATGTTTCATGCTTTTATAGATAAGAATCATGAGAACTTCATTGAATGTTAATGCCTTATGTGTTGGATTTTTCTTTCTAACTTTATGTTCAATAACATATGGATACAAATAATCCCCAGAGGAAAAGATATATAGTCCCTTTTTCATGATTGGATATTGAACCCATATACTTGTTGACTCAACTCGAAACTTAGCCGAGTTGGATTGAGTTTTTTTAGTTTTTAAAATACATATAATTAAGACCCACAGAGATTTTCTAGAACAAATCAAAGGTTATTTATCAGCAAAAGCGCATGGAAACCATCATTTGTGCTTCCACCATGAAGTTTAGGGATTCCATCCTTTCAAAGTGGGGAATTAAATTAGAAAAAAAAAAAGGTTATTTTGAGGTACCACTCCAAGTTTTCGTCTCCTAACATTTATTTGAAATTGATGACATATCCCTCGACTTTAATCTTTCTTAAGATTATGAAAATGACAGAAATATTCTTCAATTTTTCACAAAAATCCCATAAAGTTTCTGACATGGTTGATTTTACTTTAATTGTATTAAAACAACCCAATAACCTTTAATAGATATTATCAAAAGTAGTTCCAATGGATTTACACCTCAATTTTCTTCATGTGGGCTTATCCATATATGTGGAATGTTCAAAGGCCCTAAAGAGTGCTAAACATTTTTCAATATATGGGTTAGAAGTTTCTGAATGGGTTATTTTATTTTATTTTATTATTATTTTTTTTTTTTTAAGGATGATCTCTGTGGTAGAAATATCATCCTCACAAAAAAAAATCATCCCATTCTGAAACTTTCAACCCTAATTTATAAGTTGAAGCATCATAGACAATCAATTATTTGTAAACTATTTTTTATGGGGTTAGAAGTTTCAGAATGGGCTGATTTTTTTTATATAAGATGATCTCCTCACCATTGAGCTCATCCTCACAAAAAATCAGTTCAATTCAAAACTTCTAGCCCATATATTGAAAAAGATTTGGCTATCTTTAAAGCCTCGATCCGAACGCCTCCCTATATATATATAGTAGCGTTCAAAAGACAATCTTAGGAGGATAATGTTGGAAGACAAAATTTATCCTACATGACTTAAAAGTTTTAAGGTGACTTTTTGTGAGGGTGATCTCTATGGTAAGGAGATCATCCTCAAAAAAAAATCAGCCCAATCGAAAACTTCTAACCCCATCAAAAGTGATTTGCAATTAACAATAAAAATCAACAATCCACCATTCTTCAACTTTGTAAACCACTTTTGATGGGGTTAGAAGTTTCAGTTTGGTCGGCCAAACACTCCTCATATATATTAGATAAAAAAAAACATAAGACTTACATATTTCAACTGTATGTGATCAAGTTTCACAACTATTGAGAATGATTACAACAACCGTAGATTCTCCACTCCGAAATGTTAACCCAGCACTCCAAATCCGTCAACTCAATTGAATCGAGTGGTGATAAACAGAATTTTCCCCAATGTTAACAATAACGAGCGATCCTCCAATCTTATAGACATGATGAAATTTTGATGGAAAAAAAAAATACAAGGTTTTTAATAAGAAGTTGGGGTAGAGGATATTTCAATCATTTTGAAATATTAATCTTTTGGTCACCATGTCATCCGACAACAATGAGGGTTATCTCTAATTTTCATTGAAGCCCAAAGGGTGCCCTCAATATTACACACACACAAAAAGACATTAATATTTGGTGCTCAAGTCCTTTTAGTATCATAAATCGTGTCCTATTAGTGATTAGTCAACACTCATACCACTACCATTCAATTTTAAAAGAATTGGTGTGTTAGAGCAACTCCAACGTAAATAGGCATATCTGTGAGACGACTCTATTAGGCATTCTATTGTGGAGAATCCTTTTACATATTCAAGAGATCTTCACTCGAACCGTACTAGCAAAAATCAGTCTCCAAAAATTCAACTACAATAATCTATGTCACAACTGCCATCATTTTTTACCGCCGACAACTAAAGAGAGAAATTCAATCTCTTTTCTGCCTCTTGCACTTTCCCTTTCAAACAAATTTTGAAATAAAGAACCAAAACCCGAGTGCCTTGGAACTCTTTTGAAAGACTTTGGCTCTCTATAACAGCAGTTTGGAGAGAATATAAAGTAAGAGCACAGTTGCTCTTACAAGTAAAAGTTGGTGTGCCAATAAAATCTCTCTTATTTAATTATGTGAATAATATACCTCAATGACATGCCACGTGTACTTTAGATTTTTCTTGACTATCAATCTTCTTTTCCTTAGTCTTCGTTATCCTTAGAAAATAACATTCATTATATATTTCGCTGTATAATGAAAAAAGTTTCTCCCCAATAAATAAAATTACTTTTCATTGAAAGGCCTTCAAATATATATATATATATATATATATATATATATATATATATATATATATTTGTCAAATTGAAAACGTCAGCCTTCATTTTGGATGACAACAAAACCCACTATCGATTGTTTCGTCTCTATCAGCATCAGCTAAGCATAATCCAAACAGAATTTAACAACAAAAAAAAAAAATCCTAGATATGTACTATTAAAAATCTTAATTTTGTATGATAAAATAATAAAGAAATTTTAGTGTATGGGGGCATTTCTTAGATTTTGTATCCAGATCCATACCCGTAATCCAATTCTGGAATCGGATGTTACATTTGGTTTGGATTATACAAATAATCCTCTAATTACCAGAATAAAATATGGGCTAAAATAAAAGAAATAAGCTCTTCTGATTATAAGCTTTGAAAATGGATGGAACTCCTTAATAATGTTTAACTATTTATTTTCATTTTAAAATTTTAGTAATACACCCTAAGAAATTGGCAATATTAAGTATACCCCGCAAATTGCAAGACTAGGTTCACATCTGAAGTTTACCAAATGTATTTCTACTGTTTCACCCTAGATAGATTATGGGGAAGATGTACTCCAATCTTTTTGTTGATCTTCAACCTATTAATTACCACGACCTTTTCTTTCTTTCTTTCTTTCTTTCTTTCTTTCTTTCTTTCTTTTTAACTAGGTTACAATCACCTTATTCACACAGAATACAAAAAAACAATAGAACGAGACCCTAACTAGAGATAGACTCTAGTTCATTTGATCTAATGTCAATCCAAACAAGTTTGATCCAATCTTAAAACATGATTTGGAGTATCAAGACATACCTTATTACAATGCATTCTATCATACTCTAATAGCCGCTAAAATTTCTCCTCCTCTTTAACCATGGGTTTTATGTAGTGATGCTAACTATCCTCGAATGTGGAGTTGTTGGATGAACAGCCAAGTTAAGCCTAGGTAGATTCATCTTCTATCATTGTTGGGGCTCATGCCCGAGAATTTCTTCAGTACCTGCACTACCGTTATGATTTGTGCAGAGTGACACGTGAATCTTGTCCTCGCAAACATATAGTAACAAAAAAAAATGACATTTTTAAAAATAAAAATAAAAAACGTATTCAAAATGCGTCTTGTATCTCTGATGATTAAAAAATGCAACATTTTCATTTGTAACAAAAATTGTCCTTTTATTCCCTTTTTTTTTCACAAGGAAAAAAAAATTTTAATACTTTTTTTTAATGTGGCATTTGATACATAATAGAATTTGGTGATTCATAAATGCAAAAAATATGGGAATAGATGATGATAACATTTTTTTTTTCCCAGTTTTCCCTTGCCCGTACTCTGACTTTGTGACCATGCTCATAAGCCCCCTACCCATCCATTGGATTACCAGCCATGTATGGCTTGAATGGAATATGAGTCTAAATCTTCACTTAATCAAAGATACAAAAAATGGAGGCTTCACAGTATTTGGCCAATCCAAAATACTTTCTGCAGCTAAACATTTAATGGTGAAAAAAATCACAGAGAAAAAGTAACATTAGATCTCTCTCAAAAATGTGAAACTATCTGATTGTGTGCAAAGAAAATTCATGCATTACTCATTATAATTAAAAAAAATAAAAAAAAACAAGTCATGAGGATGTACCAACAGCGAGCTTGCTCCAATACGAAAACTAAATGCAGACCAACCAAAAGTGACAAGGACGGAATTAACGATAAATATGTTGGAACAATCTTACAACATCAAAAAACAAGAGTAAACATAGTCTACGGAAACACACCATCTAAGTTGAATCATTCCTCCCATAAGGATTGCAATCCAAAAACATCCCAATAGATATATTAGAAAAGCGAATTCTTCAAACACTCAAAATAATAGATGTAGGCTTTTTATTTTATAGCTGTACTAGACAACAGCCCCAAAAGATCACCAACTCAAATAGAGCATCTCATTGTACCAAAAACAAAAAACAAAAAGAAATTTGATGACTCCCAAATTATTAAAAAAAAGGGGGAGGGGGAAGAAATTTCAAATAAATGTGGGAATTTAATGAACAAAATTCATCAATTTGCTACTTTGTGAGCCAATTCTGCCCGAAGCCATGTCTTACTAACTAATTCCTTCTTAAACACACCCAACCTAATTATGTCACCACACTCTCGCTAACAGCTTTACATCATCTAAAACCATTAGAAAGCGTACGCTTGCTCTTAAGAAACCATCCTTGTTGTATACTTGTTTGTAGTTACAAAAACACCTCACACTTCCTACTAGTGAATCGACCACTATTTATCTCATCAAATATTGTTGAAGCCCTAAAAGTAACATTTTCCATTGACAACATTTCATTTCCAGATATGTTTTCTCAGAAAAAGCTCCAAAACAATTAAAATTGCTACATTGAGAAAATTTTGACATTTTGACTCAATCAAAATATGAACCCACAATAACCACCGAAACTGAGATTATCATGCAAGATAAGATGATTAGAAATATTTAAAAAAAAAAAAACATTACAGATTGAAATTTAAAAGAATAGGATTGACTCGTTTGATTCGCAACTTCAATTGTATGGGAGAAAAACCTCTTTGTTTTGGACTTGTCTACCCTTTCTAAGGTTTGAGAAACTCTCTAATTATATTCGTTAACAATATTAATTATCTCTTCTCATAAGGTTACTTTAATTGGCATGAGGAGTTTATCGCTTACGCCTGTGAGACAACAGAATCTACCAAGCATTTCCCAAACATTATATGTTCCCCATTTTTAATATATCATCTCATTTCTATAATAGCTTAGAGTTCCCCCACCTAGTTGTCGAGCTTTCTTCTGCATATTTTATCTCTTGTGGACATACTACGTTAATTCTCCTTTGTTTCGATGTATCAACCAAAGCCCACTCCTTCACTTCACAGTCCTTAAGTTCCAGCTGGCCAAACAAATCCTATTTTCCCAACTTATTTACCGAACATATCGAGCCTAGGGCAGAAACCTATAGATCTGTGGCATGAATTGCAATATGTCCAAATCGTCAGACCATCTAAATGTCAAGTGGACCACTCCAGGTCGAGTAGAACAAAATGATGTGACACGCTTTAGTAGGTATCAAATATAATAATCTAGCATAGTGTGGACTGACCAACTTAATAGCTCATTGATTGACCTGATTGATGCACAGGGACAACATGGATGATATGGTTTGGCGGTTGGGGAGAAGGGCCACCACAAATATATTGCAATGTCATAGGATTCGGTCCCATACTAAAAAAAATTATCTATTGCCAGGTCGTTTATAGGAAAGGAAACTGATGATATGTCAAGATTGGCTGAGTAGGTTAAAACACCTACCAAGCGTCACCAAGGCTTAAAATACATTAATAACAATGAGGCTAATATTGATGAGCCAAGGGCATGATTGTCCTTTTATATTATCTCACACTTCTCTAAATGCCTTAAGAATCATATATAAATTGGACATGACTTGGAGAGTAGAAGTTCTACTAAAAATCCTTTTTTTATAAGTATAAATTTATTGAAATCTTTATTAAGCTAACCTTAATCATTTTCTTGAATTAAGTTCCTCACATCATGTTCTGGTCATTTGTTCTTGTCTGATACAACGGTGAATGGTCATTAACTCAGTTTAAGTTAAAACCATACTCGCCCCAACTAAAATATATTTCATAGTTACATGTACGCTCAAGTGTGAACTGTGACCACCAGGTGCACTCACACTCAAACATTAGCTGCTTTATATGCTCATATGCAAGCAACATTCATGTATATGTATACATGCGAGCGTTGTCAAATGTGTACATTCACATGCAAAGTTTACTCTTATACACTCACATGTGAATGAAGACGAACATATACGTGTACACATTCACGATATTGTTCACAAGCAATCATTATTAGCATGTACGTCGGAAAATGTTCGCATGTTACACGTGTAATTTGCAAGAGAACATATACAACGGTCAATGGTCAACATTCAATGTTCATATATGAGCGTACATGTGAATATAAACGTATATTGGTTGAAAGGTGGAGTAAGGTATTCCAATTTTTTCCTAAACTAAACTAATTGTTGCTCTATCACCGTTACATCGAACAATATGAAAAACCCAGCAAGACGATAAAAGAGAATTTGAGGAAAGGATTAAAGCTAGCTTGATAAATGTTTTTAGTAGATTCCCCACCCTCTAAGCAATGTTCATTATCTATAAATGACCCCCGAAACCTATTTATAGAAGTGTAAGATGATGTCAAAGGATAATGATGTCCATGACTCGTCAATACTAGTATCATAAGTACTAATGTGTCTCCGAACTTGGTGATATGGTAAATGTGGCAACCTACTTACCTAAACTTGACATTTCACAATTCATTTCTAACAAGCGACCTAACAATAAATAAAGTGGGGTAGTGTGGACCCCACTCCATTATAGTTGAAATGGGCAATAATATCCCCTATAGGGATATTATTAAAATGGGGGGAGGAGAGGAAAGACGATAAAGTTGAAGGAGGTGAAGAGGAAAGGCAATAAAGTGGGGTAGTGTAGACCCCACACCACTGTAGCTGGAATGAAATGTTTATACCCCACAAATGTAATTGGAGTGGGACCCACTGTTGTGTTTTATTTTATATGTATATATAATAAAACACAATAATGAACCCCACCCAACTACAATTTGTGGGTGATAAACGTCCCTTCCAACTACAGTTGAGTGGGGTCCACACTACCCCACCTTTCCTCTTTTCCCCCTTCAACTTTATTGTCTTTCCTCTCTTCCCCCCTTTTTTTAATAATGCCCCTTTTAACTTTACTATCATTCCTCTTTTACACATTTAAACCCAAAGAGAATGCTCGTGTTGTAGGCATAGGCACGAACAAACTCTAGTATATTTTAGTAAAAGAAAACATTATTGCTTTGACCCCCACAAAATTATAGCTGACACAGTGGGATATAAAGATTGAGACAAATGAGTGGGATCCACATAACCCCACTTTATTGCATTTCCTATTCTCCCCCCTTAAAATTTTATTATCTTTCCTCTCCTACACTTTTTTCAATAATAACCCAAGAATACCCCTAACTTTATTGTTTTTTCTCTTCTACCCCTTTCCAAAAACACCCCCATTAAGTACCTGAAAGTGTGTATTTTCTCATTGTTTTATAGAGCATTTAACTAAATTTTCTAACGTAAAACTAGAATTTTTCATGAAATCATGCATAATAGTTAATTCATCATAAGTGACATTTTATTGATTAAATTGTATGTTTTTTCACATATTTTATATGTTCGTTTCTTGCAGGCGAAACAGATGAAAATTGAATAATCAAATAATGGAGATCAAAGTCAAAGGTAAGGTAAAAAATCAAAGTCGAAGTCATAGCACGATCCAAGAGATCCGATGGTTCCGGATTGACAGAATCAAATTTACCTTCACTCTAAATTTGCGATGTCATACCATTTTATCCATAACTTTTGACTCACTTATCAAATTAAAACAAGGCCAGTGGGGTTAAAAAATTGATTCAGATGAGAACAATTTTGTATATAATGAAGAAATGTCAATTTGACTTTTTCTTGGTTAAAAACGCATGACAAATAAGAGACTCCAAATTTGTCACATTTTACAATTATAGACATAACTTTTGACACGGTTATTAAAACGGAGAAAGATTGGGTTGAAACCCTAATTGAGAGGAAAATATATTTTTATTTCACAGAGGAAAGTCAATTCAAACGTTTTGGGGGCAAAAACGAGCTGTCAAGACAACCGTAGTTTTTTCAATAAAAAGTCCTTAACTCTCTATTTTGGGGGCTTTCTCTTCGATCATTCTCATTTCCTAAATTTTCTCTTCCCTCTCTATCTTTTAGCTTTACGTTTTATTTTTTTGACTTTTGCTACAATTTTGTTAGACAATAAAGATTTTGTTCAAGGATTTCAAGGAGTTCATCAATAATAAAGGTAAGTATTTTGTTTATTTTTGTTATTGTATTTCCATGATCATCTTTGGTTAATCTCTCATTCTAGGGAAATTGATGAAGCCATATTAAACTAGTTAGGTTTAATTCTAGTAATTTTGTTGTTGCATGTGTTTTTAAAGATTTTAATGAATTTCTTTTCAACAACCTGAATCCGAAGTGTTCTTCAATTATTTCTCCTTATCCGCCATGCTCAGCTTGATCTGTTAGTATTAAAATAAAATCCATTATATTAGATGCCCGTCGTGAAGGAGGATAATTGGAGTTAAGGTATTTTTATAAAGAAAATCTAGGATTGCCTTAAGAACAGGTTTTCACCCCCAAAACGTCTAAATTGACTCTTCTTCGTGAAAAAAAAATATTTTTTCCTCTCAATTAGAATTTCAACCCCACTAAAATTATCTCATTTTAATAATCGGGCTAAAAGTTATGTCCATAATGGTTAAATGTGACAGATTTAAAATCTGACTTGTCGCACGTATTTGACCAAGAAAATGTCAAAATTGACCTTTCTTCATTAGATACGAAATGGATAATGCTGAAGTAACATTGTGGGGACATCGTGGGGGACATCTCTGACGTGGATGTGTCATAACCATAGATGTTTTTCATCGAGATCTCACTCGTATCTCAATGAAAAGCATCAATGCTTATAACACACATCCATGTCAGAAATATCTCCCACGATGTCCCCCACAATGTTACTCCAACACAACTCATATTATATGGTTCACCTTAATTTGATAAGTCAAAAATTATGAATAAAATGGTATGACTTGGCAAATTTAGAGTGAAAGAAAACTTGATTCTGTCAATCCGGGACAATCAAATCTTTTGGACCGTGCTTTGACTTTGATTTTTTATCTTGATCTCCATTCTTTGATTCTTCAATTTCCATTTGTTTTGCTGCAACTTTCTATATTATTTTTCCTATTTTCCCTTTTTCCAATAATACCCTTCCAAATTTATTGTTTTTGTTCTTTCACCCTCTAATATATATATATAAAACACAATTGAGGATCGCATCCCCTTTATCACCAACATAAAAAGGGGTTGGGTTTAATCACTAAGAAACTCGAGAACAACTTTTAACTTTATTGTCCTTCCTCTTATCTTTTTCTCCAAGAATGCCCTTACAACTTTATTGTATTTCCTCTTTTATCTCCCTTTTCATTAATATCCCTCCAACTTTATCGACCTTCCTCTTCTGCCTCTTAACCCCAAAGAGGAAACTATTGTTTTTTCCCAATAATAAGTAATAACCCTTGACTTTATTGTCTTGTTAGACAACAAACAACATCATTTTTTAATCCTTCAACTGTTATTTATTTTCTCTTCTTTTCTTCTCCGATCTTACTTGTCTACTACAACAAATTGCTTAGATCTCCCTCATGTGTCTTTGACTTACATGACTACGAAAGAATTCAATCATCTACCAACCTCAAAAACTAGAGCTTGACCTCAAATAACCACATTCATAGCCCTATAAGCTTATGATAGGACCTCAAATAACCAAATTTATTTGCCAGTCCAATTCTCACAAACTTTCTTAGTATGTGGAGAAAACATGTGTAACACAAAACATGGTCAGATTAGGATGGTCTTGTTCATCTAACCAAAATAAACCAACGGTGACTCGTCAAACCACCTCCACATGCCTCATTGGAACTAAACTTCCTCGCTTGGCGCCTACTATACCGAGTGACCTACCACCCAACCGATGTATTGGTACCATAGCTCAAACAAAATGAAGGCTTACATTACTATAATGATGTTATCAAACTAAGTTTACATCCATAAAGCATCAATAAAAGAGTAACAAGATCTAACTCCACAAAAAGGGGATTTTCTTCTCAATTATGTCACCTAAATTTATGCAGTACTTGATTATTCTAGTGCCATCAATAACCCCCACCATTGACCTTCCTTCTACATTAAAACTATTATTCCAACTTGTCAAATTATCTTTGGTGACTAGAAAAACCTGAAGCAAAAGATTGCATGAAATCATAATACTATTGTTTGAGGTGGCAATAAATTGGCATACCATTTGATGTGGGTCATGTGTACATTATCCTGATTGTGCCACGTCACTACCGCAACCCACCTTTTAAAGCACCATGAGTAATATGGATTGCAAGAACCAAGATCCAAGATGGAACAAGTAAAGAGTAATAGAGCAAAGCTATTGAATAGAGCATTCATCAAAGTAGATAATCATCTATTTGAATAGCCATCCTTGATCTGAGTAGAGAAAATTGAAAGACACTTTAGAAAGGAGAGAAAATAGAGCTCTTGTAGTTTGTTAGTTAGCTCCTTTGCAATAATTTTCCATTCCCTACCCTACCAAACTGATCGATCTAAAATTCTGAAGGGAGACGGTGCATCTTTCTTGGGAACCGGGGTAATGAAGGTATACAATGGCCATATTCAATAAAGTTCTCGTCGTAGAACTCTTTTATCATATTCATGAAATCATCTTCTTATCAAGACCCAAAACACCTTATGAAGTAGAAAATCTGTGTAACCATGAAGCATTGTGTCTAAACATTTCACCCACCACCTTACAAACTTCTTCTTAAATAGTAGCAGCCTCCAAGTACTCTCCTTGAGAAGTATTGATGCCCTCAAAGGAAAGCTCATACAAAGCATGTTTGTATTGGTATGGCTCATAATATAACTCAAAGTAGCAGCTAACCACTTCATTTGTGATGTTATCCTCTTCAAAAACATGACCCCCAATCCTAAACCTAAATATTTTGTTGTACCTAAAGTTGGCAATGTGATGGGCAAAGTTAATATTTTTTCCCTTCCATATGAGCTACATGAAAGTAATTGTTCTTCAATCCTAGCCTCTTACTTCTTATTCTCAACATAGACACTCTCTTCAGGCATAAGAAAGTTGTCTCGTAAGTCAACCCCACCAAATACTTCATTGTTAAAGGACTTCAATTTTTTACTTTAGACCTTTAAGTTTCATATGGAATATAGAACTTGCCTTAAATGAAAAGATGAAACTCCCACCAAAAAGTTACCAACCATATAAAACTTGGTTGTTGAAGCCTAATTTTCTCAAATATGAACATGATATGCCTAATCTTCGACCTCCACCACCACCCACAACAAATAGTAATATAATATAACATGATCAAAAGGCCAATCCTAGAAAACGTAACCTGGTTGAACATTTCCTTGCGAGTTGATGACAGCAAGAAATCATCTTGTCTCGAAGATTAGGATCATCTTGGTTGTTTGACCAAGTGAACTTGGAAGATGGGTCTTGAAATAGATGTAATTGGTTCCAACATCATTTACGATCCGAGAAGTTCCAACGTTGAGGAAGGTTGCTTTCAAAAGGAATGGAATGTTACATACCTAGTTATAGGGGATGGGAGTAGTGTAACTTAGGTGTATTTGATGGATGTGACTATTACTTTACTAGTTGTGTTTATGTGGGAAGTGGGAAAAAGTTATTTTCTACATGGGTAGACTAGGTGGGTAGTTAGGGAGTTGTTTCTTATTTAGTAGAAAGTTAGGGGATTGTAATGGGTAGTTAGAATTCTATATATTTAATTCACCGTAATTGTATTGAAATCCATCTAGAGAAAAACATTATTGAATGCTTGTGATTTTGGAGCTTAACCATCTTGATTTGGTTTTGGAGGTTCGATTTACCTAGAATCAAATCTTCATCATCTTCTTTGTTATCTAATATAAGTAGGTGCATAACAATTAGTATCAAATCATGTCATTGGGCTAACGGTTGAGAACTTAATATAGAATTCTTGTGAAAGCTAAAGGATTAAGGAAAACCCCCCGAAAACTTATGTACCTAATTTTTAAAGAACATCAAAAATAATAAAACTTACAAAAAAAAAAAGATAAATAATGATCTCATTCAAGGGAGATCGGACCTCCAAAACAAATTCAAGATGGTTAGTCTCCAAAATCCAACGAAATTCTAATAATATTTTATCTACATGTTTTATCTTACAGATTTGGAGAATTAAATAACATAGAGTACTAATTACCTATTACAACCTTAACTTCCTACTAAATAGGAATAGTTCCCTAATCTATCCATATTCCACATATAAAACACAACTTTCCCACCTTTCCCACTTAAATACAACTACTCCTAAATAACTATTTCATACTTCTCATTTATCCTAAATATATTTCACCAACCTTAACACAGGTACGTTTCTTATATTAAGGAATCATGGAAAACCTTTGATGCTCTTATTATTCTCTTCATTTATTTTTCATTTGTTAAACTAAAAAAAGTTTCAGTTTCCCCCAAAACACCAAGGGGCCTACTATAAGCCTTGAATATGTCCAACTCATAACAAATGTCCAATTTGAGATACCAATCTAATGGGCCATATAACAATATCCAAGCTACGACACAAAATAGACATTAAGAATGCTCCAATGAAATTGATTTTCAGTGTTACACACTATAGGTCCCAAATAATCGAAATCTCTCAAGTCATGCCTATGATCAAAGTAGTAGACCAGCCCACAACCCTTCACCCCAAAGACCCATAGATTCCTAATGATAGAATCCTCCACAACAAATTATAAGCTTCCAGTTCTTAATTGATCTCCACAATCAGCCTCATAGCTTTTATACCTTATACCTCTCACATTTCAAGACATATTTTTCAACTTTTTCATGATGGTTTAACTGTTCCCCTCCCCCATTGCTTCTCCCTTCTAACCACCCTTCAAAATTAATATCAAAACATTAACCTAGGCTCCCTAGAACCCCTCATTTTCTAATTAAGCATATAACATTACAAGAGTTTAACTAGGGTTTCGTGTCCCTTATAAGACATCCTAAGGAAGCCTCCAATTCATTTAGTTTCTCAGTAACCAGAGTAAAAAATTCCCCAAACTTCTTACCCAGAAGCTTGATCCCTTCAGACCCATGAGCATTTTCAACCTCAATAGAATCTTGCTCTTGAACATGTGAACACTTCACTTCCTCACCTACACAACATTAACCTTGGCCCATTGCACCTCCATTCTATCCCTGCAAAAGAAAACCAATTCAGTCCTATGTACCCAACTAATTGAGCTAATATCATTTGGCATAGCCATAATTGTGCCCTCATTATCAGTTTTGGACTGCCACTATTTATTGATGCCAATGATGGCCCCATCTAAATTTCTATGGAAAATTCCTACACAGAAAAGGCCACCTTGTCCAAAGATTCCAAGTCCTTTGTTTTATGATTTTTAGCCTTAAGGGTAGGAATAAGTCTCACATTCATCATCTTCATTAGATGATCTAGGAATTGGATATTTCTCCTGTAATTGAATTGTCATTAACCAATTGGGGATTGAATGTTACAACTAGAAGCTTTGCTCTTCTTCTCAATCACACAATTCATCCTCTAGTAAGGAGTCAACAAGTCAAACTTGCTTACCTTTAAGAAAGTATTCAAGACACTCCTTATTGACCTTTTCCAATAAAAGGGTTGGTCGAATTCATGGTTGGATTCAAGAGCAAGTGAAGCACACAGACTACATAGCACACTTCGTCATTATTTGCTTTTGCTAGGCAAGCAAGGGGGTTAGTGGTAAGCATGAAAACTAGTTCAAGAGGTTTTGAACTTAGGTCGTGAGATCAACACTCCACACACCTTACCAACAACTTAGCTAAGTTGGCACCTTCATCATCATTATCAATGCCTTGTACAAAAGTGTGAGTCAGTTGAATGACCCTTGTTCTTCCATTCAATTTTTTTAGAGCCGTGTCTTCTATTAATTCAAGGGTAAATTCCCAAATAATTACCGAAGTTATCAAAAATTCCAAAAGTGTTACATGTGTTGACACAACTACCACGTAATGTTGACAAAATGTTATCAAATTGTCAACATTACGTGATAACTTTGTCAACATTAGCAACATTTTGGAAATACCGAAAACTTTTGTCATTTGTTTGGGAATTTACCCTTAATTCAAAGATCTACATATTTGCTATTACTACTTCAATCCATGTTCTTTTTGGTATTCCTCTTACACGTTTAGAACTTTAATTTGTACATTCTTTCTAACTAGGGCTATAATCATTGTCAAAAACTTCTCCGAATTTGAAGTGCCAACTTAGCTAAGTTGGTAAGACGTGTGGAGTGTTATTCCCACGTCTTAGGTTCAAACCCCCTAGAACCCAACTTCACCTTGCTAACCACGACCTTTTACCTGTCAAAAAAAATCTCCATTTTCCCAAAATTTCGAAAGAAAATCACCAACTAAGGGACCAGACAATTAAATCGACAAATTAATCCGTGATACCATCGTCTTCAACCTTAAACTTCCTTAAAAATTCTTTTCTAAAATTTTACCCTTCATCTTCAGCCACTAGAGTAAAAAATATACCATTCAATCTCAAAATTTTATCTTCATCAACCTTCAATTCTCAAGAACAAGATAGAATTTTTACGAAGGTGAAAGATGATGGGTATTTGGGAAGACACCCAAAAACATCATTTGTATAATTCCCAAAAAAAATATATATATTCAAAACTTTCCCAAATTTATCTGAATTAACTGAACTGATACCTCCCGCAGTCGAATCTGAACTTGGCTACTATGGCTGTAATCAGTTTTTGTAATGCAATTTCTATTTGCACAGATCATGAAATGTATTTAAATTGTATGCTAAGCAAAGTCCTTCAAGTTTTTATGAAAGGAAAACAAGCAATTTATTGTCCATTTTATTGCTTGGTGAATTGAATTACAAATTACATAAAGGGTGATCTCAAACTAGTCAATATTCATCAAACAATGACCCAAAAAATATCAAAATACAGATGACTCTCCAACTCATCATACCCACACAAATATGTTCAAGTTGAGTTTAAAATCACATACAAAAGAATCTAAAATTTAACGGTTTCCTAATTACGCATCCAAAAAAAAAAAAAAAAAAGCCAACCCCTTGGAAAGCAAGAATTGAACTAAAATGAGCAAAATGTTGGATTCTTTTTTCTTTATTTATTTATTTATATTTTTTTAATAGTGTAGTTCTTTCTATAGTGGATTTTCAGCCCTCCTTCATAGTTATCTTTCACTGAATGTTATATATATATATATATATATATATATATTTGATCCATCATAAGTTCATATAAAAGTAGGATTTTTTACACCAATTAGACTATAATTTCATTTTGTTCTTCAAATAAGCATTAAAAACATCAAACGATATCGATACCAAAAAAAAGCAACATGGATTTTATGCGCATATCTATATTATAAATCAAGAAACAACAAATCCTAACATCCAATCGATGGGTTATTCGATCTTACCTCCTCTTCCTTAGTGTTCAAAACCTAGGAAAGCAAATAACCTCATAATTAAAGCGATAGGGTAGAGGGAGAGTCATCTTTTACACTCGCAAGTTGACCCACCTCAGCTAGGAGTCCAACTGAGCCCATGGCCCGCCAAATCGACCCGACCCATCCAAAAAAAAAAAAAGGATCATGAGTTAGAACGACCTTGATCTCGAACCCACAATGATGGGATGGGTACGATTCAAAATAAAAACAAACAAACAAAAAATATTAAAAGATTTTATTGGCACCCAAAATTTACTTATTACACTCCAATTTCTTAACTTATTTATCACCCCCCCAAATTAAATATTAAAACACACTCTTCAAATAGTATCCATGCTTCGGTCAAATAATAATATAAACATTATAACACACGTTCAAATAATTTTAATAGTTGTTTACAATTATGATTTAACTTATATAAAATCCAAAACCCAAAAAAAAAAGAAATCAAAGGAAAAAAAAAAAGGGTTAGTTACAATTTCATGCATTGTCTACGGTAAAAATCTGATTTCGGTGTACTATTTCACTTTAATTCGCAAACACATGATTTTTCAATGAATTATTCACTTTTATAATCAATGAATTCGTTGATAAAATACCAATGAACACATCATTACCTATGATCTTACTAGTAGTTAATCAACAAATTCACTAGAGAAAACATGTTTTGGGAATTAAAATGAACAATTTATTAGAACTGGAATTTTGTCATAAGTTGCCCACATTTTGGGAAATATCTAATAAAAAAGAATAAGAGAGCATCTAGTGGTAACCCAACTTTGACTCATTCTCAACCATTCACTTGTTTTCTTTATTTTAACAAGGGTGTAACAATTAAAAGTTGGGTTGCCAATAGTAGCTCTCAAAAAATTTCACTTATCAAATTCGAGCAAGTTATAGCCTAACAATCCCCAACCCGGACCACTATAATGTTTTATATATATATATATATATATATATATATATATATATATATATATATATATATATATATATATATATATATAAAGAGAGAGAGAGAGAGAGAGAGAGAGAGAGAGAGAGATTTTATAGTAGAAGCTAACTAAACATATTATAAAATAAAAAAAAAGTTAACAAAATAAATAAATAAAGGAAAAAAGCATTGTTCCAACAATTTGTTGATGACCTCGATTTCCCTCAAAAGCATTCTCAAATCAATTTAACCTTCTTGGTGTTTTCTCAGGTTGAAAATTGATCCTAACACACCTATGACTATATGTCAACATCATTACGCATATGGAAGATAAATGATAAGAAAAGTAATGAAGAATAAGAGACAATCAATTTCATGCTCCTAGCTGAATTCGAGGCATATTTTTAAGAGGCTACAAAATGAAGAGATCAAGAATAATTTTGTGCATCGATCACCAAAAAGAATAATTTTGTGTAACATCGTCATCAACTACAAGACACGAGTGTAATCCGGTAGATATCCGAGAATGAATAAATTGAAATTTGACCGAGGCCTGTGTTGAACACAATGTTTTTAAAACAAATTTGTTCCCGTAACTTGATGCACACGGATCAATGAACAATTGTCTCCCAAGATACAACAATCACACGTGTAGAGGCAGCACTACAAACTACACGTCTAGCGAACCGAACGTTACTGTTTGTACTCTTAAAGAATGCAAACGAAAAATCAGAATGCTAACACACGTTTAAACAGCAAAGAAGAAGAAGAGAAAATTTTTGAGTGAGTAAAACAGAGGTCGAGATGACCTATTTATAGAAAATTAAGAGACAATGCGTCTCTTAGAAAAAAGAATGATCTAAGAGATATAATGTCTCTTAGAAAAGGACATGTGTATGTGTGTCTCTTAAGAGACAACCCAAAGAAATCAAGGGAGGTGTCCTAAACTGACCGAACAGGCACCCATGGTGTTTAATGAACGGTGATAGGAACTAAGGGGTGTGCCCCTTTCAAATGAAAAATCGGATTTAAGCCCAGCCCAAGCCCAACACGAAAATTAGCAAAAGGACGCGAGGCCCGTCACGCGCACCCACGTGAAGCCAAATTTGCACCCCCCTGCGCGCGCATCGTGTGCCTGCACACGCATTAAGGATTTTTTGGACCAATGGATCAAATCCTCCTTGAGCCCATGAGTCCCTTGTGCGCGTGCGTGGACTTATTCAAGTCTCTTTCTCGTATACACTTAAGTGATATGAGAAGTTCTATATAAGAACTAGACAATTTTCTTATTCTTATCCGATGTGGGACTAAAGAGTTTTACTTATAAACCCAATAATTTTATAAACCACATATAACAAACCATGGCTAATAGGGGTTCTTAGAAGTTGATTTGTTATTCACCCTAAATAGATTTTTGACAACTAAAAACGTGAAAATATTCTCTTCAATAAAATGAATAAGTTTCCAAGTGGTCCCGCTACAAAAATTAATGGAACCCACTTAAATCGTAGCTCAAATAACCCTACTCGGTCACAAAATCTGGAAAAACTGCAGATTTTTCTAACAACGAGTAGTCTGGAAGACATTGGTTAACAAGTGTAATTGCTTATCCTTGATGGCGAGGTTGTTTTTCAAAAAGGGACAAAATGCCAGGATCCTAAACATGACCATTTGTGAGTTATGTATGGTAGAATTAATTGCAAGTTATGTTGCACAATAACATATTTAGTTGCCTAATTTTAGGGATTATGCTTGATTAGGATTGGAGTGAGACGAGTTTGAATTTTGCATTAAGATTAGTTGGTTTTAAAATGTCTCTAAAAATATTTATGTGTGGATTTTGAATAGAAAATAATATTGTTATCCTTTTGGATTTAGGAGAATAGCTATCTCAAATCGGTCAGAGAGGTAAGGCTACAACTCTGGTAGGTTGGAGATCAACCCATACTTGACAAACACCAACCCATGCCCATCCCAACACGATCTTGGGCATGAAATGCTCAAGCCATGCCAAACCCAATTCGGGTAGTAATGATAATGACTTATATAAAGTAGTAAAAAAAATATAAAAGTTACAATTATTGTTCTAAAATTTTATTTCAAAGTTCATATACATGAAACTATGAGCAAATGTTAAGAAAAATATGATGATGATTAATTAGAGTTTGAAATGTGAATTTTCAATGAGAACTTCTTAAATTATAATCATATTAAGTTCAAGCAACCCAATGTTTATTCCCGAAACCCAATCTGGTTTGTTTTATCAAAAATATAATTTTGCCCATATTCAAGCTCAAACCTTGGCTAATCCGGTTTTTAGTGTTATTTATTATCTTGAGGGATATGATTCCATATCATAGAAGCTTTTTTTTCTTCTTTGGAGGGGGGAGGGGAGAGGAAGCTATGATAATTAAGAGCGGAACTAGTAAGGAGAGAATGGGAGTAATAATTGGAAATGACCTAAATATCATTTTCTTCAACTTCCAATAAAAAAAATCTCTAGAATTCTCCACGAAACCATTCATTTTCAAGGTCTTCACATGTACCATTAATAGTTGGCCCCCACTACAAGAAAATCTTGGTTCTGCCCCAAACGATAATTGCTAGAAAGTATTAGAAAATGAAGATAATAAGGGAAGACAAGGAGTGGAGGAAAGACAGGGTCATATAATATAAATTGGCACATGGTTATATTGTAAATCATGATGAAAAAAATACTTTTTTCAAACTACTATAAACCATGGTTGCACACTCTAAAGGTAAGAAATATCACGAGGGATGTAAAATACCCTACATCATAAAAAGGATTGGTATCATATACTCATGAAAGTGAATTAATGTGTTCACACACAATCCCAACCGTGTAAATATTAATCCAACTATTGAGATTTATCTTCGAGATTTGTGTTATATTCTTGGGATATTTTTGTTTATTTTGACCTTTGGATTTCACATGTACACAATCAAGATTGTGAGTCAACATATGAGTTCTCTTTCCACGTGTCTACCAATCCCGACCCTTATAAAACAGGCAATTGACCATATCATTATCTTAAGAATAAACACCATACATGATTTTATTACATAGTGAGATTTTGTTGATTTTATAATGTTCATTCATAATATATTGGCGTGATACTGCCACAGGCCACTAGGCCTCCAAAAAAGTTATTACTCTTTTATCTCATGGAGAGGGTTGAAATGGTAGTTAATATTTCAAATAATGGGTGAATCTCTATTTTTGCGTTGAATATGACAAAATTTCAAGTCCGGTACACTGCTCGTTTTTATTCCCAAAACATGTGTTTTCCAGTGAGTTTGTTACTTCTATAATCAATGGATTCGTTGATACAATACCAACGGTTTTGCCATATCAACGAATCTGTTGATTATAAAAGTGATAAATTCACTGGAAAACACATGTTTTGGGAATTAAAATGAATTGTGTACAATGGGTGAAATTTTACTTAAGTTGTGCATGTTTTGGGAAGGAGAGCCGTGTTGGAGTGACCTCAAGCTTGGACCTCATATTGCACATCTTCATGTGAAAAATGGATAGGACCGATATATTCTTTTCCACTCGTATCTCAAGGAAATTATCTATGGTTTCCATACAATTCCATGTCAAGGTGTGCAATATGACGTCACTTCATCATTATTCTTTGGGAAATATCTCAATAATTTATAATTTCAAAAGGATAATGTGTTAGAAGTAGAAGTTGGTGTGCCAATATAACCTCCTTCGAAGGATTGAAAAGAACTAGAAGTGGAACTTGGTCCTGTGCAAACCGAGAATTAAATCAAACTGATAGTTTTGGACATGTTTGGTTCGATTTGGAATAAGTAGAGGTTTCGTTCTAAGTTTAGAAAATGGAGAACCAATCAATTTGATTCGGGTCTAATTCAAGGCTTGTATAAATCAAACCGAATCTTATAAAATAAATAAATAAATTTATTCAGTTATGTGAATTATTTTAGAAGTTTGGACAAAGATAATGACTTCTTTAGAGATAAATTAATAATTTTTTTAATTAATAAATTAATTGTCTATTATATAATTATTTTTTTATTTATTATTATTTTTAATTAAAAATATGTCGTTTCCAACTAAGTATAGGATATTGGCAACCCATGGAACTGAGCCAAAGCGACCTTAGTTTGATTTGGATTGGTTTGGTTCTATTGCCATTTCGGTTCAGTTTTGGTTCTTATGTAGTGAACCGACCTATGTTGGATCGGTTGCAATTTACCCATAAATCGAATCAAACCGAACCGAGTTGCACTCTTAACAGGAACCCATCAAATTTTTGGGTCCGTAACGCACACCCAGCGCATGTTAGAGGAGCGCCTCGGTAATAAATGGAGTCGCTTGAGACATTCTTAAAAGGGGTTCTCGAGGGTCAAGTCTCGCCTTGACGAGTCTCTCACTCTCTCCCTCCATTTTCCGACATTGCGAAATAATCTTCTGAAATACAGGAGAAAGAAAGGAGAAATGGCGAAAAATGAGACCACCTCTCCCACCACAAACCCTAAAAAGGCGAATTTGATGGATCCTCACTCCATCAAACACCTTCTCGACGAATCCGTCTCAGAGGTAACAACTACTCACACCACAATCTCTCATTTATTTTCCTCCAAAACCCTAGATCTCTCTATCTATGTCTATCAATCTTTATTCTTTCTTCTCACAGATCGTTACCAGTCGAGGATACAAGGAAGATGTGAGGATGAGCAACATAAGATTGTTTATGGGAACAATTATCATAATCATCGCTCTAGTGGCGCAGTTTTACCCCAAGAAATTCCCTGAGAACAGAGATTTTTTGATTGGGTGCATCATATTATATCCTTCTTTATGACCTAATTTGGTTAGATTTCTTGTTTTTCTTAGAGGAATGATTTGGTATTTTACTGGTGTTGTTGATCTGTAAGAATTTTTGTTTTATCTTTGACTGTTTCGCAAGTATATCTTGTTCAATGGATTGTTGCAGCTCATCATATACACCAAAGAGAAGAACGCAATTCTGTTTACTTATCCTCTCGCTGTAAGTTTTTTTTTATTTTTATATTTTATTTTTTTTAAATTTAAATTTGTGATACTCTTGATCTTTGGAAGTTCAAATATTTGCACTTTTTAGGGAATTTATTGGGTTAGATTAAAGGAAAGGTACAATCGGATGTATCCCATAGATTTGAAATCCTTGATGCTTTCTTTAAATATATAGCTAATCAATTTCATCTATGATTTCTTGAGGATTTAGCATGTGATATGTGAATTTTGGGGCATAAGATCTACAAAGTTGTTGTTTTCATAGTCATCTGAAGTTATGCATACGGTGTGCATTAAATTCTTAGTAGAACAGACTTTCTTTGAATATAGAAACTTGAGAAATTCACTGTTAACTGTAATATTGCGTGTTTTGGATTTCATGGATATGCAATACCTGCGTAATATTGCGTGCAATGTTGTTGAATAGCATATGCAACCATGTGCGATCAGCACATGCTGTTCGTATATGCAATTTCGCACAGCGCATGTGCGGTGGCATTTGCTGCAAGAATTATTTTTTTGCAAAATATGCCATCACACTCAAAGATATGTAATCACACATTGGCAGATAGCATAGTTTGGGGTATGCGATTGTAGCATATGCGAATATGCGACCGCATTTGACAACACTGATTGCGTGATTTACCTTGGAAAAGAAATATGTCGTTGTAACTATTGATATTGAATTTGATGTTGAAAACTATCTGGGGAAGGCTATTATAAATTGGTAACTACTAGCTGGTGGAAACAATGCAGATGTGTTTCTGTAACAATAGATTAATACAGTAAAGAGATTACATAGAATTACCAAATTTTGTAACGGCTCTTATGCAAAGATAAGCAACAGAAATTAATTCCTTTCCACGAACAATAAAAGTGCCCAGTCGAAGCACTATACCAGAACAATTAGCAGTAAAAAAAATTCAAATATTATAGCAGCAGAAGGATTTGTACAAATGATAAAAACTTATCTGAGGTTAAGGCATGCACTGCACAGTCTCCTAAGGAAGATCACCATTCCTTTTAGTCACACACCTTGATATGATGTTAACAAATTGCTAGATGTTCACTCCCAGGATTTAATGATCTTGATCAAATGTTAGGCACTTGACAACACTCCAATACCACTGATCTCAATGGCAAAACGCTGTATACCCTCTCGAAGAAGAAATTAAAAAAAAAAAAAAAAAAAAAAAAAAAAAAAAAAAATCTAAGGTGGAAAGATTTAGGTCTGAAAATGTAATTCAGGAAGATGTCTGAAAACGCAGTCCCAAACAGTTGCGATATCTTAGTGTGACAATAACAGTGCCCAGTCGAAGCAATATACCATAACAATTAGCAGTAAAAAAAAGTTCAAATATTATAGCAGCAGAGGGATTTGTACAAATGATGAAAACTTATCTAAGGTTAAGGCATGCACTGCACAGTCTACTAAGGAAGATCACCATTCCTTTTAGTCATACACCTCAATATGATGTTAACAAGAAGCTAGATGTTCACTCCCAGGGTTTAACGGTCTTGATCAAATGTTAGGCACTTGACAACACTCCAATACCACTGATCTCAATGGCAAGATGCTGTATACCCTCTCGAAGAAGAAATTCAAAAAAAAAAAAAAAAAAAGCTAAGGTGGAAAGATTTATGTCTGAAAATGTAATTCAGGAAGATGTCTGAAAACAGAGCCCCAAAAAATTGTGACATCTTAGTGTGACATGTATGGAACAATCAGCAAGAGGCTCAATGCAAAAGGAGACGTCATAGTCATAGACCTGCTCTCCCTTTTGCTCATCGATGGATACAAGATCAAGTCAATTCCAACGGATACAAAAGTGGGTAAAACAGAAGATAAAGGGAAGGACCAAATTAGTTATGTCCAAAAATTTGGAACTTGGAAGTTCTTAGAAGCCATGGTCCTTAGGTCAACTTGGAACTCAATACCTTGCTATGCGAGGTGGTGCGCATGCCATTTTGATCTCCTGTATTGAGCTCAAATTCTATCTAGATCAAAGGCCAAAACTAAGCATATTCACTACTTCTATACCTTTTCAGTGTGGGACTGAAAATTCTGATGAGGACATGAGAAAAATAAGGGTAAACATTGCAATGCCTTCCATTTTTGGTATTTTCCTGCACCCAAAAGTTTTAATTGTCAACCAAATGCATGAATCTCAAGTTCATACTACAAAGATGTGGGACCTACTTAGAAACACCACATGTGGGAGCCAATATTTTCGAAGGCATTGAAGGCTTACGTCTTGAGGCCTGCTTTATTGAGAAGCTCTTTAAAAAAAAAGGCTTTTGCCTTATTCAAAGAGGCATTGAAAAGGCTTATATTTTACGGTGGTACATGCCTTTTTGGCTCCTTTTGAAGATATGATGTGTTACACTTTTTCCTTTATATTTTTGTAGTGTCGTCACATAATATTTATTATGAGTATAAACCTGTTCCTGTTATACCATTTAATTTCCCTAAATGCCATATATAAACTTCAACTGTTTCTAACTCTTAATCTTCTTCCTCTTCACCCCTCCCCTCCCCTTATTTCTTCTCTATTTCTATTGCACCGGCTATACCTGAACCTACTCCCTCACTACTTCTTATGGCCATAGAGTGGTGTATGGTTTTTAGTTATCGTGGTTGTTACACTTGCAGTATTTTCTTCTATTTGGGGATTAAAACTTTGCAAGTTTGAAATATGAAATTCTGGATCTGGTGCAATTTTAGTTTGAACATGATTATTTTGGATATTAAACTTTAGAATGAAATTGTGAGTTATTATTATTATTCCCTTTTTTTTTTGAGATTTTTTCCTTTTCTTTTATTAGAATTTTCTATTTATTTATTTGTTTATCAATTTGGAATAATGCATGCTTGTGGCCTTATTCTTCAAGGCCTTGGCTTGTGTAACACTTCCCTTCATTCCTTAGCGGTGAAAAACATTGGTCTTCTCTATCTTTTGTTTTTTACTTTTTTTTTTTAACGCATGTTCCACAATTTCTTTGCAATCTTAGTAGAAGCATTTACATCATAGAGAATATTGTCCATGCAGTTGTATAGGGTGGGTTATGGTCCCCACACTAGTTGCTCTGGAAATCATCCTACCCAAAGCTTCGACAACAATGTTAAAGAGAAATAGGGATAGTTGGTCACCTTGCCTTAGTCTTCTTGAGCTTCCAAAGAAGCTTGCAGGACTACCCTTAACCGTAATGGAGAAAGATGTGTAGGAGACACATTTGCTTACCCAAGAATTCATTTTTGACATGGTCATAGGCCTTCTCTATGTTGATTTTACACATTAACCTTAGCATACCATATCTTCTCCTTGAATCAATATATTCGTTGGCTATCAAAACCCTATCTAAGATTTTTGTCCTTTTGATGAAAGTCCCTTGTTCTTAACCTATAATTTTAGGGACCACAACTTTTAGCCTAGAAGCAAGAACCTTCGAAAAATCTTGTACATCGAGCACACCAAATTAATAGGTCTAAAATCACTCAGCTCCTCTGTTCCCTCTTTCTTAGAAACTAAAGAAATAAAAGTAGCGTTAGAATTGTGATTCAAAAAGCTCCACTAATGAAAATCCTTAATGGCCAACATCAAATCTTCCTTAATAGTTTTCTAACAGAACATATAAAAGGCCATAGGAAGCCTTCCTAGACCTTATCGTCGATCGAGCTTCCAATAGCTTGGAAAACCTCCTCTTCTCCAAATGGTCTTTAGAAACCAATCCTTCATCTCTAGCGTAATGGGCTCAAGCCCTAAATTGTCCAAAAAAGGCTGATCAACCCACTCCTCTAAATAGAGATTTTGGTAGAAATCCACAATCCTTCTCTTATTCTCTCCTCTTCTAGAAAACTATCATTAACCCAGATCTTTGCAATGAAATTGGACCTCTTGTGAGAGTTGGTGATTTTTGATGAAAGAATTTGGTATTGTTATCATCCTTCTTAAGGCATTCACCCTTGATTTTTTGCTTCCAACTAATTTTCTCCAACAGAGACACTTTCAAAAGTTTCTCTCTTAAGTTAACACAAGAAGCCCTCTCCTCCACAGAAAGTGACCCTTCTTACTCTTCCTTCCTATCACGATTTTCTATCATCTCCAACAAAGATTGCTACCTATCTTCAACTCTCCCAAAGATCTCCTTATTCCAGTATTTTAGCTTTTCCTTTAGCGCTTTTAATTTTTGCCTAAACTTCGCTCTTGGTCTACCCGTTACTTCAAACTATTCCATCAAGAAGTTACCAACTCTAGGAACCTTTGTGATTAAGCCACATGTTTTCAAAGTGGAAAGGAGTTTGCCGTCTCAAGTTTACCCCCGCCTCCAAGATGATGGGAGAGTGGTCAGAAGCAGGATTTGGCATTGCTGATTGAAGGACAGACCCAAAAAGTTCTTCTCAGCTTGGAGTCACGAGAAATCTCTCCAAACGAGACAAAATTGGAATTTCCTGATTATTGGACCAAGTAAAACTTTTGCCTCCCATTGGTAATCCAACAACTCATTTCTACTCACAAAGTCAGTAAACCCCGTCAAGCTTCTAGAAAAACTCAATCCTCCACTCTTTTCAAAATTAAATCCAATGGAATTGAAGTCACCTTCCAAGCATCTCGGCCTATCCCAGTTGGATGACACATTGTCCAATTCCTTCCAAAACTGATCTTGCTCCATATCCCTTGTGGGGCCATAAACTCCTAAGAACACCCAAGACAATTTTGAGCCCACACAGTTGCAGAGGATTGACACTAACAAAGCCCCAATTGGATGATCATTTGGACCAACACAAAATTGGATAGTTAATTTGGGCAGGGTTTTAATCAGCAGATACTTATCCAGAAAAAGTTCTAATCTGCAAATGTCTTTAACAAGCAAACTTTATGTTGCCATTTGTGCATAATGTGTAGGGAGAGGGGAAATGTGGGTCATTTGACTCTTCTTTGGATAAAAGAAAGGGCTTTGGAGTCATTTTTGTTTTTTGAGATGTCCTAGTTAATGATTGGGTGTTTCTTCTTTCTCTTTAGGAATCTTTTGGGATGGGGATGGAGTATTTGAAAGGAAGATAATAATAGGAGCAATAGTTTTAAATGTTGTACTGTATCACTTATAATAGTAAGTAGAGTAGGTGGTGAGGATGAGTGAACAACACCCTTGTGTCGGTGGCTTTATCAGAGTTAACAGGCAAATAGGTTAGGAAGGCTCATTTGTTTTTTATAAGTGCTACAGGCTCCCAGAATGCATGTGGTAAATATGCCTGTAATTATAGTTTGTTTTGTAAAACCACTTCCAGGTATTGGAAAGAATTTCTGAATAATAGGCTAAAACCATTTTATGAGTTCTGTTTTAGTTTACCGTATGTCCAATGTGGCTGTAAGTATTGTCTAGGCCATGGTTTTTAGTGATGATTGTCGTAATCATTATTAATAGTGATATGGTGGTGGATCATAGCCGATTATTTTGTACATATAATAATGCTACTTATCTTGTATCTGTCATGCAATTATTTTAGGACCACTATAACATTGTAAAATTGTCTTAATAATAATTTCTTTCTTTCAAAATAGATTGTATTATGCGATAGTGCAACGTATCAAATTATAAGATATTAGGAAAAGTACTCAATGTTATAACCATTATAACTGTCAACGATGTTCAAAGTCCACTATTGCTCCTGTTCTTGACGTTATTTTTTTTCTTGGATAAAGAAAAAAGAAAGAACATTTCCCATTAACCTTGCTGCAAAAAATTGGTATCAACTTAAAATTCTTCTCTTTGGCCTGTAGCTTATCACAACACTTGCAAAGATGAGTAATTTTTGAAAATTAAATATACTATCAAACGTAGTGTTGAATTGCTGCATATTATTGACTTTTGAAAATTAAATCTACATCAATGTATTGTCGAAAAATTTGGTTACAGTTCTGTTAATTTTTTTATATTTAAATTGAGTAGCATTTCTTTTCTTTTGTACAGGGATCCTTCAACAGCACTGGGTTGGTGGTCTCTTCTAAATTACCAAGGTTCTCTGACATGTACACTCTATCGATAACTAGTGCTGATCCCAAGTCTGTTTCAGCTAAGGAAACAGTCGAGCTCACCAAGAGTGTTACTCAATGGTCTCTCTCTCTCTCTCTCTCGGTTTCCTTTTTAAGTTGTCCAAGTGCTTTCTCTCACTTTCCTAGGTGAATATGTTGCAGGTTCACGAAGGATGGAATTCTGGTGGAAGGTCTATTCTGGAAAGATGTCGAGGGACTGATCACCAAGTATACAGGAGAATCAAGGAAGACCAAGTGACTTCAAGCCTTTTTTAATCTTCTCCACTATGACACAGGAGAGAAGTCAGACAGAAAAGATTCCAGTGGTAACGTTTGATTCTTCGAATCTTTGATACTGCTAAAGAATTTTAAATCAAAACAGTCGGTCTTTACCAATTTCAAAGAACATGTTACTACATACTGACAAAGGAAAAGCCAATCAGAACCTTTTAGTTAGTTGTCACAGTTTTGCACCTGTGCTGATGATTATTTGATGCCTGTATGGAATCTGTGCTGTTTGTTTGTTAGATGAATTCCTGATTTTCCTTCAACCGCCATTCGGCACGAAGTACAATTTGCTTTCATCCTTGAAGACAGTTTTGAGAAACTAGTAGTAGTCTACTAGATTTTCGAAGGCCTTCTGCTTGCTTTTCTATATCCATCAACAACCTAATTTTGCAGGCTGTGTAGAGCTGGGTGTGGAAAGAAACCTTAACCTTCCAGCTGGTTGAACCCAACAATCATACTAAGGTCTGTCTTTGTAGCAAGACAAGTCCATCCAATCCTTTTAATACTGCATTTAAGGCTGTCAATGAATTGGATCTGCTCAGATAAACCTAATTTATTTTCTTGTTGGATCAGCAACATTTAAAATCTCGAACGCCTTGATCCAGTGGTTTGGATTGGATTAGAACTGATCCCATAAACAACATATAGATAAACATCATAAATTCCAAAAAAAATATGATAATGTGTAATGTATATAATTTCTCTTATATGCAGGATTGATCTAGAGTCACTGATATCATTGTTGATTGGTTGGTTCAGGTTCAATTGTCAGCCTTAATTGCATGAAATTATTATATATTGGTTTCTACGCTCAGGTCTCTCTCTGAAATCGAAATGAACTCTCATGTGCAAAGACTGAAAGTGCCATGATATGTACCATAAAGACAACATAAAAAAGCTAGGATTTTATCTTTTTAATCTTTCTAGATATGGGCACAATTGAAGGAAAGATCACTTTTTGGTGGGAGATACTTCTTGCACGAATTTTGATTCTAGGATATGAAATGTACCATCACTTGCATGTATTCATAGGAATCCAGCAAATGCACATGCACATGCGACATGAGGAGATAAAAGCAAGAAAAGACTGGTAACAGCTAAGTTGGTGTAAAGTTAAGCTTTTACACCTACATTATCACTTATCATTGTTTGAGGTTGTAGATTTTTAGTTACAAACAGGAGATACTGTTCAGTAGTATATATATAACATAGCAGTCCTCCTATTCTTAGTGAAACATCCATTCTCACAACAAGAAACGTGAATTGAACAACATGCACAATAGAAACATGATTCAGCATTGCACCCAACCTAGTTAACTTCATAAGAGATTTTTTTATTTTTATTTTTTTTATTCTTAAATTCTTAGTCCAATGGAAATGGAAAGTTAAAAAAATGAAAAGTTATTAAGATTGTATGGACATTGTTTCTTGAGAATTATTGCTTGGGAAACTCGCGAGTTCTTCACTTTTGAGAATGGAGTGCTAGTCATTGGATAGATCTTCTCGAAAAATCCAAAATTCAAATTTATCTTTTGTGGACACTTGGATCAAATGTTTCACTCTTTATTATATTAGGGTATGATCTGAATGCCCATTTTTCTAAAATAATTTGTGCATTCAGGGATTTCACCCTTACTAGGAGTCTTTGGGCTCAACTTGTGTCATTCAAAAATATGATCAGATGGGTTAGGGTTGTAGAGGACATAATTCTATGAACTTTAAAAAAAATCCAAAACAAATTATTTATAACCGTTGAATTTTAATTTTAAATTCTGGGGATAGGTGGAAGTTCAGTAACCATCCCTTCTCAAAACCTTAGATAAAGCTCTAAGCAAATTGGTTTTTTTTTTTTTTTTCTTTTTAATCTGAGTTTTTCCATGAAATCGTGAAGGTTATGGTGTTGGATAGCTATTGTGGTAATCCATTTGAGCAAAATGACCCTTTGTAAGGCTTAAAATCTAACTATGTTAGTAAGGAAAGTGTTTTTCTTTCCCCTTTCCCTAATGATTAGTTTGTCTCGAAAGAATATTTTGAAAACTTTGAAGTTGGTCTTACAATGAGAGTGCATTGAAAATAAAGATTTTACTAGCTGGATTATTAAGGCAAATCCAAAATCTTGAAGTGTTTAGAAAGAAATCCCTATCTCAGGTTGATTGGGTAATTTTCCCAATTATCTAAGGTCATATTTGGATTGAGAGAAGTGGAGAGAAGAGAAACTCGTTAAGAGAAGTCAAGAGAAGGGAAGAGAAACTTCATTTCTTTTCACCATGTTTGGATTGACAAGAGAGAACTAGGGACAATTTTAAAAATTTAAATTATCTTAAAAGAGATTTAGGACAGAGTTGAAATTATAAAATATTTTAAAAGGATTTCTTTCTATTTTTTTTCTCCTCTCCACGTTTGGAGAGAAAGAAAACTCACATTTTTTTTTTCTCTCCAATTCTTTTCTCCACTCCTCACTTAGCAATCCAAACAAGAGTAATGGAGAGAAATTCATTTATTTCTCTTCTCTCCATTTCTCTCAATCCAAACACAACCTAAGTCGTCTAGACCAGATTTCATAGGGAAAGACTATATTTTAGAATGTCTCCTCTTTTATCATACAATTTTTTATAGAGTAATGGTGCGGTTGACATTGGGATTTATTGAGATTTTCACATTTCTAACATGGAGGTGTACACATAACTGTAGATGCTTTTTACTCGTATATTGAGGAAACACATCTATGGTTATGTACACACCTCCACGCCATAAATGTGAGAATCACAGTAAATCCAATGTCACCCCAAGATTTTCCATTTTTATACTAAGCCCTAGTAAATGAGTACTGATGAAATAGTTTAAATATATATATCACTAATGCTGTGGTGACATTGGATTTACTGCGATTCTCACATTTTTGACGTGGAGATTTACACATAATCGTTAATGCTTTTCACTCAAAAGATAAATGTAAATGATAGGTAACCCCATGTGTTTTCAATCTGATATGCTATGTTTTCTTGAGAGATAAATGTAAATAATCTGAATGCTCCCAGTGATATGTATGACTGATTTTCTCCACCAAATTATAGGTCTTGGACTTTTGGGTAAAGTTTTTTTTTTCTTATCTTCTCTCATACTTAAAGTGTATCTTCTTTAACCTTCAAATCTAAAAAAGAATATATCATTTTGGAAAAAGACAAAGATGATTAAAATTTTGAATAAAAAATTCATGAATTTCTACAAGACAAGGGTATGTTTGATTGTATGGAAAATGATTTTCCATGAAATTTGAAATTCATGAAAAAATAATGGTAGAAAATAGGTTGGGTTGGAAAATGAAATTCTATTGTTTGATTTTACTTGAATAAAATCATGGAAAAATTATCTAAGATAGATGAAGAAGAAGAAGAAGAAGAAGATGGAGAGGACAAGGAGAAAGAAGATGAGAGGAGAGAGAGAGGCTTGAGAAATGATAAGAGGGAGGGGGGGAGGGCCATGGTGGTGGTAGTGGTAGCGGCAGAGGTGTGGGAAGGAGAATGAGAAGGAGAAGGAGAAGAAGAAGAAGACAAAGAGAGAGAGAGAGAGAAGGTGGTCGGAGATGGTGATGACGACGACGACGACGACGAAGTTAATGTGATGGTGGTTATGGTGGTGGTGGTGGTGACAGGGAAGAAGAAGTTATGAGTGGGGAAGAAGAAGATAATATTTTGGGAATGAAAAATATGAGTTAATTTTGGTGGACTTTTTAATTGGAGTGGAAAATCAATTTCCATGGAAAAATGCAATTAAATACATGAAAAATGTCATTTTCCATCATTTTTTCATATGCAATCAAACATACCCTTAGATACATGACTAAAAATAGCTTATCCTAAGGAATAATAACTTGAAGATAAAATATTTTTATCTACATTCACAACTTTAACATACTATCTCCGTCAATCTTCAAATATTTATAATAAGATATGATTTTTGAATCCTCCCTTTAGAGGCCACCCTTAGGAATTAATAACCATCCAAGGGTTGATGAGGTGGGAGTCCGTAGGTTGTGAGTTTGATACCCAGTATGAGCAGTATTTCTTCGAGACCACCTGCGAGGGTGTACTCTCACTTACCCGGCGTGTGTGATGTGTGGGCGTTGCACGTGTTCAGGGGAGGGACCCATATGCCTTGGCTCTTCCGGTCCCTCTAGTCGGACTTAAGTTCGGACACCCTCGTCATTAAAAAAAAGGTTTGATGAGATGGTTGAAAACACATCAAGAAGTGAAAGTCTTGAGTTTGAATCACCCTTAGGGGCTATTCTAAGGCATTTATCTCATAAATTATTTGGTAGGAGGAGATGGGGAGCGGATGCATGCGTCACAAGGATTAGTCGAGTGCTTTGATAGGCTTAGATACCTTTATTTTTAAAATTAAAAAGAAATATATATATGATTTTTGAAAAAAGGAGAAGAGAGAGATTTTTGAAAATGACATTACATAAGTTAACAATAATTTATCCTGGAGTTTTGAAAAAAAAAAAGTAAAAAATACGAAGGGTCTTTGGTTTGAAACTGAAGAAAAGGGTATTTAGGTCATTTTACATTAGTGGTTCATAGTTCAAACAAAACTTGGATCAGGTAGTAAATCATCAATTTGAAAACATAGGGGTGTCTCTAATATTTACCGAAAAGTGGAGGGGTATTTTTAAATCACTGTTCTTTAATTTAAAAATCTTTTTAGTGGACAACCTCAAACGTCGTTTGATGCTACAAAAGTACTTTTCTCTACGAGACCGACTCCCAAAAAAGAAATTCGCTTAAATAGTCTTGGTGACGTGGATATTTGTTGGATTTTAATTCTTGTAGGTCCCACAATCCAAGGCTTAGGGACCACTAAGAGTGGATTGACGTGACATGGGGACAAATGCAAAATTGCTGTCGGACCTAAAATTATCATTAATTGCAAATTATAAACACCTCTCAAATCCGGACTTTAAAGGCCGTTCGTGTAACTATATATATACATAGTAGGGTCGTTCTTACCTTCTTTGATTAACAGAGACGATTTAGGGTTTTTTTTGTTCTCCTCATTTTCCTTTGCCTTTGATCTTCAAGATATCTGTAGATAATCTCTGTAAATCGCTTCAGATCTTCGAATTCTGTGTTTCTTACGAGCGATCTATCTACGATTTCGCGTTAATTTATCGGATTTCTTGTTCGATCTCTGTAAAATTTCGAGGTTTCTGAGGCGGTATAATTAGGTTTTGTAAATTTCGCTGTAATTGGATTTGAATTGGAGATTTACGATGGTTAACTCAAAGGAAGATGATTTTTTCGGTGATCGCAAGATCGAAGGTTCAGATCGTGAAATTCGAGAGGTTGATGAAGTTTTTGAGGGATCTTCTGTTTGTGTTTCGACGAAGGAGATGGATTCCTCTGAAATTGGATCTTCTGGACCTTCGAGAGTGGATCAGAGGACTGTAAGAAGTTCTGGAAGTGATGAAAGGGATGGGGATCTGTCGATTATGCAGACCGATCTTGATATCAACGTTTTACAGTGGCTTCAAGCTTTGGATTTACAGGTTATTGGGGCTTGCCGAGCTGATGAGAGATTGAAGCCATTGTTGAAGCTTAATGTATCGTGTGGTATTGCGGAAGATCGATTGCTGGCTCATTTGAGTCAGGTTTGTTCTTTGGATTTTGCATATGTGGAATTATTAGATTTGAATTGGATTAATTTAGTGGAGTTGATATTGTCTTATATCGGAATCTAACCTTCTTTTTAATTTTTCATTAATAAACAGCATTTTGAGGCAGCAGAGGTTGGTATGCTAGCGAGGTGCTTGTGTATGCCACTTGTGTCCGTACGTGTTGGAAGGATCATCAAGCAAGGGACACTTTTGTGTCCAACATCTGCAAGGTAATGATTGAGATTTATCGACCACACACTTGCATTATACATGTGTCATACACTTGTATGAACTTCTTTGGTTCTGCAAAGCAGCCTATTAATTGTAGTGATCATAATATGTTTTCTAGCCAAGTACTTGAGTTGATATGTAATTCATCTTAATTGTTGATGTACACCCATCATTGTTTATCACATTTTCATCAGTGACTAAGTTTTGTTTTTTGTTTGTTCTTTAACTATGTATATTTTCAAGGTTAAAACTGCTACTATTAAGGATTGTAATGCACTACAAACTGTACATTGTTTCTGTATAATTTGAAGTCCTATGTGAGCAATATAGTATGTGGATGGGAGAGTGGGGAGACATAATTATGAGGAGCTATGATACCAATGTTATACTCTTTTTTTTTTTTTGATAAGTTATGATACCCATTTACTTCAATATGCCACTGTGACATATTCACATGATATGATGATACCAGTATCAGATAATGCATGGATAATAATTCTACATTGAAATTTTCTCAAATGATATTGTACGATTAGTTATTCTTTCTTAGAAATGCATTTGTATTTTCAACAAAAATTGTGTAAATGGTATATTGTAAATCTTTCATTTATTTTTTTGATTACCAAAGAATTTATCAAGGGGAGGGAGGACAAGGAAAAAGTGAAACCAACCCATAAAATAAGAAGCTTTGTTGCATTGTCATTTAGCTTTAAAAAAAATGTAAAGTATGATATCAAGAATTGGATAGGATTCCTACTTATCAAATTAAAAATAGAAAGAAAGAAAAGAATTGGAGAGGATACCCATGATTGGGGGATGAAAAGTTGTGTCCCAGTTTCTTGCAGTGGTTTTCTTGTCTGTACCCGTGTCTTGCTTTGGAAGTTATTATGAGTTATCTAGTGAATTGGTATGGTTCTTATTGATGCAATTCGAGGTCATGAAATCAATATTGAGTCAGAAAATGCCATTCATTGTTTTTCCATATAAGTATTATGACGATTTTTATTTTATTTTATGTAGATAGTGTAGTTTCACACTGACACCTTGATTGTTGTCTGAGTTTGTTGATGATCATTATTTCTAGTTATTTTATCGTTTATTTTTCTTATTAAATTGTCTTACTAAAAAATATCTTTTCATATTAACGACAGTTCACCAAAATTAAAGTTTGTTTTGCTTATAAAAAAAAATTGAAGTTTGTTTTTGGGTTTTAGTTAAACTGCATACTCAGAGGATTTTACCCATGAGGGTAACGCTAAAGTAGTAAAATTGGACATGTTGTGAAATGTTCTCTTAACTGATGTGTTCCAATTACTAAAGGAAGAATGTCACTAGAAAATAGTAAGACCCATTATGTTTTATGGAGTATAAAGATGGGAAATTGAGAAATAACGCTGCCATAGAATGAGTGCAGCATTGGTGACGACGTTGAGATGGATCATTGGGATACGTGGAAAGATAAAATTTGGAATTAGCACATCCAATGGAATAGTTTCAAAAGGGATAAAGTAAAGGACAATTAAGATGGTCTGAGCATATACATTGAATAAACATCGAAGATGATATCCCTATATATACATTGAATATTCAGATTTTCTATTACTCATATTTCATCTGTAATTTCACATAAAATAAATGCCACCATTAATTCTGGCAACACAGTCTGCTAACTTTATTACTGAAGATTTCAGAGACTCGTGGTTCTGGTTTGATTTGTAAATTCAATAACAATATTTTGAACTCAGTATATTGAAGATTATGTATTCTTGAAGGTGCTGCCTAAGTGAAGTGGTAGATTTTGTGTATGATGCTAGTGCCACAGACCGGAGATCAAAACCCATCTTTACACTTAAATCTTGAAATAATTTTTTTTCCTTGCCTGTATGTATTGAAGTTTATGATGGACCATCTTTTTTCCCCATTGAGGAGCTAACCAAGTCAAGGGTGCGGTTCATTTGTATGATTGCAGCACTTGATGTACACATTAAATACCCTTTGTATGTGCTACAGACGGATGTATCCTCTTGTTTTCTGGATTATATTTATTTGGTTCTGATACCATCCATCTTGATATGAGAATCTGGTATGTCATGGAATTATTCTGTGAACATGAAGATTGGTGAAATAATTATATATTGTGGCAGTTCATTAGCTGGGAACCATTCTACAACTATTCTTTTGAAATCCTTGAACTTTTCAACTATGGATTTTTTTGAAATGTTACTGGAAGTTTATGATGCATATCTTGAGTATGCACGTTATGGATGACATTTAACTTCTTTTTTCCTTCTTATTGTCTCCCTATTCTTGTGTTTTTCTACCTTGTATGTTTGGTTCAGTTGATGATTGAATTGGGATCTATTTTGATCCTACTATTGTGTATCTGATATTTTACTTTAGAGGTGACTTTGCAGTTGAAGGTGGTGATGTTATTTGCTCATAACTGTCCACTAATATCAAGTTCACTATTAAAAATAGTATGGCTGAAAAAATGTGTCCTGTATTTGTTGTTGGATTGACCAGAAGTTGCAGGATTGTATTTAAGCTTATAAATGGTGACACTGTTCATCCTTCCAAATAAATATATCTTTTGATTTGTAGGTAAAGTGGGCGTGTGTGATGTTCTATTATGATCTCTGAATTAAGAGGAAGTGAAGGTAGTTTCAAGACCCTATGTAATGTAGTTGTTTCCGGATTCCTTATTTATTATGGTGTATATGGAGTCAACCTTCAATTTTAAGTTAGAAGTCAGGAATGAATTTTCTAGTCTTTAATGGGCTATAGAAACCTTGAGCAATTGTGTTTATGCGATAACTTCAAGATTATTGTTGTTTGTATGCCATTATTTGATTTTGAGTATAAATTTTACAACTTTTCTTCTTTGCAGTATCTTCTGACATATTTGTTTATTTTTTTTGTTAGTTGAATCAAATCCACTTTTCTGTTTCTTTCTTGTTCCTTCTGTGTGTGGATGCTTGGTGAAGAGCTTATCCAGAATTATTAGTATTTAGCTTATCTTTGATGTTGAATACTTGTGGTGCATTAACATTCCTGCTGCCATCACGTGGAGTGTTTTAGCTAGAGTTCATTAATATCTGTAGGATTTTTTTTTTATTTTTCTGTTGGGTTTTATTGAGGATTTTGTTGGAAATAAAGGATGATGAAATGTTCATGAATATCTTGCTAGTACATTCTATGGATATATTGCATATGAACTCATAAAAATTATGTACACTATGAAAAAAAATTAAATAACAGAACAAGTGTACTTATAGTAGGTGTGAAAACAAATTAGAATTTAATTTTATACATATCAATTTATGCTTCTGTGTTACTTCTTTTGTCTAAATATTTCTCCATATTTGATATTCTTAAATTCAGAATTTTTTAGAGGAAAATTTTCACATGCCATAAAGTGTCTGGATGGGTCCTGGTGCCATGTTACTGGGTTTCAGTTTGACACTTCATATTCCCATCTCATACCAACATTCATGCCATGTTCAATTTTTATTTTTTATTTTGTCTTTATCTTGGCCTGAATTCTTCCATTGTGATGAGAGGACTTGGATGATTCCGAAACTCTCTTCTATTCCTGTTACAATCGTTCAAGAAAAATCTAGAGGCATTGGATTCATTTACTCTAATTTTCCCCTTGCAAGTTTCAGCTGCCTTATTAACCACTTTTTTGTATCTTTTGGACGACTTACACTTCCTTATAGTACACTTTTTTTACTTCATTTTTTAGAGGTTTAAGGGTGAAGGCCAGGTTGTGATCCCAGTTTTGTGTTTATAAACTTTACTACATCCCCTCAGTCGCACTCACACTCACACTTCCACCTTTATTAGTACGCTCTTCCTGCATGAGATTTCATAGAAACTATGGTTATTAAGAAGATATTATAGAGTACAGCACTTTATTTATTTGATTAGAAGGAAGTTGATGGAGACGGTTTTTTTTTCCGTTTTTAGTAAAACCAAGTGTTATTGATATTCTTTAACTGGAGTTCAGGACAATTGCAATTTGCAAGAATGATTGCATCTATAAACTTGCGTAGGAGCTGAAAAACATTTACAATGTCTGTAACGTTTGAAGTTTAGGACTCAATTTGATAACTCATAGTGTTGAATCTGATCTTTTAATATCAGAATTGAAGTTTGACAATAATTACTCACCGAAACAAATATATATATATATATATATATATATATATATATATTTAGCAATAGTTAAATTCCTAGAACAAACAGAAAATTAACATGTTGGAATCTGGACGTTGCACTCTCTAAAAGCTAAGAAGTTATATTAATATCCTTATTTATAGGGTTTAATATTTAGCACTTAAAACTCCAATTATAAAAAAAAAGAGGAAAGAAGAAACATATTTCCCACTTGCAGGAGCCTACTATAATTAACGTTTATAGTTTTATCAGTACAATATTATAAAGTTCATGTGCAGGCACTTTACCTGCAATTACCTTTTCATGTCAATGTTAGATCACTATTCTGATGTCTTCAGCAACTGTTTTTATGTACTTGGTTTGGTTTATCATGTAATGATCTTAAATCCCATCTTTCCCTTTTTTTTCTTACCTTGCTGCAGGGGAAATCTGAACCTCACACTCCTACCTTCATCTGATTTGTGTGTCTCATTCACTGGTGATGATGGCTGCACAGAAAGATTGGCTACGTTTGGTAGCAATGCTGAGAGCTCTGTAGTAATGATTGAAGAAATACCAGCTGATAGTTCCGGTCGCTCTTTCTTAATAAAGCTTCCCAACGGTCAAGTTTCATACTTTTGGTCTTCAGAGAAGTCAAAGCTCCTCGGAGCCGAGTTGCTAGCCAAGGTATTTTTAACTCTTATAATGAACGAAGTATCTTACGCTTTTGCATTAGTTTTGACATGAAGACTGCCTACTTATGTTTATTCTTCCCCTTACCTCGCATGTGCAGATGAAGGATTTACTTAGGAGGAAGCCCTCTCTAGCTAAACTAACTGGAATCAATCAGGCTCGCCTTGATTGCTTTTCAGTTCATCTCCGAGCTTATCTTCTTGGATCAACTGCTCACCACACACAAGCAAATACATTTGTCTCATCAACCACTTTGTTGGATACTGCATCTGACCCTCCTGAAATGGAGGATCTGAATACCCAAGTTCCACTCCCGTTATCAAATCATTTCCCCTCCCCCCACAGTGGCAACCACGCATTAGAGGACCGTCCACTCTATCAAAGCTGTCTGAGTCCAACATCAGTTCTCTTCGATGGTGGTCTTCCACAGAACTTTTCCTCTGTAAAAAAGGGGTCCAGAGAAAATTTTAGGCAGCTTGGAGACATCCATTGTAACCTTTTGCATGTTGACAGCTTGCATGTTACTACAACAACATCCATGATAGAAGTTGCCAACTCCATTGGACCTGAAAATGACAAGCTTCCAGAAGTCAGCGAACCCCATCCCTCATCTCTGAGCTTCCTTGAATCTCTTGGAAAGCCTACTTGCCCATCCTCTTCAAATCCATTGTCACTCGGACTTCCAATGTCCGAAGTTCCTGTCACAGATTCTCTTCTATTCTCCCCCTACTACTGTTGGTGCCCCCCTTCCACGTCAACCCTTCAATATGCAGTAACACCCCCACATCAGCCAACCTCATGGGTTGACTCTCTGTCTCTCCCACCATTATCATCTTTATTATCGGCTGTGAGGTCCTCAAATTCATTAGCCCCACTGAAGCCACCTCTCAATCTGGCCGATGTTCCATCTTTGGATTTCCCTGCTTTCCTGCCAGATCCAGTGATTCGAGTACCACTTCCCATCTCTTCTTTCATCACAGGTCCAAGTTCGCAGCAGATTCCAACCTTCACACCTTTAATCTGTGACCCTATCGTGCATGTTCCAATCATTGATGTCTGCTCCTCTGGTGAAGGTTACCTGGTGAGTGCAGGCCATGCGATTTCGACCACCATCCCACCGTTGCACTCCAACATTGTGAACCCATTGATATCAGAAACTGAATCAGTGTTGGAGAAGGGCGCAAGGGAGACTCTGCGGATGCTCCTGAGTTCGACACAGACAAACCCACAGTTTATGGATGTGTTGCCTGGTGGTGGTGGTGCTTTAACCAGTGCTGCTGACAATATGATAATTGCTGGAAACAGGATTGGTGGTCTGTACGTTGGAACAAGAGATGTCAATGCCATTGCGAACACCATTGCGGCCATGGGTGGTGTGGTTTCACTGCCACACACAGCAGCAGCAACCAGATGTGATGTTAGCGATCATGATTTGGAGAATCGTTCAGAGGGAGTTGGTAGCTCAAAAGGTTCGTTCACTTCAGATGATGCTTTTCGAGATGAGTCTTGTTAATTGAATGTCCAGTCTAGTCTAGTCTGTCTGCCCCGTCCCGCCAGAAAATGTAGATATGTCTTGTTTGTTGTAATCATCCAAAACTTTCCAAATTTTAATTAATTGAATGTGTTTGGACGTTTGTAGGGTGATATCAGAGAAGTAATCACACACAGAGAAGTAGAGTCCCTAATCAAGAATAGCATGTTGTGGGAAGAGATCAATATCATCTCTCCTAAACAATAAATTTTAGTCAATGTAATTCCAACGACTGCAACACTAAAATTAGAGCTTCTATTAGCACACCAACTAACCAAACCTTTTGAAATTAAGACCCTTCTTGGTACACTACAAGTCGCTTGATTTGTCATTTGTAGATGGGAATGTTTAGCTACTGTTGCGTGACGGTCACTGGAAAATTTCTTGTGAAATCATCATTTTTGGTTTTGGTTGATATGTTGCAATGGTAAAATTTCAACTTACTGAAGCTCATCAAAGAATTCATTCAAATTACAAAAATACCCTCAATACTTGTTGTTTCATGAATTTAAGAAAAAATAATGTCCTTCGATGATGTCTAAAAAGGGTAATAAGCAATGGCAATTTATCAAAAAAATGTACTTCAGAGCTGGTGGCAGGTAGGAAGTAAAGTTAGAGTCAAGTAGGTCAGAATCAAAGAGGAGGATGCTTTGTGATTCGAATAAGTTAGACTGGGCACCCTACGAGATGGCTTCTTGTCTGATTCAAGTCCTTATGTTATTTTTCTTTAGGAGTGATCGCATTGAGGAATTTTGTTCAAAAATTTTTTGATTGAAAAGTTGGGTTTAAAGGGGACCCCTCCATCGCCTAAAAACACTACTATCGAGTGTAATTACATGTCAGATCTTTTAAGCTTTTGAGGAGTACACTATTTTCCTCATCAATTACAAAGTAGTTCTCAGTATAAACACTAATCGTGCCAAAGAATCAGCTGCACCGTTCACTTCTCTTCATAAAAAATTCAAAGGAAAACAACTCACAAAAGACAATCTCCTCAGCTACAGACACAATTTCAATTTTTCAACAACTGAGCGCAAGAATCTGACAGGTCTTCATCTACTCGCATTCCTTCCATATACCTCTTATAACTTGTCCAAGTTGCTGGAGAATCTTCCTTTTAGACATCGCAATGCCTTGAAAGAGCCTTCTATTTCTCCCTCCAAGAACAATAAATAGTAGTGCAAAAAGAAACACAAAGCATTTCAAACAACACCTTTGTTGCAAGTTCCCACTTCAACACTTCGAATCCCATTCGAGTAATCCTAAACTTTTTTAAGAATTGATTCCATAATCCAACTTGTGTAATGGCAACTAAAAAATATGATCATTGGTCTCCATGTTGTTCTGACCAAGTGAACATCTAGACACCCCAACCTGCGTTTTTGAAATTTTTGCTAGTGATTAATTTTCTTCGCAAAGCAAGCCACACTATCAATGTTTCTGAAATGCTGACTCAAAACATTTCTGTCGAGATATTATCAATGTTTCTCTTGAATGAAACATTGCCTCATGTGAAACAATAAAATTGATTTATTCTTGGATGATTAATTGCAAAAACAATAAAATGGTTTTTTTTTTATATTTTATAGAAAATATACTGGAAGCAAATCCTTATTAGTTTGAACTCGCTCTTCAAATCTAATTTTATCTTAAAATACACAGGACACTTTATTATAATGCTTCATAGCCTAAGTACTCAAATACCTTGAAATGAGATTTTACACCTTGTGGATTAATCTAATCAACTCTTTTCCCTCAAGGCCGACACGTGTACTTTAAAGACAAGGAGAAAACCTAAAATTCAATAATACAAGGAAAATTCAAATTTGAAAACCTTACATTTGAGTTCACAGTTTAGTATTTGAAATTCAAAGCACCATACAATCTTACCTTACCTCTATCTGAAGTTCAAAGACTATGAACTACCACTAATTCAAGTCAACATATTCACATAAAAAACATATCTACTCCATTGTCGAGCTCATGCATAGTAGATTGATCGAGAGAACCGGTACTATCGTCTAGTGAAGAAGGTTTAGTGTCTGGGATTGAAAGTTGTGATATCAAGGATGCTAGATCTCCTCTTTCCTTTTTGGGGAATAAAAGTAGCCAAAGCATCCATGTCAATATATTTTTTTGAGGGACGTAAAGCAATTTTAACTTCTCAATCTCATGAACGAAATATGCAAACAAGGTTGATATCTTTCCAAGGTTAAGTAGTGTTAAGAAAACAAGCGCAATCAAACCAAGAAATGAATAGGGGAAAAAAAACTCACATAAAGAACAAAGAGATTTTACGTGATTCCCTTAAGATTGGGTATATCTACGGATTACACTGATTCCACTATAAAGAGAAAATTCTTAGTTACAGATTACACCCTTTCATTGAAAAAAAGAGAAAATATCTACTCCCAGGAAAAACTTAACTAGAATTTTACATAGTACTAGTGAAATTACAAAAAACACCATTGAGAAAATTTCTTACTGACCAGTACCATCATGCTTCACCAACAATAACAATCAGTTCATTTGTTCGATAAACTCAGTGAAATCATATGCCCATTGATGAACACATTGAAAGGACTAACTCAATATTTTTTTTTTTATTGCTTTAGGTTATACTCTTAATTGTATAGAAATACTTATTTAGCCATCTTCGTTTGCAGTAATATCCCATCTAAATACGAAATCCACAAAAACTAAATTCAAATAACTTGAAGACTTATAAGTATCAAAAGTTAACACTTATTAGAAGCTCAAGGAACTAACTTTCATACCATTTTATATAACACTCTCAACATTAACAAATTGTCAAATTCGGAGAGACAACATGATAACTAAAGTAAATTAATTACTTGTGCTCATTGTCTGTCCATTGAGCCCCTTTCTTCATTTCCAGATCCGAAGAAGGCCTATCTGAGGAAGTCCTCTTTGAGCCAGAGCCGTATGATCGCTTAAACACATCGAATTCTTGATGATTGAAGGAGGGGGAGAAATGCCCAGGAATTGGAATCAGCCCAGCTTCAATATCGCTTACATCCTCTTCCAATGCTTTGTATTGTTTGATCACATCCATGACGGTCTTTCCTGGGATCATGGAGGCAACCTTATGCCATCGATCAGGAGTGTCTTTATCAAATATTGAAATAGCGTTTTCGAAGAGTTTGTTCTCTTCGTGGGTCCATTTCACGTTCTTGGTATCCTCAATGTCAAGCAACCAATTCGAGTAGGAGGATGGAGAGGGAATTTCCATTTCCCGCTCCATCGACCAGCTCGAATTATAGTGCAAAATAATGCAACGTTGCAATGGACCCGAAAATTTCACACTTCAGAGCTTTCTTTATATCTCTCAAAATGAAAATTCTAAATCCTGATTTGGCTGTAATTCAACAAGTTGAACAATGGGTATTGATTCAAGCCTTCAAATTGATCTAACAGAATAAGTGGAGAGAGAGAGAGAGAGAGAGAGAGAGAGAGAGAGAGAGAGAGAGAGAACCACTAGACCACTGGACCACGAGACCACTAGACCACTAGAAAGGAATCCGAATAACTTGACATACAAGCACAAGGGAGAGAATCTAAATACAGACCCAACTTTCCAAAATATAAGAAAATAAGTATATAAAAAAAGATAAAACGAAAGAAAGAAACAGGGAGATCTTGTTGTAAAGAAACACTAGAACCTCTAAACAGATCAGAAACCATAGAAAGAGAGATATATAAACAAACCCCATATGAAATAATGAGAAATAAATTACAAGTGTTAGAGAAATTTGAAGATGAAATTATTGAAGCTTTTGAGTAAGATATATATTTTTTTCTTTTAAGGCCTCCCCCCACTCTTGAGAGAAAAGATTCATGCTGGAGTGACACTGACATTGACATTGTTTTACGCATTGCTGACGTGGAGTAGTGCACAGAACCATAGATGCTTTTCACTAGTATCTCTGATGAAAAGCATGGTTCTGTACACACATCCATGCCAGTAATGTGTGCAATGTTGTCAATTTTAATGTCACTTCAGCATTTTCCAAGATGAGATCATTTATGACTGAGGACACACATCCATATCAGTGATGTGTGAATCGATGTCATTTTTAATGTCACTTCATCATTTTCACACAGACCCAGAGAAGTGTCAATGGCCTGGTTTCGATTTGATCCCTAATGTACCTAGAACTGCAATCATAATATTTTTTGGTTCCGATTATTATATATGTTAGTTCTAATATTAATGGAATTGGAATTAGACTCGCTAAGAACCACAGGTACTTATGATGCAATAAAAAGAATAATCTTTTAATTATTTCGTTGATTCTCTAAAGAATACCAAATAATTAGGTGTAAAAATTCTGTTTTTTTTTATATGAAATACCTAGCAATTGGAAAACGAAGATAATTCACTAATGATGGAAATTTTATTAATCAAAAGTTCTTTGTAAACTATTACATTCGTCAACTTATAACCCCAAAAATCCCGAATCTCCTTGAAATAAATTTTTTTTTGAAAACTTGTGAAATTCCTAATTCAACTTAAACTCTTCTAATATAATTATTACGAAAGACATTCAAAAGTTACAGAATCGAAAAACTCAACAAACCGTTAAAACAGAAAGTTTTATCGAAAATGTTCAATTTGACCCCTAAATGATTTTTTTTTTTTTTTTTACTTCATTTTGGAAGCAATGGTTGGCTTACACGTGCTACTGGTTGATATAGTATTGAGTCAGGCTTCCTTCGGGTTGGACCTGATTTCTGTCAATATAGTATTGAGTAGGGCTTTGACCCGACCCAATAGGTATTTCCTAAACCCAAGTCCGGCCATGGCCCAATTAATTCTTTCTTCATGAGGGGCTTATGGTTGGCCTACTTCGAAATTTTTGAGGAATATAATTGCTTGCTAATTAATTAATTTATTAACTACTCCCATGGAATCAAATGGATCAATGTAACCCTGAGGGGTTGGCTCAATGGCAATTTCGGACCGATAAGCACTTAGTGCCCATAGGTCATGAGTTCGATACCCAATATGAGCATTAATTCCTTAGGGGCCACCCATGAGGGTGCACCCTCACTTACCTACCTGGTGTGTGTGATGTGCAAATGTTGCACGTGCCCCGGGACTAGTTCTTGGACAAGACCAAGGTCTATGGACTGGGAAAAGCCCAGATACTGGCCCGGTCCACTGTCTACAGGATACACGGTTATCAAATTTTTTTTTTTTACAAACTTTTGGAAAAATTGGAGAATTTTGACCGAGCTCAAGACCATATTGCAGGTATTCTGTAGGTGAAGGTATATTTTGGTATTTTATGTCAATTTCGAATCCTACTCCCAGTTCGGGAGGAGTCGTGCTAGCCTCTAGGTTCGGACTGGGCTAATCAGGCCAACCATCCAAAAATTAGGCCCAAGTCTAGACCAACTCTATCCTAGATCAAGAATGAGCTGGGCTTTGACCATAAATAAATCGGTCAGACCTGGTCAAGCTGTGTCCCCAAGTGTTTTTTTAGACCCCCCATGCCATGAATTTTAATACATAGGGGTATCTCAAATATTCACCAAAATGCTGAGGGCCCATGCATTATGGAAAGAAGTTTTTATTTTTCAAATTGAGACATTTAATGAAATAATACCTCAAATTGAGACATTTTTTGTAAAACCTTTCGAGCCAAATTTCATCCCAAGCCAATATTTTTTAAGAATTGCATGATTACGTCTATCCTGGATTTATAATGCAAACGGTAGATTCTTTGTTAAACAACAAAAGTCACACAATGTGTGCTTGAGATTGAAGAATAGCAAGAATATTTGTTTTAGCACTAGAGAAGAATATCAACAACAGCAGCCCAAAAAACCTTTGCAAGGTTTATGCCATGGAACCCTTTGTGGTGTACATGTCTTGTATTCTGTTGCGTTACGCCGAGTTGCGGGGGCAGCGCTATAATGTTTTGGGGATTTTATATTTTTTGCGAGTTTTACATGTTTTGGTAACTCTTGATTATATAAGTAGAGATCTCTAGGACTGTAAAACTTATGAGAAAATAGCGATTATTCTTGTTCTTGTTTTGTTCTGTGGATGTAAGCACACTGCCAAACCATGTAAATCTTTGTATTTTGTGCAATTATATTGTCTTTGCTATTATGATTATTTTCATACCATTGATGACTAAATCGACAAAAAGACCGAAATATCACTACGTGAAAACTGAAAAATTTTACAGAAAAAATTAACGGGCAAAGGCCCACGACATTTAGAAACTGAATTTTGACGGTCTAGGACCATCAAAATTCTTGATGTTCCCAGATTTGACAGTTTAGAGCTATCGAATTTCTCTTATCCTTCATTAATTTGACAGTTTCGACTTGTCGAAAAAAAATATTTGATAATAAAAAATTCGATGCCAATTCGACCTCTTGGTCTGTCGAATTTTATGAAATTTGACAGCCCAAGGCCATCAAATTTGAGCTTTTTTTTCACATTGTGTAGCTTTTTTTCACATTCTATTTTACTATATAGGATCATATCCTCAAAAGTCTTCCTCATGAAGAAAATGAAACAGAAAAGGAAGACTCAGTGAAGCAAGTGATGTAAGAGCTAGTGGAAGGTAGGCTCAGCATAAACTATGGTTGGTGGTAAAGTTCATTGAGGTAGGCCACAAGAATAAAGCTTGAATTGCAGAAAGGGTCACAAAATAAAGGTGAGCAGTGACATACAACCATGGAAAGCAAAGATCGTGGTGCCATGTGACTCAGCCAAGTTGGATTAAGCACCCAATGACATGGCTTCTCGTCTGATTCCAACTAGTTGTACTTTAGTCCAATGGATGATTTTGGATTTCCACATATCAAAACATACATATTTAATATTGAGTCCGACTAGACTTACTAAGATAGTGAGTAAAAAAAGGCTTGCTAAGACTCATCGACCTTAAAAAACACCTCAAGATTGGTAAAACAAGCCCCAAGATGAATAAAAAATCTCGATGTCTTCTTTTACGCATCTCTGAGGTATTTTTTCTCTTTAATATTTTAGAATGACGTCTCCTTGTAAAAATCAAACAGATGTTCAAAAAGACGTAAAAACTCAATAGTTAAAAGCTATTACCTAGCTCTTGGTTTCATGGTGTGGCTACAAATATTTCAAATGTTTGTAGTTTAGGCTTCAATCTGCAAATTCAAGTAAAATGGATGTCGAACAGCTCAAACCGATCATCTACATTAGGAATAGGGAATAACCAAGTATAAGCATAATTCACAAAGTAAAAGGAAAGAAGTGATACAAATTAAGCTCAATGTGTCTTTCTAGTTTGGGGTCTAAATGTAATTTATGATATTTAAGAACTAAAACAAGCTTATTGATTGTCTAAGCCTAATTGCATCAACAACGGATAATAAATAAATTGTGCCTGAACAAACCAAGCCTTAAGCTTGCACATTAGAAAAGACCGTCTCACAGACACTGGCACCACCACCACTGGAAGAACTTGGCAGCTGCATGTTAAGAAAAACACAGAAGCAACGAGAACGAGAAGAAAAAAATAAGATGCAATCACACATAAAAACACAGATTTTACGTGATTCCCTCAAGATTGAGGAACGTCCATGGATCACACTGATTCCACTATGAAGAGAAAACTCGTAGTTACGGATTACATTATTTCATCAAAAAAGATATATATACTAGCAAAACTTAACTAGGATTTTACATAATACTAGTGAAATCACGAAAATACCCTTGTAACATGTGGCTCGATTTATAGTACCTCCTTATTGATCAATACCATCAGGCTCCACAAACCACAATATTGCATGGCTCCCCATGCCAATACAAATTTCTTTTCCTAGAAATTTTGATTTTGGGTAACCACCTTAGGGGATCCACTAACGAATCAGACTAAGCTACTTAACCAGTTTAACTCAAGGCCGCTTATGGTAAACCCACGTACCTTGAAGAAAAAAACATTATATAACACGGAAAGATCACCATTCTCTTCAAGCATATAATATTTATAACCCAAGTTGAAAATCTTAAATTCCACAACAGGACCACTTAATACAAGGAAAATTCAAATTTGAGAACCTTCCATTTGAATTAATAGTTTAAAGTTTGAGATTCAAAGCCATATATAATCTTATCTCCCTTTAATGTTCAAAGACTAGTACACTACCACTACATATTCACATAAAACTATGAAAAAAGCATGGACAGAGGAATCCCACTGAACCGAAATGAATTTAGAATTTTGATCCATTGAGAAATGAAAACAATGCTGCCTTATCCATGAGAGCGGCGTTGTGAGGATTGCCTCTTTGAAGATATTTTTCTTGATGTTTCACTCCATATGAAGCTATCCTGTGATGGGGTAGCATAGCCATGTCCCTATGTGTTGGACTGAAAACCATGGATGCTCCATCGTGGAACTCGTTCCAATCAAAATGTGCTTTGGGTTTGGCTCCCTGATTGTCCTGATTGGGAAGCATGGTTGGTTGATCGGGAGAACAATTACTATCACCTGTTGAACGTGGTGTAGTGCCTGTGCGATCGACGGTTGTGATATCATGGATACTTGATCTCCTCTTATCTTTCCCTCCTGGTTGTTGCCTCATAAAGAACTTCTGAGCATGGCTGGCTACTTGAGTCGGAGTCCTAGTGGTCACGAAATTCTTGGAGATACTTCTCCAATCTCCTTTACCATGCTCTTCAAGACCGAGCAGAAACAACCTGCAATTAATCACCGAAAAACATTATAAGTCCACAATTCATAGAGCAATTTTAACTTCTCATGAAAAAAATACGCTAACTAGTTCGATTTTTTTACAAGGTTAAGTAGTTCATTTGTATGACAAACTTGGTGCAATCATGCCCATTGATGAACCCATTGCAAGTACTAGTTCAAAATTTTAATTACTTTTCGATTGTACTCTCCTTTGTATAGAAATTGACATACCATCTAAATACAAAATCTTCAAAAAATATGCCAAAATAACTTATACTATAAGAATCAAAAGTCATATTTATTGGAAGTTCAAGAACAAAATACACCCCATTGCAAGGACTAATTCAATATTAAGATTGCTTTTAGATAATATTCTTAATTTGTCTAGAAATTAATATCTCATCTAAATACAAAATCCTCAAAAAAATACACCAAATAACTTATAATATAAGAATCAAAATTCACACTAATTGGAAGTTCTAGAAAGAACAAAACTTTCCACCCATTTTATATAAAACTTTCAACATTAACAAATTGTTAAAATTCAAAAAGATAACATGATTTCTAAAGTAAGTTACCTATGCTCATCTTCTGTCCATGGGATCCCTTTCTTCCTTTCTTGTTCAGAAGGCCTACCCGACGAAGCCCTCTTTGTGCCTGAGCCGTAAGACTGTTTGTACCCATCGAATTCACGATGATTGTTTGCCCAATCCAATGTGAAGGATGCGGTGGTGTACCCCGGAATTGGGATCAACCCTGCTTCGATATGGGTTATATCATCTACCAATTCTCTGTATTGTTTCATCACATCAACAACAGTCTTTCCCGGGATCATGGAGGCAATTGTCTGCCATCGCTCGGGAGTTTCTTTATCGAATATGGCAAGAGCATTCTCGAACAACTTGTTCTCTTCCTGGGTCCATTTCGTGTCGAGCAACCAATTAGTGTAAGATGTTGGAGAGAGAATTTCCATTTCCAACTTCATCAGTTTGAATTACAGAGAAAAATCATCCAAGAAGGCAATTTCACAATTGAGACCTCTCCTAATCCTGGTTTTTGGCTATAATTCAACAATTTGAACCAAGGGTATTGGTTCAAAAGCTTTCAAATTGATCACACAGAATAAGTAGAGGTGTAGAGAGGTATTAATCAAGAACCATTGGAAGCGAATAAGAATCAGAATCAGAATACTTTTTCATAGAAGCTCAATCTGAAGAATCTAGAAAAAACCCAACTTTCAAAAATCCAAGAAATCTGGAAAAACAAATAAAAGAAAGATCTTGGTGACGAGAGAAGACTCTAGCAGATCTGAAACCACTTGAAGAGAGAGAATTACGAAAACCCCGGATGAAATAAACTATAAATAGTTGAGAAATTTGAAGAAAAGATGAAGCTTTTGAAAAAATCTATAAGAATTTTTCTCTACAACTCCAATCTCTATAAACTCCCTCCAATTCCAGATAAAGAAAAACTCAAAAAGCTTGAGAAAAGCACATGTGCTGGAAACCCAAAGAGTGGAAGGGAATCATTCACAAACCCAATTGAGAAAAGTGAGAGAATCTATAGAATCAAAGCAGGAAAGAAGAAAGATCCGTTCTTTCTTTTTCTCGAGGCTGGTGCAACTGAGGAGAGAGAAGCACACAAACACCAAAAATTGCAGCTAAATTCACCCTCTTTACTCTTTAGGGAGTAGAGAAGAAAAAAACAAGAGAGGTTAAAGGTGGTGAACTGCTGATATGTGATTTGAGAGTTTAGTGTTTGTGCCTACGTGTCTTTGTGGGCACTCCAATAATTCAATTACGAAAGTATACGTTACTAAGGTGGAAAGTCTATTGTCACACTATTTGTTAATAGACTCTATCACATAAGAGTCTGGATCCTATCCACCCATGATGGAGGATTGAAACCCTCCTCCCACATCACAACACATGCCACAATTAAGAGATTGACGTCTAAAATATCTCTTTTTAAAAATGAGACCGGATTGTATGCACCCAAGATGGAGGTTTGAAACTCTTTTTCTACACCTCAACACATGCCACGTAAGACATAATTCACTGAATTAATGTCTAAATTGTCTCTTTTTTAAAATTTTCTTAGATTACGACTTACGTGGCAGATGTTGAGGTGTGGGAGGAGAGCTTCAATTCATCACCTTGGTCCCTGGGTGCATATGATCTGGACGCTTTTAAATAATTCCTTGGATTATGACTTTTGTGGCATGTGATGAGATGTAGAAGGAGGGTTTCAATCCTCCACCCTGGGTGCATGCAATCTAGATTTATCACATAATTCTCTAAATAATACAGTTGAGGATAATTTTTATTTTTTTACCGATGAAATGATGCGTCAAAACGTATATGATTTATACATGGCTGACATGGCAAGTGCATAAAATTGTAGATCCTTTTTCTTGTGTATCCTGAAGAAAAGATCTATGATTTTGTGCACTTACCACATAAACTAGGTACAAACTATATGTGTTTTAGTGCATCTTTTTATTACGATTCGTTTTATTTTATTTTTTTTACTCTTTGTCTTTCACTCATAATTAAATACACTTGGAAGTAAGCCTTTGGAAGGTATTTTTGGTTTAACAAACAAACCTTCTAAGAGCAGTTTTGATTAAAAAATCAGTTCTCAACTCTCTATTTAATGCACTTTATCTTGTGTCCGTAGGATACATGTCAACAAAACTCTTATTTCAAATTATAAGTGAGATAAATTGATATATATATATATATATATATATATATATATATATATATATATATATATATATATATACATATATATATATATATATATATATAGGGTAGCGTTATTTGGCCAACATTTTGGCAAATACATTTTTCAAAACATGGGTTAGAGGTCTTGAAATAGGCTGATTTTTGGTGAGGATGATCTCTACGGTGAGGAGATCATCATCACCAAAAATCAGCCCATTCCAAAACTTCTAACCCCATCAAAAATGATTTACAAAAAATGGACGGTTCACGATTTTTCAACTTGTAAACTGGGGTTAGAAGTTTTGGAATGAGCTGATTTTTGGTGATGATGATCTCCTCACCGTAGAGATCATCCTCACAAAAAATCAGCTCATTCCAAGACCTCTAACCCATGTTTTGAAAAAGTGTTTGCCAAACTGTTGGCCAAATAACGGACCCATATATATATATATATATATATATATATAAAGTGAAAGGCGTGGCTAGTTGAGAAGAGTCTAAGAAAAGAGGAAGTAGAGAGACAGGGCAAGATGGAAAGAGTTTAGAATTTTATTTTTATTTGAGAGGGAGACTCAATAGAAAACTATAAGTGATAAATAGAGAAAGGGCCGTACAACATATGAAAAAAAATTTCCTTTTGAAGAAGCAAAGGAGAAGGATTCTAAAAATTATAAGAAAATAAATAGTATTTTATAAAAGAAAATAAATTTTAATATCACATTTCAAAGAAAACTTTAGAAGAAGAAGATTAAAAGATAAGGATATTTTGCATTCATTTACTTATTAATGTGTTATATATACTTAATATTATTAATTGGTGTGTTATAATGAAAATTTGATGTGATGATACAAATTTTCTCTTAAAATATCTCCCCTTTACCAATATGGAATAGTGACTACAATAACTTTTACCACAACTTTTAAAATCAATAATGCTTCAAATTAAATAATCTATTTGGGAAGTAGATAGCAATTTCCCCCCCTTTTTTATAATCACACCCCCATTTTTTTTTTCCTATATCATGATCTAAACTCATTTTCACTTCTCTACTCACATTTTTCATTCCTCTCTTTTCTTTTTCAAGATTTTTTTTTTTATATATATTTTTTTTTTCAAAAATATCTCTCACCCATCATTATAATTACCTGAAAACTCAACTTTCTAAACCCTGTTCTAGGAAAATCCAACTGCATATCCACTTTCATGTGTATAGTAACCAAAGATAGACACCACCACAAAAAAAAAAAAATTCCCACCCAAAATGGTACTCAAGTCTCTTTTTAGATGATGTGAAGTGTGAACACCTACTCTACTTCTCAGTCTCCATAAAAACATGTTATTTGTTGTCATCACTCCCTCTAATATTTGTCAATTTAAATTGTTTTTATCCATTTTTGATTCTCTATCATTTTCCAAATCTACATGCTTTGTCCCACAATAAGAGGAGGCCAAAGGTAGACGTGGGCAGTGAATGGATGGATGTTTGAACCTTGCAATTAAGTAGTTTATACTTTTTGTCAATTGTCATGTCCTAGAGAGGAAAATTCCCACAACTTTTGTTAAAATTCTCATTTTAGGACACGTTTAATTTAAATTCCCAAAACATAAACAACGAGATCACAAGTATTTGAAAGTTACCACTCGCTCATAAAAAATTAGAACATGAGGTAGGGTGATCATATGTATTTAATCTAAAGTGACAATCTCACTAATTATAAAAGTGACAATTTTGTTGAAAAATAATTTTTAAAACATGTGGAGTATGGTTTCAGTATTAAAATGAACAATGTACTAGAATGAGAATTTCTCCTTATTCGGTACACGAAATGATAATTACCCATCCTAAAACATTCCTTCCTGTCATATCCGAATCTCTTTTAAATCTTCAATTTTCTTGTCCTATTGTTATTGTCATAGATATTGATCCATCATTTAGTTTCTTTGTTTGTTTTTTTTTTTTTTTCAAGATTCAAATATTGAATATGAGAACAATCAACGATTTCAGAAAGATGTTAATCGAAACATCACTATCGGTGGAGTGGTCCAAAAGGGATGTTAATGTTAATGGAGTGTTCAACAAGGGATCTATCTTTCTCTATCCTTTTTTTCTTCCTCTTTTTAAGGGTTTATAAAAGAAGTTCCTAATGGAGATGAGATATTTTGTGCCTCTTTTAATCTTCTTTGGGGGTGATATACAAGTTCATCAATTGTTGTGTTGTAATTGAAGTTCGGGGTGATAATGGGAAATATTCATTAAAAAGTGTCATCAAAATAAAATAAAAACCTCTCTTGTCACACCAATTTTTATTTAATAACAAAGACAATAATAAAATAAAGGGTGATTTACACATACCCCATCACATTTTGTTGAATATTAGATATACCTCTCTTATTTTGAAATTGATGGCATGCCCCCTTGGCCCCAATCTTTTAAGTAGAATAATAGGAAAATACCCAAATGCCCTCCTCTCAACCTCTAGCCAAAAACTTAGATTTTCTTCTCAAAATCAATCATCTTCAAACTCTCCAACCTCCATGATATATCTACTCAACTTTATCTTGAATTCTTCGTTTTCAACTTAGAGTTAGTCCTTTGATAAAATCTTTTCTACCCAAAATGCTAATGTTTCCAATTTTCTCAAAAATCATATTTGTTTTTTTTTTCCAAAATGATTTAGCTTTAAACTCTTCAACTTTTATGGTAACTGTAGACACCCCAATTTGAACGGACCAAACTAGGTAAAAAAAAAAAGATATTTTTGTCAAAAAATTATCAACGAGCCTAATGACTCAAAATTTTAAAATTCGATGTTTTATTCAAAATAAAGGCTTTATAACTTCCAACAAGTCCCATGGGCCTATTACAAGACTTACATAATTTCTAAAACCTACCTTCCTTTATAAACCTAAATTGCATCACCTCAATTCTAAACTCAACCCAATCCTATACATTACTCTAACCCAATCAAATCCAACCCAACCCTTAAGCCTATTAGATATAAATCAATCTTAAATCCAATCCAACCACAACCATTACTCAATACCCAAATCCATAAAATTCAAATCAAAAATCATTCTCCCTACACATTCCTTAAATCACTCCTTAGATTACTCCACCATCCTATCCTATCCTATCATTCTTTCAACACATTTCTTAAATTACTGCTCAAATCACTCCACTACCTTATCCTACTCTACATCTAACATATTTTTCACATGTCATTCTCATAACGAATTTTCCAACATCCTAAGACAAATTTCATTCATATCTTCATACAATTGAAAATTTTAAAAGAAAAATAAAACAAATAAAATGTCATTTCTATTTATTTTTAGGGTTGGACCTTTTTTTCCTTAAAAATCATCCCTCAACTCTATATAAACTCCATCTTCTCACAAATCAAAAACAAACTCTCACCCCCCTTAAATCATCTCTCTCACATTCTCAACCTCCCTAATAACACTCTCACCCTCCTCTTAAGTCATATCTCACACTCTCAACCTTATCTAAAAGTCCCATGTACTTTCAACCCCTTCTTAAGTCATCTTTATCAAATTTTCATTTAAAAAACACACTCTTAAACCCCCTAAAAAAATCTAGAACTCTCCTCTCACCACTTCAATTTTCAATATTAACACTCCAGCCACTCAAGTCAAAGACAAGACATACCTCAAAAAGAATAAGAAAGAGGAAAAAAAGCTTCAAGGTAGGGTGTAAAAGGATCATGTAATCCCCCCACTCCCCTCTCCCATCTCCATTTCCTTCTCTTATTTTTTACTTCTCATTTTTTTTTTAGGTTTTGAAAGTCCATTCTTATTAAAAATGTAAGTCTTGTAAACATAGACACAATGGGGTCCTTCTTATAATGAGGTCATCCCCGTGATCTATGCCCAAAACAAAATCCCTTAAAATTTGAGAGTATAAAATTTTCATCTCTACCAATTTTCTATTTTAAAATTTTTAAAAAATAAAAAATGACCATGCCACAGGTTACCACCCAACGTAGAAGAAATATGGTGCCTGACACCTTATCTATTTCCTAAATGGACCCCATTACTTAGGGGTGCAACTTAATTCGGTTCAAATCGAGAATCGAATTAAACCGTAAAATTTGGATTGATTTGGTTCGATTTTGACGGGTATCGGTTCGGTTTCGGGTTTATAAAATAAAGAACTGATGAATTCGGTTCGGTTATCGGTTCAGATAATAAAAAATCAAACCAAACCAAAAACTGAACCAATATTAAAATTTTATTTTAATTTTTAATTTAATTTTTTACATTTTTTACAAAACCAGTACCTAACCTTCGTCTCTACGGCTGCCACCGGCTCATCTTTCTCTGCGTCTACGACGGTGTGACTTGCATCTGCATCTGCATCGACCTGCGACGTTGCGTCTCTCCCTCTCCCTCCCTCTTTACATCTGTGATGGTGCGACCTACGACTGCGTCTGCATCAATGTGACCTGCGACGGTACGTCCCTCCCTCTCTCTCTCTCTCTCAATCTGCAAAATAACCAAACAATGGGAGATATGAGAGAATTTCGACTCTTCCTAGGCAACCCATGGAACCAAACCGAAATAAGGTCGGTTTGGATTGGTTCAGTTCGATTCTGGTTCTCATATAATAGAACCAATCTTGATCGGTTCGGTTCTGATTTTGCTCTAAACCAAATCAACTTGAACCAAGTTGCACCCCTACCATTATCTAGATCTTATATAAACCAATGTCCCTTATCCATATTGTAGACACCCGAATTTGAGCGGGCCCTCGACGTAAGATGCCCCCAAAAATCAAAAATTGGAATGGGCCCTGAAGCCCAAACCTACACAAAATCCAATACGTTTCAAGTAGTGAATGTTCGAGGCCATTTACGTGGCCCATGGACCCGCACACCTCACCAATCTCCTACGTCCTTAAAATCAACCCCACATTATTCTACCTAAACCCATCTTTATTCTATCCAAACCCAAACCACCCTATACTCCTAAATCCAACCCAACCTAAACCCAACTCATTACCCAAGTCCAACCCACATCCATTCAACCCAATACTATGCTACCCAAGCCCAACCATTCCTCTTAAACCCAAATCCATTACAATTACTATTCAATTTCCTATCCAAACCCACCCAAGGCCCAACTCACAACACAAGCCCAATTCAATACCCAACCCAATCCAACCTATCAATCTCATCAAACCAATCACAAATTCAAATGACACATGTCATCACATCCTCCCACCTCTCTCATCTAATCAACTCAACCCATAACCCTACCCTAACCTAACCTATTCCCCATCCTCTCATCATCAACAACCCACAACTCAACCCATACCCTATACACCCTAACCTATCCCTCATTCTTTAACCACCCACATCACAACCCATATCTATCCATCACTTTCCCTTAAAACACTCCCATAAAATCACCTCAACCCATACCTCAACCCATACCTCCCATACTCTTCTCTCTAATCATCTAACCACCATCACCAATCAACCAATCTCTCCATCTCTCCATTTGCCACATGTCATCATCCCTTCAATCCTCTCAAAATCAAACCAATCACCACTCATCTCTCCAAATCAAACACCATACTTCTTCAACCATCTCAACACTCCTTCTCCAAACAACTCCCTTACACCACCACTCCTCCCATCAACCATCACTCATCTCACCCCACCAAACACTCTACCCAAATGGATTTGGGTAAGATCCAAACCATTTGGGTTAAAACACAACCCATTTCCATCATTACAAAAATACCCTCACTTTCATCTCAAATTTCATACCCTTTTCCTTTAAAACCCATGCCATTATCCACCATTCTAAACCCTCACCCTATTATACCCCTAAAATACATCCCAACTTCTATAAAAACCCCTTCATTCTCTTCTTACAACAACTAATGAAAAATTAAGAAAAAATCCTCAAAATACTACAACTCTCTACTTTACTCTCTTCACTACACTCAACTCTCATCTCATCTCAACACTCTACTTTCAACACATCACTCTCAACTCAACTCAATCTTCTACAACTTCAAGGAAGCAAGTCCAAGTCCACTCAAAAGAAGAATATCAAGAAAAGGCTTGAAGATCAAGATTGGGACAAGGTGGGTTCACAAAAGGAACACCCCCTCTACATTCCCCCTTTCTACTTTCCCCTTTCCTACGCACTTGCACACACCACCATGGGTTAAATCACAAAAGGGCCCCTTCTATATAAGGGTGCCCCTTAATGATTGGATCCAACATCGAAGGTCCCTCAAATTTGAGGACACATATCCATTTTCTTCCTTTTATTCATTTTCATTTTCTTTTTATTTTCAAAAGACCGAATCCGAGGTTACCACCTAAGGTGGGTGGAGTAGGGTGCCTAACACCTTCCCTACTCCATAAATGGACCCCCTTACCTTGAATCAAAGGTTGGACCACGTGCTTTATCCTACGAGAGTCATCACATCAAAAATAATTTAATTTTCAAAAAATGAGACATCGGGTGACCATTCACACCCAATTCCATATTTGAATGGTGGCGACTCCAAAACACCCCAAAGTGGAGGGATGTTTGAAGAATATCGAAAATCCCGTGTCCACAGCTTGGCGACTCCACTGGGGAGTACCATACTAGTGGGTCCGACCCTCTTCCTTGATTCGGTCATTATTTCTAAAAAAAAAAAAAAAAAAGGGGAATGTGTTTTCATTTCCATATTTGTGTTTACCTTCTAACATTTTTCATGTCTCTTTTTTCTATTTTTATTTTCATTGGAGAATGCTTGTAATATTTATTTATTTCGTGTTTTGTATGTATGTTGGACAAAGGATGTAAGGATGGATACAATTCAAAGAATGCACGCACATGCACATGCGACTCACACCCCCATGCATAAGCCACCCCTCCTCCTCTTTAAATTTCTAACCCCGGATGCCGGTACTCTCAAGCCCCCGAGATCGCTATTTTGGGTGGCTGGGAGGAGAACATCCACCCCATTCACCAACCTAAGATGTGTACACTTTGGTGTCCATCAAGGTTTGAAGAATGGGTAGCCGAAAAACCACCCACAAACCGCATGCATCGAAGCGTAATTAATAGACAAAGGACACTAAGACTTACAAAACTAATTCCGTATCCATCCCATGTTCATATGTGATGTATTTTTCTTTTTTTTTAAGCCCACGAAGGCAAGTTGTATAGATTTTAGGATTTTTTACTTTGTTCTCGTTCATATGTCCCCCTAGGTAAAAGGGGGAAATCTGTTTTTTTTTATGCTATCATGTGCATCATCAAAAAAAAAAAAAAAAAAAAAAAAAAAGTGACATTTGTGGCCCAAGCCAAAAAACAGAGGCTATGTGCCTCAAAATCCAGAAAAACATGGCCAAAATGGGATGAGGATCAAAAACAGAGCAAGGTTGGAAGGCCAGAAAAGGTTCTGGTCCGTGCTTGAAGCACGGACTCAAGAAATTTTGTCAAGTCCGTGCTTAGAACACGGACTGGGCAAATGTTCTTAGGTCCGTACATGAAGCACGGACCAGTGGAAATTTTTATGTTCTGGTCCGTACTTGAAGCACGGACCAGCCAAAAAGTGTTAGGTCCGTGCATGAAGAACGGACCCAAAAAAAAAAAAAAAAAAAAAAAAAAAAAAAAAAAATTGATATTCTGGTCCGTACTTGAAGCACGGACCAGCCAAAAAGTCTTAGGTCCGTACTTGAAAAACGGACCCCAAAAAAAAAAAAAAAAAAAAAAAAAAAAAAAAAAAATTTTTTTTTTTTTGCTAATTTCGTTCCTTACATCAGTCTTAACAACTTTTCTTCTTGAAATTTTTTTTAGTTTTGAGTTTTAAAGCTTGAAAATGATCAAATGATTAACTTTACTAGAAAACTCAGGGCCTACCACTTGTAATCGATCTCGCTCCAAACGAATTTTGCCCAACGCGGCTCACTATCAATCTCGATCATAATCAAACTTGTCCTTCATCGAGTGTTCATTTCAAACTGGGTCCACAACCCAGATCCATGTCCAACTGGGTCCACGACCCAAATCTATTTCAAACTGGGTCCACGACCCAGATCCAACCAAACTGGGTCCACAACCCAGACCCATTTCAAATTGGGTCTACGACCCAGATCCATATCAAACTGGGTCCACGACCCAGATCCGCATCAAACTGGGTTCCCAACCCAGATCCATGTCCAATTGGGTCCACGACCCAAATCTATTTCAAACTGGGTCCACGACCCAGATCCAACCAAACTGGGTCCACAACCCAGACCCATTTCAAATTGGCTCTACGACCCAGATCCATATCAAACTGGGTCCACGACCCAGATCCGCATCAAACTGGGTTCCCAACCCAGATCCATGTCCAACTGGGTCCACGACCCAAATCTATTTCAAACTGGGTCCACGACCCAGATCCAACCAAACTGGGTCCACAACCCAGACCCATTTCAAATTGGGTCTACGACCCAGATCCATATCAAACTGGGTCCACGACCCAGATCCGCATCAAACTGGGTTCCCAACCCAGATCCATGTCCAACTGGGTTCCCAACCCAGATCCGTATCAAACTGGGTCCACGACCCAGATCCGCATCAAACTGGGTCCACGACCCAGATCCAATCAAACTGGGTCTACGACCCAGATCCACTTCAACTGGATCCACAATCCAGATCCACAACAAATCAAGTCCACGACTCATAGCGAATCAAGTTCATGATCCATCTATGATCTAATAAAGACAACAACCAATCAATCGACTCAAACACATTCAACTTTTTCAAAAAAAAAAAAACAAAAAACAAAAAAACAAAAAAAAAAAAAAAAAAAAAAAAAAAAAAAAAAAAAGGATGTTAACAAAGCACCAATTGCAGTCCTTGATCAAAGTCGGTGCCTAGAAAGATCTTACCCTGTTGATACGAGGGGGATAGACTACGTCTATTCAGGGAACAAGGTGATTTAAGAGTGCCATTGTGCGCCGCCTCTTCCTTGGAGATCCGCCTGGCCGACGATGATTTCAGAGAACTGAATTGGGGGCTGCCAAAAATACGGGTTATTCTAACTCAATTTATCTCAGAAATTTCTTTTCAAAATGTTTTCCCGACTTCGTGTCGATGCCAGTCCCGTGCTGATGAAATTACCTTTTTCCAAAATGTTTCCCGACTCCGTGTCGATGCCAGTCCCGTGCTGATGAAATTACCTTTTTCAAAAACGTTTACCGACTCCGTGTCGATGCCAGCTCCATGCTGATGTAACTTCTTTTCAAAATGTTTTACCGACTCCGTGTCGATGCCAGCTCCATGCTGATGTAACTTCTTTTCAAAATATCTTACCGACTCCGTGTCGATGCCAGCTCCGTGCTGATGTAACTTCTTTTCAAAATGTTTTACCGACTCCGTGTCGATGCCAGCTCCGTGCTGATGTAACTTCTTTTCAAAATGTTTTACCGACTCCGTGTCGATGCCAGCTCCGTGCTGATGTAACTTCTTTTCAAAATGTTTTACCGACTCCGTGTCGATGCCAGCTCCGTGCTGATGTAATTTCCTTTCAAACCGTTTTACCGACTCCGTGTCGATGCCAGCTCCGTGCTGATGTAATTTCTTTTCCAACCGTTTTACCGACTCCGCGTCGATGCCAGCTCCGTGCTGATGTAATTTCCTTTCAAACCGTTTTACCGACTCCGTGTCGATGCCAGCTCCGTGCTGATGTAATTTCTTTTCAAAACCGTTTTACCGACTCCGTGTCGATGCCAGCTTCGCGCTGATGTAATTATTTTCTCTCAAAAACAATCCAGCTCCGCGCTGACGAACCATGTTTTCAAGCTCACCTAACTAAATTTCCATTTTTGAGTACCATCCCATAATAATTACCGGACCTAATAAAACATCATGCATTTTCCTTTTTGTAAATAAGATAGTAACACTTGGTCTTCTGTACCCACAGGTGGCCAAACGAAAAAAGTACAAACTTCCTGAGAAGCCTCCATACTTTCTCCGATCATCTTCATCAAACATGAGTAACTCAGATGAACCACAACCTGCTACAAATGAACTGGCCGAAGCTAATGCAATGATAGCAAAGCTGTTAGAAACAACGAAAAGGCAGGAACAAATCTTAGCGGCTGTCTTGAGTAGCACCAATTTTCTGCAAGCACAGGCAACTCAGCATCAAGCATCCGGGTCAAACCCCGAACCCCCCGAGCAAATACGACCAGACCAACAAACCACCCCACCTCCTACTGTGCCAATATATCAGGGTCCTCCGCTCTATATACCACAGAACCCACCGCCTCCGGTGATGATCCCAGATGACGAGTGTGACTTTAGGGCTCCTGAAGCTAAGAGTGCTACTGACGACAAAATGGCCCGACAGATTGAATCTCTTCAGGAGGAAATGCGGCGGATGAAGGGCACAAATACCCTGGGAGGAACAAGATTCAGGGACCTATGCTTCTATCCCAACGCACAGCTGCCGGCTAAGTTTAAATGCCCGGAATTTGAGAAATATAATGGTGTTGGGTGTCCTCTGTCACACCTCAAATTGTATTGTGGGTCAATGTGCCAATATGGCGAGGATGACAGACTGCTGGTACAACTTTTCCAAAGAAGCTTGACAGGACCGGCTCTCAAGTGGTTCTCAGGATTGGACCATACACTCATCAAGAGTTGGCAGGACTTGGCTGAAATGTTCTGGCACAATTATCGGTTCAATACAGATGTGGGTCTGGATCGAAACGATATGGCTAAGATGACGAGGAAACACAAGGAAACAGTGAAAGAGTATGCCCAGAGATGGCGGGAGTCCGCTTCACAAGTACGGCCCGCAATGACTGAACAGGAGATGAACACTACGTTTATCTCAACACTGGGGCATGCCTTTTACACTCATTTGGTTGGACACACTACAGGCACATTCTCGAATTTAGTTCAAGTGGCAGACCGGGTCGAGGACGGGATCCGAACCGGTCTAATATTTGACTTTACAGCCTTGAGTGCAGCAGCGGGGACCTCGGCACAAAAGAAATCAGTGCCTTTTGTCAAGAAGAAAGAGGATACCCAAGTCAATAATGTACAACCCAGCCAACCTCTCATCATTCAAGCACCAACTCAGCGGCCACAGGCACCCCAGGCACATTGGGCGCCAGTACCTCGAGCTGCCTGGGCTCCAGCACCGCAGAATCCCTTCCGGACAGTTCCTCCACAAGCGCAGCAGGCACCACAATATGGACAGAACCAACAGGCACCACTATATGGGCAGAATCAACAAGCGAGACCAAACAGGGTTAATAGAGTGTTTACCAGGCTACCCATGACATTATCTGAGTTACTGCCAATCTTGCTCAAGGGTGAGTATCTTGTCAAACGTCCACCAAATCCTGAAGCTGCCAAAGGGCCAGGGTACAACCCCAATTTGATTTGTGAATTTCATATGGGTGCACCGGGGCACTCGACAGACCAATGCTGGCAGCTCAAACATCAGGTACAGAACTTGATTGACAAGAAGGCTCTTATCCTGGATGGGCCTCCCAACCCACCCCAACAACAGAATATCAACCAAAACCCCCTACCTACCCACAATGGAGAGGGGAGTGGGCACAGGGTAAATGTCATCTGTGGAGAACTCTACTTTAATCCTTCGGATCTGATAGCACCTATCGGGTCCAAAATCAGGGTCCATCTAACTCAAGGATCAGAAGCACCAACAGTCAGCACAGTCAACCATTACACAACCAACTCACCCCAAAATTCACTACCACTCAGATTAGCCGACCTCACCATCCATCCCACTCATCAAAATGCTACTACCCAACCTCCTTTAGTCATACCTTACGGATCACCCCATCATCAAAATTCAACCAGGCCTCCCCTTGTTATACCCTACGCACCACCATATTCCCGAGGATCAACTCGACCCCCCCTCCATATACCATATACTTCATCTCCACGTCCACCACTCGTCATTCCATATACTCCATCGACTCCTCACATAACTTCCCCTACCATCACTACACCCAAATCATCACTACCTCCTCTCATTCTCAATATGAAACCCGATCCACCCCCCATGACCATACATTCACCTAAGCCATTCCCCTATAGCTCTCTCCAGGCAGTTCCTTGGAGTTATGAGACTACCATCACCACAACCGCCGGGGTCGAAACAATGAAGAAAGCAATGGTGGCCGATATCGGTAATATGACAAAGACAGGGAGATGCAAAAAAATACTAACAAAGGGGGTAAGCATCAAGGAAAAGACTGAAGAAACGACAGAGGAGGAAAAAAGGAAGGAAAAAGGAAAGGGCAAGATGGACGAGAATGACCAGAAGAAAGAGGAGGTGAAAGCAGCAGATAAAAAAGCTGAAGCAAAAGTGACAGACAAAGAAGCCACTGACTTTATTAAGCTCATCCTCAAGAGAGAGCATAACATAATAGACAGATTGAACAAGCAGCCAGATCAAGTCAGCATCCTAGGACTAATGCAAAAATCGGAAGAACACCAAAATGCATTGTTAAAAGTCCTAAGAGGATCACATGTACCTTCGACCACGACACCAGCGCAGTTAGAGCAAACAGTTGGCCAAATCATAGCCCACAATCCTATTATCTTCACTGAAAGTGAGTTTACGCCTGAGGGGACGGGGCATGTCGAGCCACTGAACATTATGGTCATATGCAAGGGCATGATGGTTGCCAGGGTGCTGATTGACAATGGCTCAGCGCTTAATGTTTGTCCACTTGAGACCTTCAGAAAGCTGAACGCCGATTGGTCGTATGTGAAACCCAATAATAAGGTTGTTCGAGGATTCGATAGTTCGAAAAGGGACTCGTTGGGCGAGGTGAACCTACCAATCACAATAGGACCTTGCACCTTTGAAGTGACGTTTGAAGTCATGGAAATACCAACGACCTTCAACTTGTTACTGGGTAGGCCTTGGATCCATACTGCCGGGGCTGTGCCTTCCTCGTTGCACCAAAGAGTCAAATTTATCATGGGGCAAAGGATGGTATCAGTATTGGCAGAGAACCTTATTCCAGCGGGGAGAGCCCCAGACGTGCCTTTCATTGATATAGAGATGACGAAGGACAAGGCACTCTACCATTCGTATCAATTTGCGGCTGTCAACCACATCGAGAAAGGAAAGGAGAATGTAAAGGCAAAGCTATCGAGAGCGAACATTATGGTTGGTCGGGTCATGAAAAGGGGAGGTTACCGGCCCAAGCAAGGGTTAGGACCAGGGGGAAAAGGAAGAGCTACACCAGTCGAAGCAAGCAAATATACTCCTTATTTTGGTCTAGGGTTCAGGCCCACAAAGAAAGACATAGCAGAAATGAAAGAAAAGAAGAAAGAACTTCGACTAGCAAGAAAGCAAAATCGGGAATCGAATGTCTGGAACCCGGGCCGAGTCCCTCACATCAGCGTAAGCTTCCCGAAATCCCATATCAGACCTGAGGGCTTATCAGAACCACCAACGGCTAAAAGGTCAAAAACGGTAAATCTCAAGCCCGTGCACATTCGCAAAGACCCAATCGTCGAGTCCCAACCATCCTTCGTAGAAGGCATTGACGTTTTGTTCAATGGGGATTCCGAGAAAAGTCCATTAGAGACCATGCCAACATTCATCAAAGTCAAAATCACTACTGACCAAGGGAACAAATCACCCTTTCCAAAGGGCATTGACTGGGCATCAGTCGTCATCCCACCGAGTTTGGGAGGGACTGTGCCCCAACCTGACAACAACAACAATCAAACGGAGATCATGGTTATCTCCGAACCATCAACCAAATCACCCAACACATCACCTTCACATCTCATCCGCCCCCTCAGAGTAGGGGAGACACTGCACAATTGGGAAGAATTCCCATTGACATTCGAGGCTGTCGAGGCCTCCAAAAAAAAAACGCCGTTAGGCGGCACCAGTTTGCCCGAGGATCATAACGAGCCCTCGTCCTCGGGTAAAGACTGTTTTGAGGGCTCCCTATCTTTACTAATGCATGATTGTTCTTCTTATTTCAGATGTCCGGAAAATAGCATTCAAAAATCAAAAAAATCAAAAATTCTTCAAAAATCAAAAAAATCGAAAAGTCTTCAAAAAACAAAAAAATCAAAAAGTTTTCAAAATTTCAAAAAAACAGATATATTTCAAAAACCAAAAAAAGAGTTTTCTCAAAATTTAAGGGATTTGTCTCAATCGAATGGACCTTTGGACAGAACAGAATATGAAAAGGATGAGTATGACTTCGATCTTGAACTCGACTTCGATCTCATGGGAATTGAAGAAGAGTCTGAGGACGAAGTGGAATACCCTCCTAAAGAAATCAAGGACCTGTTAGAACGACATGAAAAGGGTGTTCAGCCAAACATTGAGGATACAGACTCAGTTAATCTCGGCACTGAAGATGACCCACGTGTTGTAAAAATCGGAGCCTTGTTAACCCCTCAGCAAAAAGAAGAAATGATCGAACTATTGCGTAATTATCAAGACATCTTCGCCTGGTCCTACAAAGATATGCCTGGTTTGGACACAGATCTCGTTGTTCACAAACTGCCGATCGCTCCTGGGAGCAAGCCGATCAAGCAAAAATTAAGAAGACTTAAGCCAGAATGGACACTCAAAGTCAAAGACGAAGTGATGAAGCAGTTCCAAGCAGGATTTCTCGCGGTATCCACGTACCCTGAATGGCTAGCCAATGTCGTTCCGGTGCCAAAGAAGGACGGGAAAGTAAGAATGTGTGTCGACTATCGGGATTTGAACAAAGCCAGTCCTAAGGATGATTTTCCATTACCTCACATCGACACTCTAGTCGATAGCACAGCAGGGCATGGTATGTTCTCATTCATGGATGGGTTCTCCGGGTACAATCAGATAAAAATGGCAGAAGAAGACCAAGAGAAAACAGCATTCATTACACCCTGGGGTACTTTTCATTACAAAGTCATGCCGTTTGGGCTTAAAAACGCAGGGGCAACCTATCAACGTGCAATGACGGCTTTATTCCACGATATGATCCACAAAGAAATGGAAGTCTACGTGGATGACATGATCGCTAAATCGGGCGTAGAAGAAGATCATCTGATAAATCTCAAGAAATTGTTCGACAGGCTAAGGAAATACAGCTTAAGGCTCAATCCAGCAAAGTGTGTCTTCGGGGCAACATCAGGCAAGTTATTGGGTTTTATCGTCAGTAGAAGAGGCATCGAGATAGATCCAGCAAAGACCAAGTACATTCTCGAAATGAAAGCACCGGTGTCAGAAAAGGATGTCCGAGCATTTCTGGGTAGAATACAGTATATCAGCAGATTCATTGCGCAACTCACGCCTATTTGCGAACCAGTATTTAAGCTGCTCAGAAAAGATATGCCGAAAGCATGGAACGAAGACTGTCAAGAAGCCTTCGACAAGATAAAGAAATATTTGCTCAATCCACCGGTCTTGGTTCCTCCTACGCCAGGACGACCCTTACTGATGTACATCTCGGTGCAAGAAACGTCTATGGGCTGTGTACTGGGACAACACGATGAGTCAGGTAGAAAAGAGCAAGCCATTTACTATCTCAGCAAAAAGTTCACTGATTATGAGACAAAGTATTCGGCACTCGAGAAGACTTGTTGTGCATTGGTCTGGGCATCTCAACGACTGCGCCACTACCTCCTCAGCTACTCGACTATGCTCATTGCTCGAATGGATCCGCTCAAGTATCTCTTTGAAAAACCAGCACTAACAGGTCGTACTGCAAAGTGGCAATTACTATTATCTGAGTTCGACATCACCTATGTCACTCAAAAGGCCATCAAGGGGCAAGCCATTGCCGACCATTTAGCCGAGCATCCATTACCTGATTACGAACCATTGAAGACAAACTTTCCTGACGAAGCCATATTGCTCACTGAGATTGAGGACGATGATGAAGAACCAGGTTGGAAAATGTATTTCGACGGAGCAGCAAATCAAAAAGGAAACGGAATAGGGGCAGTCTTGATCAAACCAGACGGGTCTCACGTGCCAATTGCAATCAGACTAAAGTTCCAATGTTCCAACAACGAGGCTGAATACGAAGCATGCATAGCAGGGCTGAAAGCAGCACTGGATCTCGAGGTAGATGAGATCGATGTTTTCGGAGATTCAAGCCTAGTAGTCTATCAGACGACTGGAGAATGGAAGACTCGAGAGCAGAGATTGATCCCTTACCACGAGTATCTAGAAGAACTAAGCTCATGCTTCGATAGAATCTCCTTCACTTATATGCCGAGAGCTAAGAATCAATTTGCTGATGCACTAGCAACGCTCGCTTCCATGATCAGTATCTCAGAGGATTTAGTCATTGATCCTATTGAGATTGGACTTCAAGACGAGCCAGCTTACTGCCTACCCGTCGAAGTCGAAGAATCTGAAGAAAAACCTTGGTACTCAGACATCAAAGCCTACATCGAAGATCGAACTCTCCCATCAGATGCAACGTCTAATGATCGAAGGACTATCCAGAAGCTAGCAGGCCAATTCTTCCTAAGCAATGGCATTCTGTACAAGAAATCACATCATGAAGTCTTACTCCGATGTGTGGCAGAACTAGAAGCAAAACGACTGATCGAAACCGTACATGGTGGAGTCTGCGGACCTCACATGAATGGTCACATGCTTGCTAAAAAGGTCATGAGAATGGGATATTACTGGACAACCATGGAAAGTGACTGTTATCAACACGTCCGTAAATGCCATCTCTGCCAGATCTATGCCAATAAGATCAACGCGCCACCATCAGAATTGCACAATATGACTACTCCTTGGCCCTTCTCACTCTGGGGCATGGACGTCATTGGACAGATTTCGCCAAAAGCTTCAAATGGGCACCGCTTCATCCTAGTCGCTATCGATTACTTTACGAAATGGGTAGAGGCCGCTTCTTATGCCAACGTCACAAAGAGCAGTGTTCTGAAATTTGTCAAGAACAATATTATCTGCAGATACGGACTTCCTAGTGGATTAGTGACGGACAACGCCAAGAACTTCAAAAACAAGGACATGATCAAGATGTGCGAGGACTTTCAGATCACTCATCACAACTCTGTCCCTTACAGGCCCAAAATGAATGGAGCAGTTGAGGCTGCCAACAAAAACATCAAAAGAATCATCGAGAAAATGGCAGTCACCTACAAAGATTGGCACGACATGTTGCCTTTCGCCCTTCACGCTTATCGGACTTCATTTCGAACCTCAACTGGGGCAACTCCGTACTCATTGGTGTATGGAATGGAAGCAGTCTTACCCGTCGAGGTTGAGATTCCCTCCCTCCGGATCTTAAAAGAAGCAGAGTTGGATGAAACAGAATGGGTTCAAGCTCGATTTGATCAATTAAATCTAATTGAATTGAAGAGAAGCGTCTCGCAGCTATCTGTCATGGTCAAATTTACCAACGGCGAATTGCACGGGCTTACAACAAGAAAGTCAAACCTCGGAATTTCTCACCAGGAGACCTTGTCTTGAAAAAGATCTTACCAATACAAGAAGATGCTAGGGGAAAATTCAGACCAAATTACGAGGGACCATTCATTGTGCAGAAGGTGATGACGGGAGGAGCTTTGATCCTTACAGAAATGGACGGACAAGTCTTCCCTCAACCGATCAATGCTGACACCGTTAAGAAATACTACGCCTGAGATCTGACCCTGAGATGACGAAAGGCCATCTTTGCTATCCCAAACAAACTATCTAACCCTAGTCAACCCCTTTGAGCCATCACGTTCATTTCTTAACCCAAGACTGGGGGTCAAGTTAAAAAAAAAAAAAAAAAAAAAAAAAAAAAAAAAAAAGGAAAAAAGACAAAAGAAAAGAAAATCAAAAAGTCAAAGCATCAGATACTCCTGGCCCGCATGAGGATAAACTGTGAACGGCTAAAATACCAAAAAAAAATCAAAAAATTCAAAAACTCGGACACTTGATCTGAGCTCGACCCAAATCTCCAGCCTAAACAAGTTCGAGAGACGCTGGGAGGAGACATAGATCACCTTTTCGAAACAAAAATAGACGAACCCCAAGTCTAACCCACTCTAGACGAACCTACCTTAACCTTTTTGTACCTTTCCACTACACTCAGCCTTAGCCAACACTTCGTCCCATTAAAAGACCTTTCGGATCAGGGAATGTTCTAAAGCATCATAATGACGGTGGCAGCACCAATGATCTGGCAGCTTGATCCGGACCTCAAATCTTATTAGTCGTTGGAAGACGCGAGAGGGGAGTCCAGGTCGTATATTCGAAAAAAAAGAGAGTACTCGAAGTGTAGAGTAATTGATCTCGCGGCTCAACTTGAGTTGCCGAGCCACGAATAGTCGTCAGCAAACTCGAGAGGGGAATCTAGATCTGTTACTCAAGAAAGAGTACCACTACAAGAGTAGAGTCGCCGATCTTGCAGCTCAACTTGAGTCACCAAGCCACAGAGACACAGAGGCTCCAAACAAGATTTGCAATGTAAAAATCCAAAAAAATACAAGCATAGTCTGAAAGGGCATAGTGAAAACCCGAAAGGGCGCTATGAGTAAAAGAATCAGATTATGGCAAGATCAAAACCACCGGCACGATGAAAACCCAAAAAGGCATCGATGCGTAAAAATGTGGAAACCGGGTCTGGTGAAAACCGTAACTGGCACCAGGGGCAATAAGGGAATCAAAAAAAAAAAAAAAAAAAAAAAAAAAAAAAAAAAAAAAAAAAAAAAAGAAGCAACTCCTGGCCCGCATGAGTATAAACTGTGAACGGCGAAAATTCCCAAAATCCCAAGTCCCATGCTCAATCGATATTCACCCAGTACTGGGGCACTGGGGATGACTCTAAAAAGAGCTTGAGAACTGCTGACATCTATATCCTCAGTAGTTGGCAAAAACCCGAATATCATCGAGATAACAAAGGTTTTTCGAAAAGTCTTCATATTTTGGATCTACAATATCAATTCGACAAAGACAAATCACCAAAAAATTCAAATGTTTTCAAAACTACTATTTTGGGCCGATGATGAAAAATCTAGGACTTCTCCAAACATCATGTTTTCAAAGCAATAGATACACCTGAGGCCAAGTAAGTAAAAAACCTATTTTCCTTTCATTTCAAAAAGTTTCACATTACGTTTTGCAAAAGAAAAGAAAAAAAAAAAAAAAAATGGTGCCAATCACACATCTCGACGAGAAATGAAGAAAGAATCAAGTCTCTCTTCTAAGGCACGAATGCGGGCAGCTTGTCCCATCATTACCACCTCGGCATCCGAAGCATCACGGCTCACCAGGTAAGATGCAAAGGCATCAAAACAAGGACCCTGGGCAAGCCTTTCCCGGAGATCCTCGATCTCTGCCCTCAGAATAGAAGACTCTTCATTCTTCAAAGACTCGAGTCGAGCTATCTGGTCCTTCAGATCATTTCAGAACGTAGCCAAATCTTCTCAATCCGCTTATGAGATCCTTCATCTCCGCCATCGATCACGGTGGTCAGAAGAACGAGAACCAGAAGACGTCCCTTGAACCGAAGGCATGGCACAAGTTCTCTCAGCAATCTGTTGTTGCATCCAGAGTTGGTAGTTGTGAAAAGAATAACTTGGAAATACAGGATGTTCAAGAGTCACCACGCCCTTCCAAGCTTTCTCTAACCGATTACGCAATTGCCATGAGGGGGAGAAGGAGAAAAAAGACCCGATCAGTTCTCCAAAATCTCCATGAGTCACTATACCCTGTTCCTCGCCAAATTGCCGCAACACGCGAAGAGGGATGTAGTGAGTGGCCCCAGTCAATCCAATCAATACGGCAAAACAACTTTTTGAGAATGAGAGAACCGGTGAAGCTGAGGGCTGGAAGGTGCCTAACCAACGTATCTCTTCATCTGGCATACCTTGCAAACCTTCAAACCAACCCAACTTGCCACCAGAATGGACAGGAGGTCTCCTTTTGTTCATCAAAGCCACTAAATCAGCATGGACGTTGAAAGGGCGACTAATAGGTGCAGTCAAAGCCAAATGATCGAAGAACCAAAGCTGCACAAAAAGGGAAGTCAACTCTAATCATAACGCTTCAAAATTTAAAAGGCTTCAACTCGAATCATAAGATTTCCAAATTTGAAAAAGACATTACCTGCAACAATGGAGCACACCCATGATATACTCGCTCTCTCCCGCTCGAACAAGCCGTGAGAGACAAATAGGTTTCTCCTAGAAGCATAGGAGCCAACCTAAAACCTTGACGAACTTGGTCGAGGACGCTTATCAAAGCTAGATTCACATACTCATCGTTCCAGGGAGGAAACAAGAGTTGGTTCACTACTATCAACGTCAAAATATCAAATCGAGATGGAGAATCCATGTCCCCAAGCCATCGAAGCAAAAATTCTTTAGAAACCTTGAGGAGATTCGGGTCTCCATCCACCCGTCCTAATTGTTGCTTGGTGACCCCAAAGAATCCCGACGCTTCTTTTCTATGACTTTCACGCAAGGGTGGTACAACCACCCGAGGCGATTGGCAAAGGCCAAGTATGCGCTCAAATTCTTCAATCGTAGGAGTCATTCTTTGTCTCCAAAACGAAACAAATTGAGCTCCGGGACCCAAAATCCCATAAGAGCCTCTATCAAGTCCCACATGATAGTGACCTTCGACAAAGAGAGAGTGAAACCAAGCTTGTTGGAATCCCACCTAATTTTCTCTTCATGAGTCATAGAACTAAGCCATTGATGTAAAAATGGGTCTATAACGGCGTACCTTTTGAGATTGGGAAGGTTGAAGTTACCTTCAAGAGCGGGAGATGAGCTTCCAACCGTAATGTCAAAGTTGGTGGAATCCTCCAAAGCATGAGTGGGCTCCATTGATGCCCTAGTGTGTGTGTAAAATAACCAAAATCGTGAAAGAGAATGATCAAATGAGGGCCTGTGAGGTAAAAGGCAAAATAAACGGTTCTGGTCCGTACATGGAGTACGGACTAAGTAAATTCACTTGAGTCCGTGCTTCAAGCACGGACCGTTCAAAATTCAAACAGTCCGTACATGAAGCACGGACCTTTCAAAATTCAAACAGTCCGTACATGAAGCACGGACCGTTCAAAATTAGCGCAGTCCGTGTTTCATGCACGGACCAGTACTTCCAAGATGTTGAATGGATACATGAGTTGATACATGAAGGGACCCATAAACCCTAGTTATTTGAGGTTGCCACCCCAATTGTTCCACGATGGTTTCAATCATAATTTCACGAAGGACCCAAAATGAAATAAACAATGTCATATATATAATCAAAATGGGTTATACAATGTGCACAAAATACGAAAAGAATATATACATATGTTTCAAATGTTCATAAGCATATCCTAAGATCTATCGTCATCTGATCCAGGAGCATCACGAGCAGCAGAGTCAACGCCAGATAGATCCACGTCTCTCAGACCGGAGAAGACAGAGCCGGTACCCGAAGAGGCAGGCAGATCATGCATCCCCAAGCCCATATCAGAAGAATCCATGGTAAAAGCTGGAGGTCGGGTAGAAGGTCCGGCGCCATCCGAAGCCTGAAAAGATAAACAAATGCACTCAAATGACAGGCAAATATGCAAGCGAAAGAAGATAACTGGAATTAAATGTACCTGAGTAGGGGGAGGTGGATGAGCAGATGTGCTGGCCCCATCATGGCGTCGATGATAGTCCTGAAACATCACATGAAAACAAAGCAATCAGCCTACAGTGATAGAAATACGGAATTGAAAGAGATAAGGGAAAGAAAAACGTACCATCTCAGCCTGGGCACGAGACTCCCTCATAGCCAGCCTCATCTCTAACTCATGGATGCGCTCAGCCTGAGCTGCCACCTCCGCCTGAGCCGTTCTCCACCGAGCCTCCATCTCAGCACAACGGGCCGCCTGGACCTCGATCACACTGTACCCCTCCCGGAGGCGACGCAGATCATCAATCTGAGGAAAAAGTAGCAAATTAGACTTGAACAGACATGGAAAATCAGAAGATAAGAAGAAGAGAAAAGTTAGGACTCACGGTGTCATCGTGCTCCCGGATAAAGACTCCACCGATCTCAGTAACCCCAGCACGCATGGGCATAGCAGGCATCAGGCAACCAATGGAGGCGGTCCTAAACCAACTGATATAATCACCCTCCACTAGAAGCCCTCGCGCTGGTACCCCACCGACCTGGGCTAAGTACTCCTCAGCCGACAGATCCACAGAAGAAGGCGTCACCGGAGCTGCGGGGATACTAAGAGACCGGTCATGCTGAAAGAATAGCCGCTCCCCAAAGTAATACACATAGTGGAGACGACCAATGAAGCAAGGATAGAGCTCTCGTCGCATGTCTCGATCGAAGGCTGCCCACACCTCTCGGCGCTCCTGGACCGACTGAGGAAGGCCCGGAAAAGTAACTGAAAATACCTGCACAACAAAAAGAAGGGAAACAATGAGATTCTAACACATTGGAAAGAAGCTCTAGTGCTACAAACCAAAAGAAGTTACTCACCTCATGAAGCCTGCACCTGTCAAAGTGGGCCCGAGCGCTACGGGCATTGCTCTTGATAGTACGCCCGTCTCGAGTCGCCCAAAAAAGCACCTAGGGGATAGCCCTCATCTGGATGGCGCATCTCAGGTAGATAATATGGGAAGTGAACATGTACAAAAAAGCTGGAGGAAAAGAAAGCAACGAGATCAGACCAATCATCGGAAGAGACAAAATGTTAAAAATTCGAGAAGGAAAGTACCTCGATAAAAGGCCAGAAGAACCTGGCAGAGATACCACCACCTGGGGAAGTGATACCCTCCACGATACGATCTAGGCCACCAAAGATGGTGCCATAAATCAGACTCCCCCAGTCATAGGTAGCTACTCGGCGGATGTCTCGAAGAAAAGGGAGAAACCATGTCATCACAGTGGAGTCGTCCTCCAAGAAGAAGCAACTCCCCAACAAAAGAGAAAACTGAGGCGGAAAACTGCAGCAAAATCGGCATCTCCTCGCCTCACGGTCCGACCCCGCTGACCTAGGGTCGACCACAAAAACCGCATGCCCAGCCTATGCAGTTTGCCGACCTCGCCAGCCGGAATATAAGGAGCCCCAATCAACTCGGCAACCTCATCTAATGGCAGCATATGAGGAAAAATGGCCTCTCCCTCCATAGAGATCCCGGTGATGGTCACAAAATCGGATGGCCTGATGCCAATCTCGGTCTCTGGCATATGAAATGTGTGCGTAGCCGGAAACCACCTCTCCATCATCGCAACAAAAATAGGTCGGTCTGACCTAAAATATGGAATCCTCAAGAAAGCTCCGAAGCCGGCCCGAGTAAACTGACCCCTCAGATCCTCAGTAAACTGGGTGAACTCCAGCATAAAAGTCCTCCAACTGCCCCTGTAGCTGCTGGATGGGTAAGGAGTTGGCACGTCCATCCGTACGTACATCGAGACGTGCCTACTCAATCCAGTGAGAAGAGGAGTATCCGCTACACCCTCTCTGGCCTCTGCGGGAATCGAAGCACGAGCTCCCTCTACCCCTCGACCTCGGCTACCACTATCACCTCGACCACCACTACCACCCTCTCCACTACCGTCACCTCTGCCACCACTGCTACTACCACCATCACCTCGGCCACCACCACCTCTGCCTGCCGCCTCTGCAGTCCTACTCCTCCCAGGCACTCGTCGGACAGCAGACCGACGTCTAGAGACGCCGACCTCTGCCTCGCTCTCTGAAGAAGAGCTGCTAGATGAGGACTGTGTCGCCTCCTCTACCGGTGGCACCCTCACTGTCTCCTGCTCATATCGAGTCCTCGTAGCTGGTCTATCTCCAGACTCGCCGATCAATGCAGCCCTACTCCCACGAGTACGCGCCATCTACATGAAAAATCCACCACCCAATAAAATGCCCACTCAAACCAAAATCCTAACGGCGATCGAACCCATTGACCTAAGCCAAAAACCAAAGCAACGACCCTATTCAAACCCACCAAACCAACCTAAACCAAACCAAACCTTGACCCTCGCAAGTCACCCCACTGATCGAAGCTACACCATCACCTCGAGTACCCCCCACCAATCAAGCTCCACCTGTCTCTCTCCAATAACCATAACTCACCACCTCAAACCTCGAAAGCCAATCCCAACCTACGCCTAGCCTTCCCTAATAGCACTCAAATCACCCCATCCAATTGCTTAACCATTGTCCCAATCATTTTCCAAAGCCCACCGCCAATAAATCTCACCTACATCTAAGGAACCTACTCCAAAGTCCAAAGCAAATCCAACGGGTTCTAAAAGAGCAAAAGCATGCGAAACAAAATAATAAATTGCAATAATCGTGCCTTGAACATTTCACAAGCAACGAAGACATCAAAAAGAGCATGAAAAATGAAACAAAGTCACAATGCACACATAATAGGACTTCATGATCGCATGTGCGCAAACAAGGTGAAAGAAATATCGGAGATAAGCATACAATCGGGTTTTCATTTCAAAAAGACAAACATGGCGAAGGACATAAACAAGAATTCTAGTCTAACAAGCATACATTCAATAGGATTGTGTGTCCGTCATGGATTGTTCGAAGCAAGTGGTCATGCGATAGAGGTTTGCAAAAAGTAAAATCTAAAAGGAGAAGATGAACTAACCTCTATCGAAGGAGTAATCCAAAGAAGTACCAAAAACGCTCCAAATCCGAATATCCACGCGCCCGACATGTCTTTTCAATCACCCAAGCACACAAGAGAGAAATGAGAGGGGAGAAGACGAAGAATGAGAGGGAGAAGACGAAGAATCAGAGAGAGAGAAGACGAAGAACCAGAGGAGAAAACGGAGAGAAAAATGGCCAAGTGAAACGTCTAGGCGCGACGTTCGGTTTTTAAAAATGTTCTGGTCCGTGCATGAAGCACGGACTGAATTAATTTTGCGCAGTCCGTGCTTCATGCACGGACCGAAAATATTAAAAATAGAGTCCGTGCTTGAAGCACGGACCGAATGAGATTCAAACAGTCCGTGCTTGAAGCACGGACCAAATAAGATTTAAACAGTCCGTGCTTGAAGCACGGACCGAATGCGGTTTAAACAGTCCGTGCTTCAAGAACGGACCACCAAAAAAAAAAAAAAAAAAAAAAAAAAAAAAAAAAAAAAAAAAAAAAAAAAAAAACAAAATGGTATTCTTGCAAAAGCTAAAATCAACTGCTTAAAGACTCGTTTGAAATACCTAAGTCAAAGTTTTTCTCAAATCGTCACAAATCCAAGACCTCACACGAGCTCCGCGCCACGAGGTCGAGGAAGGAAATCAACCGGCACCCTGTCAGACCCCGTGCTTGGGTAGCCATCTCTTAACCATCAAATCAAATCGGTGTTTCAAAAACTTGTCTGAGCAAAATCCTCGGACCCGCGCAAATCAGGGTTTGTCTATTCTTTGCAGTTCTTTGCACGCAACTCCTGCAAAGAGGGGCAGCTGTAGACACCCGAATTTGAGCGGGCCCTCGACGTAAGATGCCCCCAAAAATCAAAATTGGAATGGGCCCTGAAGCCCAAACCTACACAAAATCCAATACGTTTCAAGTAGTGAATGTTCGAGGCCATTACGTGGCCCATGGACCCGCACACCTCACCAATCTCCTACGTCCTTAAAATCAACCCCAACATTATTCTACCTAAAACCCCATCTTTATTCTATCCCAACCCAAACACCACCCTATACTCCTAAATCCAACCCACCTAAACCCAACTCATTACCCAAGTCCACCCACATCCAGTCAACCCCAATACTATGCTACCCAAGCCCAACCATTCCTCTTAAACCCAAATCCATTACACTTTACTATTCCATTTCCTATCCAAACCCACCCAAGGCCCAACTCACAACACAAGCCCAATTCAATACCCAACCCAATC